>NW_027286763.1:88028965-88628965 GCF_022747635.1 Hetaerina americana
AAAGGAATGGATCGAATTAGTTCAAATGAATTTGGTATCTACAAAGTATAGCACATTTCTACGAAATTCCCTACGCTTACTTTAAGGGCATGCATTTTTAATGGCACATTTGTTATGTGCATAAGACTACATCCTATGTGGCGCCCTTTCCCACAATTCCGACGCATTCTCGGAGCATAATCCACATTCCTCCTCTGTGAGCCCTCGTTTCTCATAGGTCTAAGTCCTCCGCGCCAATGGCGGGATCCGACTATCGAGTTTTCGTTCGCGGGCGAATTCACTTCCGGCCCTCGAAGAGCGCAAGCGACGGCATTCCTGAGATCATCGACGCGTGACAACAACACGAGGGCGTCCTCTTACGGGGCTGTATATATGGCGAGATTTGCCTCGGAAGACCAGGTAAACCTATTCAGAATGCGAATAGAGATACTTCTAGAACCAGGCATCTCACTTCTATCGGTCGTTTTGATGCGTGATTACTTATGCATCGACATTTCATAACATTGCGCTTCAATCCCTGGGAAAATAGTTTAGGAAATGAAAAAAAATAGAGTGTAATTCGGAAAAAGGAGGTTTCGTATTTGAAATTGACGATATATATAATTTTCGATTTTCAACTCCGCCTTCGCTATTCAATAAGTAAAATATATGAAACATGCATCTCATCCATCATGCGATGAAAAACACTTTAGATGTTAACAACCAAGAATTTACCTTTACAGGCAATAATAATGCCTGCAAGAGAAACCCTTTCGATGGATGGCTTTAAGGAGTAACATATCAATCTATATAATGCAATGTAATTTTAAAAAATAAATCAAGTGACAGAGCAATAACAAATTTAGAGAATCGGAGTTATTTAAATCTCTCCGGAGGGATAGTAAGTAACAGAGTATAGCGCTTATTATAGGAAATAAGTCATAACTACTGAACTACCGATGATCCTGTAAGAGTGAGGTCCTCCCTTTTTAAATCGAAGCTCTGGCCATCCGTTCTAGGTAACTAGCCAAGAATAACAAAATACTTGGCTAGAATTTTATTCAAATTCCTAATTTCTATGAGAATGTCAAAGTAAGTGGAAGATCCATTTTGTTCAACCATAATTAATTTCAATAATTAGACCACATTATACTCCCGGGGTGATTACGGGGTGCAAAGTACATGGGAAAAAATTTTCATCATGCACCTGTCTTCGAACAAAATGCCGGTTTTAAAAGCGAGTGTATGTGAAATTAACATTTTCGATATTATTAGGAGAGGGGGTAAATAGCTTTCCCTGTGTGAGCATTCGGTAGCCTAGAAAATTCAAGTTGTCCAGAAAATCATAACGATTAGGTGTGGCTGAGAATATCCAAAATCAACCCTCGGGTCAGTAACCTCTCGCTCAATTAATCAATTTATGTGGATTTGATGGTTCCAGGCATAACTTCATCGACGCCAGTCGTATTAGAATATAAAACTATATTTGTGATTCCACAGTATTATTTTTAGATAAACCAGATTTTTCACGTTCAACGTCATCTAAAGGGCTCACCTGACAACGAGTTGAATACCAAAATCCGTGTGGAATCTAAATATAATACGAACAGGCTAGGAAGAAAAGATATTTGCACGTGCCTCTTTGATTAATATGTATGGTAAACTGAATTAGTTTCTCACCGCATAAAGTCTCATAAATAAGAATAGATACCGATTATTTCTTACGTGAGAAGTTGTCGAAAAGCACCCGAACTGGCAACGTAATTTTATAGAGGAGCCGTTTGCATTTGATTTGGCGCAACACAGAAAAGCCCTCGAACACGAGACACCAAAGGGAAGGTTAAAATTTATGGTACCGTAAGACAACATATTTGGGATGCATAAACGAGTTCACTTTATGCGAAGTCATTGCGTATTCCATGTGGTTACGAAGGCAGCAGTTTTCTCAATTGAGAAGTGCTTTGAAATGAAGTTGGCACGTTTCCAGAGCGTACATAAATTTCCCAAACCGAAGGAAACAAATAGTATTTGAAATAGAGGGAAACTGTTTATGGCAGAGTGATTTAATTGAAGCAGCTAGTAAACAAGGAATATCTTGCAACTGGACAGTAGTTTGAAAGGAAATCAAGGTGTACACGACGGCTGGCAGTAAGTCGCTTGAAAGTATATGGTAATAAGGTTACGAAATAATATTCGTGAAATTAACTGCTTAAAAGAAAAAAATAAAGGATGATAAATGACGGATTTATGGCACTATTATTACTCTGACATCCGAATATATTTTTATGTTTGCGGGGAGCAGTACAAAAGAGAATTCTCTCTAATTGTATTCATTTCATCAAAATTTGGGGGCGAAAAATGATTCTACCCGAAGAGAGTGATAATAGCGTAAATATAAGATATTTTACATTAAAAAAATATTTTAAAATCCTTATGCATGTTTACAGAAGTGGTAGATCTTGAGCTCTTGGAGGTTTGTTCAATAGTAAATATATACGTGTATAGGAAACAAAAGAGCCGTAAACGATAATGGTCCTCTTATTCGACTATGTCTAAACTTCTGACAATCGAATATAATTTCATCGAAATATTTTATTCTGCGCAGTAAGATATCGCTTCCTCTGTAATTCTCTTAAAGGAAAACGTTTGATTGCATTAAGATTGCCAACTGAGTGATATGTTATGACATCAATGGAAACGGTAGATCGCTACGTCGGTGGAAACAACGATTGAGTTTAGAAAAATCCTCAAGGACTTTAGTTAGTTTCGGCAATGGAGATGTGTATAATTTTTCATCAATTATGACTTTATCTTTTTTCATCTACCTTTTCAAAGTCAAATCATTATTCGTCGATAGTTGGAATTTCATTCATCAATTTTTGACAACACCTTCGTTTCAGAAAATTAGTTGTGTGCTTTTCGTTTGTTTATGGGCTTCTTTCATTCCGTTACCATACCAATGGAGTGTTTCAAAAGATTGAAGCTAATAGACGCTGCTGTAGATCACATGAAGCCGGCCTTGAGACGCCGTGGTGTTTTGGTTCACCCTTTCACAAGAATAGACTTGCCGACATGCCTACGGTCGGCTGATACCAAATTCGTCCCACTGGAATCGGGATGGAGGGATAGGGAGAGTGGGGGAAGTGTGTGGCGGCGAAGAGAAGGAGGGCACCACCACAAACACAAGATCCGACTCCCAAAAAGAAATTAAGCGATAGAAAGAAGAGCGAGACGAGAGCCTAACTCTATTGACGAGCATTCCTAAGCCTCTATTTTTTCCCTCTCCTGCGGACTCGGGCGCAGGGAAAGTCGCTTCCGATTATTTTTCTCGGAGAAGGAGGAGGGAGTGAAGCGAAAATCGGATCTTCAACCTGCGTGGGAAGGTATACCTCCTTTCCTCTCTCTCTCCCCGTCTCCCTTCCTCCCTCTTTTGGTTAGAGGGGAGGAGAAGGAGGGGGATGCCGGGAGAAGGTGGGTGGAGTAGTTGAAGAGAGGGTGGAAGAAGAAAGGGTAGGGGGCCCGAAAGGCTTAGTCCCAGAGAACTGGGGTGGGGAAGGAAAAAGAGTAAATAAGAGAGGCGTGTGTGGACCAAAGGAGACATTCCTTTCTCCATCCACCTCCTCCATCCCCCTTCTCCCCCACCCCAACGCCTTCCCACCTTCACCTCCTCCTCATCCCTCCCACCAGTTGTACTACTACCGGATTTGTCACCCAGTACAAGACTACCCACCGCGACGGGCACAGCTCAGCAGTCGTAAATCGAACCCAAAATTGCTTCGGAAGACCCGGCGGATGGAGGAAAGGGAAGGGAGAGGAGGAGAGGAGGTGGGGAGGTGGAGGCTGAAGAGGACTGAAAGAGGGAGGAACGGGGATATGCAAAAGGGGATGGATGGCGGGGGAGAGGGTGAGGGAGAAGGAGGGGATATTGTAGGGATGGTAGAGGGAGAGATAAATGGAGATTGTAAAAACGGAAAAAGGACCGAGGGAGGGATAAAAGTGGCGAGGAATGGGAAGAGGTTACAGGAAAAGTGGGAGAGACAGAGAAAAAGTGATGGAAGCTCATAGCGGGATTGAAAAACCAGAATGACAAATGGAGCTGAAAGAAAAGGAATGGGTGTAATTTTCTTGGGTTAAGTAAATTGAGGAAGTAATCTATCTAAATCTATTAAGTAAAATTTACGAGTTAGAGTTGTAAACCCTTTTTTCCTCCTCAGATCGTGCTCCACAGAGTTGAAGGAAATTTTTCCTTGCGTTGTCGAGCAACTGTCATAAATAGTTCGCCCCGGTGACAGACATGCACTTTTTCTTCATAATCCCTGTTCAAGTACTGTTGAAAGATAGATGTGGGTTATGAGAGTACACATTCGTGTAATATAATATTCAATTTGAAAGGGAATGGATTAACCATTGACTAAGTCTACAACTACCCTACGTTACTCTCTCAGCATCGATTTGGGGCCATAATTCTGTAAATTCACAAAGAGTGAGTCAAAGTGTCAGCATCTGCATATCAACATATCTTGAAAGGCAACATTGACGTGCACAGCGGGATATTTTTAGTGGATTTAATTTATCACAAGACAAAAATAATACTTATTTTAGGTGCTTTGACGTCTACGGTAATTTTGGATTTCAAATGCAATCATCTCTGTTTGCTTTGAATAGAACCAATGAGATAGGATGCGAGCACGGGATACTTTTGTTCATCGCTTACTTGGCTGCAAATGACGAAAAGCTGTTAAATTTTTCCTGGTACGTAGTTGATATTTATACCTATCAGTAAGTGAACTGATAGTAAATACAATTGGAGCTTAGCCTAGGGGATGACTCGATCACGAAGATGTATTTTTCGTAGGTTCGTCTGCCTGGATGTTTTCGCCAAGGCGCTCAATCTTTGAAACCACGGTCAATATAAATATAATGAATGAATAGTAATGTATTTATTCCACAAAAAATAACTCTACAGCCAGGAAGATATTATTTTATCTGTGACGCAGAATTGTTAAAAATTAGACCTCTTTGAGATTTGAAATAAACATTCACAAAGAAATAATGAATTTTGTGGAAGATTTAATCCATAAAATATAATGCTTAATTTCAGGTTGGTGTGTGTTTTGGTGACTGTTTAGACAGCGACGGTCAATTCGAACTACTTAGCCTATTTATCTCTCGGTGTATACTTAATATCTTAGGAGAAACCGGAAATCTCAATAAATATGTGTGATACAAAATTTCATATTATACAATTATGGCAGATTTAAATGCTTCATCTAAAAAAATACATTGCATGCCTGACTTCCATAGTGCTATATCACGCGAATAATGAATTTATTCAGTTAAAGACGTGAATAGAATTGAAAAAAATTACACATCAGTGATGTTAGTTTGAGATGACAAAGACGTTTGGTTTTCGAGATCGGGTCTGCGGTTAAAACTTTGAATAGCAGGTGGCTGCCAAAGAGAAGCGGACCATCGCAGATGAAGCGCACCAGGAGACGGAGGCTTGCCACATTTGCGTTGATGAATCCGCCATCAGAGCGCTCGCAAACGATTGAGCCCTTCCCGCCGCATTTCAGCGAGTAGCCCCAGCAAAAGCCAACCGAGCGCGAGTGAACACGCATTTCGTCCGAATTTTTATTTTTTCCCCTCCCACCAAAAACAAGACTCCATCTTGTCATATCTCCATCCTCCTTCATCCCACCCCTCTCTCTCTCTCTGTCTCTCTTTCTACTATCCATCCTCTCCACCTCCTACTCACCTCACTGCCCCCTCCCCAACCCACCGCAAAACCCCCCTTCCCCATTTCCCACTGCCGGAAAAATGAAGATCGAAGTAGCCAGTCTCTGTGGTCGACGGCGCGTGGAATAAAAAAATCGAAAAGGGAAAAAAAGGAGGGGGAGGGCGGAGTGAGAGAGAAAGAGAGAGAAAAGTGAAGAGAAGGCGAGATGCACGAAATTTGGGAACGGCGATCGTTCAGAGGATTGGGGTGGTACCGAGTCGGCCGAAATGGGGAGGGGCGAGTGAAGGGGGGTAAGGGGGGAGGAGACGGTGGTAGGGGGCGGATGTATAAAGGATGGGTGGCGGTTGGGGGATATGTGCGACGATGGACAAGAGATGAGGAGGGGGCGTGGAATGGGGGGAGGCAGAAAAAGGGTAAGCCTCCCCTATTTGAAAGCGAACGGGGGAAGGAGAGAGCGGAGGAGAGATAAAAGGTTAGAGTTGGTACGCGACGATTGGGGGGGGGGAGTCGTGAGCACAAGGAAGAAGGGTTATTTGGAGGGGAGAGATGGGTAAGAGGGATGATGGGGGGGGGAAGGGTGAGAGCGAGACTTTGGGTGGGTGTGGAGGGATAGGAAGAGAAGGACTGTGATGGGGGAGGGGGTTTCGATTTTTCCATTGGACGCTGGCGTTTGCGGAGAGGATGGTGGCGAGTTTGATTATGGGTAGAAAAAATCGATTTGCAATTATAAGGCACTCCATCTCCAAGAGCCCCTTGGTTTTTTTGTGTTTGTTTCTGTCTTGGGGTCAGACCATGAATTAGGTCTCCATTCTCCCTATAGGTCTTATCTCTATCGTAAGCACCCGGGAAAGGGGAACTGGTTTACGGTAGCAGTGAGAAGTGGGAGACCGATGTCGTGGGCCTATCGAAAGTTAGCTCCATCCCGTCTCATTCGTGTGAGTGAGCGTTCCGATTCATTTTTTTTCGTTTCGGGCTACCTTCTCAGAAGCAGAGACAAGGGTGATTCAAATATATTGTTATTGGGTACAAACTTTATTCACGGCTATCACGACTCACATGAGGGCTTGATGTTTTCCATTATGTTCATTGTGACACCTTAATACAGGACACCTGTATGTCCTTTGATTAGCTATATACCAGCACACTGATGAAGGTCTGGGAAACATTATATCATTGATGGATGGTTTGTGCTTCATTCTGAGTGGAATCACTGAATGGGAAATTTTACACCTACTGATAACATACACTCCCATAGTTAATTTTCATCACGTTGCCATCATTCTACGACGCGAAACTGATACGGAAATATCACATGTGTTGAATAATCACTTCATGGAGACTATTTGCCCATTGGAAAGTAATTAGGTATGGAAAATAAGGCAGAAATCATAGAATGATCTGAGATTTGAATATTAACTTTTTCATAAAGATTTGAATCAAATTTATCTCTATTTACAATGTTTGAAATACACTGTGAATTGGTAGATGATTAGAAGTGAAGGAGGTTGGGAATGCGTAAAGAATAGAACATACTTCGATCAACGTCCCTCAATGGTATTTTTTTCTCGTCACATACTTATGGTTTTAAGGCTCGGTAGGAATTAATGAAATAAAGCTGCCGAAATATTAATGTTTTTTTCGAACTTTTAGTGCAGTATAAAAATTACAAATAGTCATTAATAATTGATTATTTGTCCAAATAATTGGTGAGTACAAAGAAATCTCTCAAAAGCATTGAATACCAAATGCTTGAACTGTTTGATGTTGGCAATATATGTCAAATAAATTTCCAGATGCAAAGCTTTTTTCGTTATCTTTGAGGCTATTTCTGTGTGCATGTAACAAAGTCGTGTCATTTTCTTGTATTTTGTCTTTAGTCATAAAAATTTAGAACACTATTCATAATCGATCTACCAGTATATACTCTAACCAAGGGGCAAATATTTTCTCATTCAAAATCTGCATAAAGAGCAACGCCAGTCGGCACACAAGAAATTCGGTTCGGTTAAATTCGTTAGCCATGAAAAATCTATCATTTAGTTTTCCGAGTAATTCTTAAAAATATAAAAAATCCTTATGGTAATAGGAAAATTATTATAAAAAAGCGATGGATATCGTTTCCAAAAACATCGCAATACTGAAAAGAAGAATTCTTGCAGGGTTCCCTCCACTTTTTCCGTCTCTCCATTGCTTAACTGTTAGTAATTTAATCGCAAAATAAAGAGTTACAGAGCTACTTTCTGTGGTTTAGTCGCCAACAGTAGCTGTAGGAGAATTATCGTTTTTACTGCAACACTTTTTGATGAATAGGAACCGCGGGGAAACTGAGATGGTGTATAAGGCACGATTATTTCTAATCTGTTTTGGTTTTCATTCAGTTTTCGGTCATCAAGCTACGTTTCGAAAATTATAGCTCTCCTGACCTTGTGATCCATAGTGTTGTGTGTACCTTTGGGAAAGAGTATCTTAGGTAATTTTTAATATTATTGAATGTAGATCGTGTATTTAAAAATCAACAAGACCCTTTGCTTACTGACTGTCAGATAAGTGAACTTTCAAAGAACATAACTGGAATTTTTTAACATGGCCTTTCATTTCTATTTTTTTAAACCTCGTCTCAATTTTAGCTCAAAATATTCCCTCATGAAAATTTCAAAATATGAGTGGATACGTTTTCGTCAATCCAAACGATAATAGATATGATCTAATCAGATCACTTTGGGCATAAATCAGATAGGGAAAGAATGAATGACGATATATTCATCCTCGTATAGGAATAAGCTATATATATATATATATATATATATATATATATATATATATATATATATATCACTCTGATTTTCACATTAGATCCAGATTAAAAAACTGCCGCAGGAGACTAAGCAGTTTTACCGAATTTTAATGGTTCAGATCACAGCATATAATGTCTCCGCGTTTTTTTTGTCACAGGATCGCTGATATCGGGCATAAAAACCCCAAGAAGAGGCATCGTGTCTCGAACCCGTCCAAATGTTTTTCGGCGTGAGAGTGAAGTGAGCGCATTCCAAGGGCCGCTCGCTGGAGGATCAAGGCTCGATTGGGTGGCGATGTTGGTTACACCTCGATGAGTGTGCTGTTCTGGCACGTGGAATGCCAACTTACGGTAAGGTTCCACGCCTTGAAAAGAGTCGCCGGATAATGTATTGAGCTGAACGACAGAATTGAAGCGACCATTCACACAGAACCGATCCGCAACTCCTTTCTTTCTCTCTCTACCGTCTCTCCCTCTCCATAAATTTAATCACCTGTGACTTCACATTAAGCTTTATATAATGAACGTATATATGTGAATATTAAGTATCCAGAAGTTATGTTAAGGATATTATGTGAAGCCGATTTCAGTGCGTGGACAACTCCTATTGCAATTAATTTTGACTCCTGGAACCCTAGTAGTGGTTATATCACTCTTTCTATAAATTTCCTTCAATTCTCAGAAAAAGTACGGTGGATGCCAAATGCATTGAAAACACCCCAAAAATATCAAGAGATAGTTTTTTCAAACCCATTTTTCTGATCATTTCGATGGTTTCCATCGAAAATGATGAGGAAGACATCCAGGTCATAGTAATACTTGCTATTAGAAGAACACCTTAGGCTATTATGCTAAAGATGACTTACCTGTACATATCATATTAGCAAAAGGGAATAAATGACAGTGGTTTAGCGTTTCGCCTTATGGAATAACTTTTTCGCATTATGGAATTTATTAACTTCATCATTTGTGTATTACATTTGCACAAAGACAAAACACTTTGCCTGAATATAGGGAAAAATATTTTATCTTATAGGCATAATGTAAAATCTTAATCTCCAAAATGCCTACCGAATTCAGGATTCATAAATCCATTGCTACTATAGGATATTTATGATGGGTGTGGATTCGACAAAAGATATAATTCACAAACAAGCCACCGCGCGTATAAATGAATTGCGCTATAATCCATGTTCATGACCATATGGAAACCTAAACTTCACAGTTTCCAATCCTGCTTTGGGTGTGAATTCTGTATTCACCGAAATTTAGGTACTGCACCTATTAAGTGGGAAGCTTAGTCGTTGGGGCAACCAAACTTAACTATACTTATAATCTTTTGTGAACTCAATAATATCCGCCGTGAATTAATGGCGAATGACGCGTCGAAACCCAGTTCAGTAGGTAATAAATTCGCCGTGGTAATATACCATACAGGCAAAGTAGGGAAAGAGAAGGAAAAAGAGGGGAATCGTACCAGGAGACCAGACAAATGAAGAGCGAAAACAGCTCGCGTAACCAACACCTCTCTCATTTAATTAACTTCCTCCGCCACTCTCCACTCCCCCTGATCCCCCCCTCGACGACGGATACGAAAGTATGTAAATAATCTTAAGAGGAATGTTGATTGCCCCGGCTATTCCTCGCTCTCCTTGCCGCCGTCGCCTGCTTCCCGATGCGCCCCACAAAGGAGGTTGATTTCAATTAGCCGCTTCCCGGCCGGTGAGTCTAGTGCGCTGCACTCCCCACTTGTTAATCCCTTCCCGTCCTTATAAATGTATATGTATGCGCGAAGCTAAGAGCGTGCGTGCAAGCGTGTATTGCTATAAATGTACTTTTATCTGTCAACGTTGTCACGCTCATGCAACTGTGTATGAAATAATTGCGGTAATGAAATGCATCATCCCCTTCCCCACTCTCATCTCTCCCTCTTTAGCTCTCAGATGATAACAATTTCGGCTTGTTCTCGTAAAATAATGGTCCCCACGTCTGGTTTCCTAGTTTTCTGTAAAAGTGACGGCCAAAAAGAGCTGCATCGCTAAATTTGTTGCTTCACATTTCACCGAGATGATTTAAAATTAATTTCTGGGCGGTGGATAATTAGAACCTGAGTCACAGTGGAGGAGGTGGATACTCTACTCTTTGGAAGGAAATATGTTTATATTGACCATTATTGCTGTAAATTGAACTATACCATTGTATCTTCTTCGGGGAAACGTTGAGATGAGGTAAACTGGAATGTTTAGCGATAATTTTGATATTCTTAAGAGATAAAAGGTAACTTAAAACCATTAAAATATAGTTATGTGCTATTGCGTGAATTTTATTTATAATGTACAATCCTTTAGCCTAATATAATTTCGAATAGTGCAGTAGGGTTCCATTCAAGCCAATTTCTTTTAAAATTAAAATATTGATATGTTGATGTGTGAATCCTTACCCACAGTTCCATCGGTTCTACACATTTGTTTCTTGTTTCGCTCTTTGAGTGGCAGATAGTCACAGTTTGGTTGAATAGCACATTTCCCACAATTTCAGCGAAAGTTTGATGATTGGTTAATACCCACGTGAGAAAATTTCTCCGAATTCAACCTCAGTTCAACTTCCTCAACATCTTCACTTCGATCATATGTCCTGGTATTCTATAGAAATTACAATAATCGCGCGCCCGAACCTTTAAATTTGCTTTGATAAGCTTTGCATTCCAATTTAAAGAGAATATAACTTAGGCCCAAAGGTCACAAGGCAGTACGGATGCAACAAAGAGATGAAAAATTACGCCAGGTATGAAAATATGATATGAAGTTAAAAGAAGAAATGTGAATTAATTTCTTTTAAAAATTCACGCACACACACGCATGTATACAATATGCTTTCATGAAAATCCCCAATGTAAACATAAAGGTTGAAAACTAAATTATTCCCAGGTCTAACATTCTGGTGCTCGGGATGGTATTTTCTTGGTTTCTTGAAATTGTACTTTATAGAGGTGCATGAAAATTTTTATGCTTAGGAAAGGTGTCAGTCAAAAATGTTTGGGAACTCCTGCTTTAGACCATGACAAAGAGGCCTCTGGCGGCGACGGTGAGGAAGAAGGCGTGCCGGAATCAGCGAAATTCCTAGTCTATCTATCTGTCTAGCTATCTCACGAAACTATTCCACACCCACTCGTGGGCGTTCTCTTCAACACAGTCCCTTCCCATGAGATCAGTGAGAGAGAAGATTAAGGAACGATAGTGCAAATATTTTCACGGTTAGGGAGTTTGGAGGGTGGAGAAAATGGTGAAAATGCAACTCAGGCAACGCCCTTGCTCGGAGGTGGTGCTTAAGTAAAAGGTTGGGTGGAAATTAAAAGCACGAGTCCAAAAATGTTCCGTGGACGAATAGGATCATGAAATATGTAAAAAGGAATGACTTAGCGAAACGGTTACTCGAAAGAATCTCTCCCTTGTCGTAAAATTTTGAGTGAAATATTTGTTAGTTGTTCTTCTGTTACCAGGAAAAGCGATACTCATTTATTTTTTCACATTTGCGACGGAAAGGTGAAAGAGGCAACATTAAATTGCACCAATCCTTGAAACAATAAACGCGTTCTTAATTACGGCACTGTCAAGAGTATTTAATTTATAATGCCATAAATCTGTTAGAGTCATCTTTTAAGTGCCGAATTTAAGTGGTTGACAGGATACTGTGTCCTCCTCTTTTTTGCACACACTCGAGTGAATAAGGGCTTGGTGTATAAATTGAAATTTAAAAAAAGTATATCTTTGTTTGTCTAAAAATTCGCGTTGCTTCATCATACATGACCAGTTTAGGGTAACGCGCCTATTAGTGAAAATGGTGAAATTGAAATAGTGGGATATTCCTCATTCATCAAAACTCCTTGCAAACAATATTTATTTCTTATAGAAAGCTAAGAGAGTGCGGCGTAATTTCATTAAATTTAAGGGAGTCTTGAGCGTCGCAGCAAAATAGTACGACCCCCATGGAACCAATACCATGCTCATATCTTTTCGCCCATTATACGTATCTCATTAAGGGTGTTAGGATATAGAGAATGAACGCAGACCCGAATGCGGATTTTGACCAAAGGAAAGGGTTGTTAGCTACCAATGTATTAGGGGTGGTCCTATCCACATTCACCGTAGGGTCTTCGCGGAAGTTTGCGCTATGATTTCCTTCAATCCATATCATTTCTTTTTAGTCTCAAAAACTCCTCTAACTAAATAGCACGAGGAAAAAATACAGTGAGCAACAAACACGAATCAGTGGAACCGGTCTGCATGACGAAAAAAAAGAGAACCGAGGAAGGAAGAAACTCGAAAACCGAACGGGCCGTCGAGGAAGGGAGGCATAAAAAAGCCACAGACGACTCGAACGCGGAGTCCGTTCTAATTGTCACCGTGACCAAAAGGCCACTTCCCGCGAACAAATGACAGTCGAGGGGAGAGGAAAAAAAACGAAGGGGGTGAACAGGGGACTCGGCCGAAAGGAACGCGCAAGAAACGCCGAATCAAGCGATAAACGGAGTCACGGGAGGGGGAGGGGGGGTGGAGTAGGGTGGATCCGTCAACGGGCGGAGCGGCCAAGGGGGGACGGTTTTCGGCTGGGGCGGAATCCGGGGTTTTTCTAAGAGAGAGAGGGTGTAGGTAGGGGCTAAGTTAAAAGGAGGGCGGGAGGATGAGGGGAGGGTTGAGGGCAGTGGAAGCCCGTAAGTAAGGTAGAGATGGGGCAAGAGGGAGGGGAGAGGGGGGATTAGGAGGAGGGGATCGTGTAAGGCGTCACCGAAAATAAAACTCCGCCCCGCGACTCCAAGGCAGGTGCGGATGAGGAAGGGGTGGAGGGGGCGGAGGAAGGGGGGGACATCGTGGGAGGGGGGAGAGCGGGATGGTTACGTAGAGTAAGAAGGGGTGGGGGAGGGGGCTGGGGGGGGAGAGGGTGGTGGTGGTGGTAGGAGGGCGAAGAAGAGCAGTTGCTTCCCCTGGGGGTGGCGATGGCAGCCAACCGTGGCTCCATCGTGTTTGGCCCCCGGGGACGAGAGTAGAGGTTTTGCGGTGGGAGTGGGAGGGTGGAGGGCGCGGGGGAAGAACGAGGGAGACGGCAGGAGAGAGGGGGAGGAGGGAATCGAGTGGGAAGTGACGAGAGGTGAGGGGGAGAGGAGTGATGGGAGTTTTTTTTCCCCTCCAGAGAGTTTTGAGAGGGGGTGAGGAGAGTTTTTGAAGAGGAGTTCGTGGTGGGAGGAATGAATTGATGGGAGCGGAGGAGGAAGTGTAACGGGGAGCGAGAGAGAGAGAGGGATGAGCAGAAACGCTGACCCTTTCGTCTGCGCGTGTGTGTATGGTCGCGGAAGTAAACGTTGAGGTGAAACTCTAAAATCTTTGAATGATGGAAAAGTCAAAACTTTTCATTCGGCGTTATTGTTCCGGATTCTAAGGTGAATTGAGCGACTTTCACAGTGTCGCATGATTGTGTTTTAGGTTTAATTTAACGTCCGGGAAAGACTAGTTTTTTACATTCATAGAAACGTAACCGAACATGTGTATAGAAAATGATTGTTTAATCCTAATACGTAGGTCGAGAGAATGAAGTAGATATTTATACGTATCCTAAATAATTTCAAACCTGTATTATCTACGTTTTCCTTCTTGTGGTGAAAATGTAGATGATATTAAACAATTTAGGATAAGAAAGAAAGCGTTTAATCAATAATTAAACGTTTAACTAAGTATTTTATTGATTTGATTTGATTTCGTTGATTTCGGTCAAATTACATTTCATAGTAGTGTTATTATTTTCCTACGGGTTGTAATTTTTATTATTACTGTATTTCATGCAGTTGAACCTTTATTTATATACGTTTAAAAAATTGAGAATCGAAAGAATCGAGTATTCCTTCACACACATTTGAATTTGACCGCGGAGTTTATCACCACCAACATTGGTCGCTCACCCGAGGCTTCTGGGCTTATGGTGATCGGCGAGAATGTATTGGTGAAACGCGGTAAAAATTTCAAACGAGCAGTAAAAAAACGTACTAATAATTTCATCAAACTAGAGTAAAGTATAATAAATTAGTTCGAATTAAATAGTAAATTTATCATTTCTTATTGATAAAATGTTAATTCTATGACCATTTTCAATGGAAATTTGTGGGTGTTAAATCAAACTAAACAATATAGTTAACTACGAACAAAACTAAATAAATTTTTGTAGTATAAGTCGTTTAATCAACCATTTGTGAACCGTTTGGAGGTATGAGAAAATCTCTTACGATATCAAGGTGGATATGATTCATAAAATATTTATTGTTTTCATTCAACAAGTTTTCCTAACTAGTCTACCCTAAAAGTCTAATTATCACGATGAAGTAGAACTCTTCCCATCTGGTTCCTCCTGATCGCGAACACATGATATAAATCCGGATATCACCAGCTACGACCCTACTCCATCAAATCCTATACCAAGAGCCACCCGGCGGCTCCAGTTTCTCTCATTTTTAAATATGCAGGGTATCTTTTTTCCTAAAATGGTGGAGACTGAAAATCTTGAGATCGGAAAGTGTAGCCGAAACCGAAAATCGACGGGGAACCCAATAAATGCGTCAGTCATTGAAGTAGCGCCCTATTTCCGCTCCATATTACCTAGAAAAAATAAAATTCATTGCACGATTGCGCAGGAAATGATAATTTCAGTATTAAGGAGCTTGTGGTTGACTAAAGCACATCGGCAATAACTTTAAATCATACTTTACGGCACCCGGGATCAAAAATAAAGGACGGATAGGGGGTGGGGGAGATTGGTGAAGGGAGAAAAGGGGGAGGGCAGGACGGGGAGGAAAGAGGAGGAAGTGGAAGGGGTGACTGATGGTGGGGAAGTCTGGAACGAGTTCTCTCGCCTAAGCCCTTTAGTATCCGTTCACGGATCCGAGGGCGAGGTCTCCGCAGGAATTTCCAGGGCGTAGTCTATGTAATAAGAAGTTATACTGCAACGGTAGCTATAAAAAGGCAAGAGTGACATTAGCCCGCACGGGTTAAAAAAAAATTATGTCCGAGGCCGTGCCTTATATATACGCGCACGAGGGAACTTCGTTACGAATTCACTTTTTAAGCGCCTTTTTGCGCTATTCGGCTGGCGTGAAACCACACCATTTTGATTGGCTTTTTCTAATTTTTGTTTCGTTCGGCATTTGTTCTGCTCTCGGTTGACCCGGAGTGATACGCCTCTGAGCGTAGGCGTGCCAAGGGGGCGTGAGGAGTCCGAGGCATCGTAATCTTCGTTCCGATTTCCAAGAAAAATGACCAACCGCAAGAGGCAGCGGCCTGAACCAGCATTACGCATGGTGTGTGTATCACGGCTAAGATAAATAAGTCTGTGTTCAGGCGTGTTTTTGTTTCTCACTACAGAAGAACCATTTGTTGGTCAAATAAGAAAACGGCCTTCTTCTGGAGGATATCATGCGTGCGGAGAGATTATCGAACTGGCAAATAATTCGCAGTTTATATTCCATTATGTGTTGCATTTTATGTTAGCTTCTAATACTAAGTTGTAAAAGTCAGCTGTGGAAAGAACACAATATTTAGCCGCCTTTTTAGCGCAAGCAATGAAGCCGGTTTTTCTAAACGGGGAACAGTAACTAAATCATTGACTCCAAAACTTGCATGTAATTATGCCAGCACGTGTAGATGATAAAAACGAATATATTAAATGCTGATGTTATTGAGTCAAACTCTTAAGATAGAACGGAAAAGCGAAATACATATGCTGTTCCGGTAAAGCTCGATAGTTGACCATATAGCTGAAACCTTCATTTTCCCTTTAATAGTGATTTTTCTTATATTATCTCTTGCAAAATTTTCAAATAATGGATCATTTAGGAACGAATGCGGTGCTTTATGTCATGCATATATCTTTACAAAGTTAGATGACATTCATGTATGATACACAAGAGGAAATCACTTACTCTTTTGCTTCTAGTTTAGTTAGACAAAATTAGTGATATAATGTTAGGTAATTTTCATCTTAGCTACCACAGGAATAGTTAAAAGATAATTATTTTCATTTATGTACCCCACAATGTTCCAAATTAAAATAAATGGGCGCCAAAGATGATCAGATCTCCTTAAGCATTTTCTACAGATAGCTTATAGTTTCAGTAGGTGTAATCATACAATAAATACAATTCCTCAAAGGGAGACAATGTTTCAATTTGATTTTGCCTTTAAATGGTCTATTATTGGAAATAATGAATTCAAAACTTAGCGAATAGCACAGGGAAAAGTGTGCATTAAGCATTAGTGAACGCCATAAATGTGTTATCTGTACCATATAAAAACCATAAACACAGTAATCAACCCGAAGATCGGTTTGGTAGGTGATGGTAGAGTTCACCCAGTACTAAGCCCGACGGCGTGTGAAATTCACACATCATGGTAGGGGGGTCAGTTCCTTTCCCTGTTCCGGTTATGGTTTCCCAGGAAGATCTGTTCCCCAAAAAATCACATAGCTTGGGTGGAGCTGCAGGTGCCCAGAGAGGCTTGCCCGGAATTTTGGCTAACGATATTCCATAATTTTCATCTACATTAGGGTCAAAATTCTCATCCAGAGTTTATTTTGTGTAATGCAAGACATCTCAGTTCCTTTAAGCTCTCCAACATTTGATTGGGTGGATATATTAATACATTTTTATTTTGTTAATGATCTTAGGAAGGATAATGAGCGTATTATTATATGCATTGAATAATAATGAATACATATTTTTAGAATGAGACGACAATATATCTATGAATAAAACGGTATCTTTCGGCTAAGTTTGGCAGCATCTATTAAGAATAAATAGAGAAAGTAGTACTTGGGAGTCCATCAAAGATGCATTGATCATATCAGACGGATGCATGATCCCACTTAAAATTCCTTCCCTTTAGCTCTGACATTTTAAAGAAACTCCCGGCTAGGTCTTAGAAGGTACACCATAAAGATATTGGCAACTTAGTATTTTGCACAAGGCTCTCAGAATAGATAGCTATTAGTCGGCCCCAAATTGATTCACAATGACTTGTAATTAAAAATTAAGATAATCATTTTTTAATTTCATTTTACTTGATTACGTGCTGACGTACTTTACTGATTTATTAATTTGCACACAGCTATTCTTTTAATATCTTTCATTCTTTGATTTCACATTAATTTCGTAATGGGCTCAACAAACTGTACCAATCTTAACAGCGTTAACCGTCAAATTTTCCAAATAAAGGACTCTTTTGTCCATTGTGTTAAGACTTCTCTTCTCGAGGGACTCGATCAGAGTGTCACCTTCCATCCTGTCTATTATCGGCAAAACACTTGTTCCTGTTGAGATCTGAACCAGCAACACGATGAGCCCAAGGTAGCGAGATCCACCCTTTTGCCTTCCTTTTTGAGCTGGAGAGTAAGAAGGAGGCCCTTGTTCGACATGACTTGCCACTTAACGAGTACCGAGAGGGATTGGCAAGGGGTGGGCATGGACTACGGGCGGCAGGGGAATTTTTTCCCGAGCATCCATTCAGTTCCGCGTCACAATGTTTTCTCTCGGCTATCCGCCGCATGAGGAAAACCACGGATCGAAAGCGGCATTCGCGTCACGTTAAGGATGTTTGATATTCGATTTTGAGCATCACAGAGAGATTTAAATTGGGTTACGTAAAACTTCGGGACCGATATATAACTTATATCGATTTTGCCTTACAGCAGTAATATTTTATGACAATTCAAAAAATCGACAAAATACTCGGTTTTCTTCCGGTTTGTGGTCCATGTAGACGAGATTCCTCTTTTTCAATAGTACATATGCTTTTCAGGTCAATATTTCTTTATAGATATTGTTATTTCCTGTTTTATTTCTGTAGGGTGGTCGATGGTTGAAATGGAATATTTTCCTGTCTATCTTTTTGTTCCAAAATCAAATCGCATAGTTTTGTTGGTTGACACGTTTATTGTGAATTCACCGAGATTATAATTTATAGGATATAGCTGAATTGAATATTATAATAGTGATCAGAGTAATTGAATTGGGTCGTAGATATCTCATGATGCTACGAGTTTAGCCCTAACGAAACTATTTTAATTCCAGGAAGATCAGAAATCTAGGTAGGTCGTCATGGTTAGTCAGAATGGGTTACGGTCTCGCCGACAAATATGGTGGTTAGGTATTCGCACATTATATTGAAGGCAGGAGAGTTGTCATATTTTGGCAATTATGGCATGTGGTACTAGTACAGTGGTTAACACTCTGGTGCGAGTATAATTACAATTATTCACTAGAATATGTAGTTTAGCATTTCCAATACTCCTAGAGAAAATAGTTTTCAAGTGATATTTTGACACTATTGTAGTAGAAATTGCCTTAGAAAGGAATTACTTCGGAAAGCATCGCATTCGAGCATGAATCCAGTCGTTATTCCACGTATTACCAAAATATATAGCTTTTTACAGATTCTAACCTTCTAGGCTTTACCTGACTGACCTAATTGAGGGCTACCGAAAGCGTAAATTCAGTTAAATATGGATCTCTTTGATGGGATGCATTCGTAGTACGTATATTAAATAATCAGGGGCTCAGGCTAACTTTGATGCATCCAATAAATACCCATATTCCAAACTAAAATCCTACTCTTTTTTGTGTTAATCGTAACACACAGCTACTATGATATTAATTTCATGGATAATATCATCAGTTTCTCCAAGTTATAAAATGATAATAACAATTTTATATACAGGGGATAAAGATTTCATTTACCATAACAGGCGAAGTAAATACGAATACCTATTCTTCATCCTTCAAACATCAAGAGGTTAAGAAGAAAAAATCACGGGACAGTTCATGGATAAATAATCACTTTAAATTATTCACATACTGTCTATATTACATCAGACCAAACATGCTCTCAACTACGTGAGCCTAATCTTTGTGATGCTCTTTGCTTTGTTGAAAGTAAAAATTTTGCAAATGCAATTATATAAACCTATTCTGCTTAAAATATCTCGAATAATGACAAAGGTTAGGGCTCAAATTATCGTGCCTCTAATGAAACGATTTGCTTCCCCTGCAATAAAGAGGCCTTCTGGAAAACGCTCTTCACACAAAAAACATCCGAGAGTTCATTAATCTCAATTAAGCTGTTAAGTAATGGTGTAGTATACAAGGCTCTTCTCCCTTTTAACAGGATAGTGCCACCGTTCACTTACCGAGGGAGGAAGGGGTGAAACGGATTGCAGAACGATCGTTTCCCATCGGATTTCAATTTCACTAACCGTTTTTCACTAACCGGTTTTCCTGAAAAATGCCATCGTTAATTACATTTGTATTTTTGCCGTAGAAATATTTTTTACTGCCAGACTTCTCCGTGTAGGGATTAGATCATAAAAATTGGCTATGTTTGGCGATAAAAAAACCAGCATCATTATTCTCAATGCATTGAGCGTGAGGTGGAGACCTCGAGACCGTGCGAGTACTGGCGGAAGGAGGAAATCTAATATCTTAAGGTTTTTCTGAATCTCATTCACCTTCCGACAAATAGCGCGATAGATTTCGAATTCCTAAGGAAAAAATCAGATTCATTTCTAAACAGATGAAACGTCATTTCTATGGGCAAGACCGTAACTTGTAAGGGTCAGTGTATGAGCATTATACTTTAATATGTGATCATGCACTATTTTAGAAACCATCACCAAATTTATCATTAACATTTTTAAAATTTGCTTTTTATCCACATACAAACGGAAATGTTTTCATGCTTTTATAGTCCCGTCAACAAAATACCTTGACATGAGCAGTCCGTATTTCACATTAACGGTAATTGGTTTAGATTGATCAATAGAGGAATAAAAAATCACAGTGGTGTGGTAAGAAAAATTTCCTTTTAGGTATACAGGTAAGTAATAATAGGTGCGACTTTCGTTGGAATACTAAAGGCTTGGGCGATTCACTTAATTTGGTTACTTCCCTCCGTCATTTTAATTTAGAAAAAAATATATCAACTCTTTTTTAAGGTGGATATTGAATGAACAAAATTATTTGATACATAATTGAATGAACTCCTTTGAGTACAGTAAACATCCCGCCATGCTAATGTCATCCCAAACGCATTTATTTAATGGCTCCGGCATTCGGATGATACGAGGGTCATCCGGAAAGTAGTACCCGTTCGTGCCGCATGAAGTGCTGACGACGCGAGTAGCCGCTGGACGAGGTCAGATAGCTTCAGTGGCTTGTCTGCCTTCTTTGAGCCAAGTTGCGTGACGCTAGCATTGCCTGTGTTGTTTCTGTGATTGTTTACAATGTTTAAAAAAATTGAGAACGCCGCCAGTTGTGAAGTGAGGGCAGTGATTAAATTCCTCAATGCAAGAAACGTTCGCCCATGTGATATTCATTGCCAATTAAAGGAGGTGTATGGAGACAATGTAATGGACGAGTCGTCTGTTCGGCGGTGGTGTCGCAACTTCAACATGGGGAGGGGGAACACACACGACGATGAGCGTTCGGAGAGACCGTCTGTCATTACAGACCAACTGGTGAGCTCAGTTGACGAATTCGTGAGGAACGATCGGCGCGTCACAATTGATGACATCTGTGAGCATTTTCCCAATGTTTCTCGAACAATTGTTCATGAAATTGTTAAACACCATCTGCATTATGCAAAAATTTGTGCAAGATGGGTCCCTCGCGTATCTCAATGAGCTGGCGGCGAAGGACTATGCAGCAGGAATACAGAAACTTGTCACACGTTATGACAAATGCCTTAATTTGCTTGGAGATTATGTTGAGAAGTAGTTTGAAGTATCCTCTTTCAAATAAAATTTTTTATGTTTGTTAATATTTACTTTTGTGTCTTTATTTCACGAACGGGTACTACTTTCCGGATGACCCTCGTATTTTATCTGGGGATAAACCTGTCACCCTCGATATTCGAGCCAGTCCCTCGACGTTGGTGACGGTACAGACAATTGCATCAATTCATATAACAGTCATCACAATATGTAATTCATGAGTGATTCTACCGACTGAATATGATTCTCACATAAAACCAAATTTGCTAACCCGAAAATTCTCAAACAATGGCAGTTTTATTTCATCTCGTGTGGGCGTTTAAAAAGCTGGAATTAATGCCAAAAATCGGTAGTTTATACATATTTTATTTTATATATCTACCATATGATTCTTATTCCCGGGTTATTCTTAATTCGGCAATTTCAAGCAGTTGTTTTAATGAGCTGTTCAACTAGTATCTGATCATTAGCCAGCAATTGATGCACCAAAATCATTTAGAACAAATTATTCATCTGGGGTTATCAACAGGCGTTAAATTATCCATTTAACAGTGGTAACTTGTTATCTATCTATTTCCATAAAATTGAGATTAAATCAACATCATTTCCTGGAAAAACGATTTGAAAGTGTTTTTTTTTCTGGGTTGGAGAGTACTCACATCGTGTTTTAAACTATGGCCACGTAGCCTCCTTTGTAATGCTGCTCGTCAACTCGTCTCTGTTTGGTATCGTATCACTTGGAATCTCGATATTTCTTTGGATTTTTATGAAACAAATGAGACTACGTAATATTATAGCAGGTATAATACTGCACGAAGTCGAGTTTAACTGCTATCTTATGTATAGGTTAATTACGGTAAATACAAGGAAAGAAAAATATTTATTTGAACAAATTTCGTAAAGCTCGCCACAATAAACACATAGGCGCATATGGACGGGCAGCTTAGCCGAAACTCTATGTTCCAGCCGGGATAGTCTCGCGGTGTTCGGCCGGCCAGCGATTCGAACACCAGTCCAGTGCCGGTTGCCGAATTAACTTCTCCTAAAACAACTGTTAAACAGTCCAATAGAGGTTTATCCTTAATCCCTTCACACACGGGACCTCGTGACTGTCTGCAATGGAAAATATTCCATTTCATTATAAATATAATAAATATCGTTAATAATTCTTTTAACTTCCATAATTTAGAATATCCATATTCTCTAATTAGCTGTATCTAACAGCCTGGTCATATCTAATTTTATTTTCAATTACTCAGTTAAATTTCTAACGATACATAATACATTCATAATTTGAATTTTAATCCATATTTTTGATAAATTTAGCCTTGCATAACGCATCGCCTTTTCCGTGTTCATTTAGATTAGTCCTATAATACAGCCGCCGATGTGAAAGAAAACCTATAGAGCGTTGAAGGAGAAGACACTTGGGAATAATGCAATCAATACGTCACCCATTTGCCACATTATGTCAAAACAGGAAAGCATTAATCCTGCTCACTACATTGAGGAAGAGGCGCCGTTTTTTTATATCCCGTTCTAAATGGAAAGATTCCATCATATCTTGCCCGAAACCGTCAATCTGAAGCCGTGACGGGTGATCCGTTCTCTGAAACCCCTCTTTTCGTAGATCATCCGAGCTTCACGTCCACACTAAAAGAAAAATGAGCCGAGTCTGTGCGCTGTTGCACCAAAACTCAATCGCCAAATTAGCGATGTAAAAATGAAAAAGTAGCTGTGACTAATTATATTTTAATGCGCGAGCAAACATTTCTGCGAAAATCATGAGAAGATGAGCTAAAAAATGTCCAGTTTATTATCAAATGGTTTCAGTAGTCATAAAATATATACACGGCTAATAATTGGTCATTCTGTACGACAAACAATTATCGTCCTCATCCATTTGAGCACCTTATAGAAAATTAGCATGCGGCCGATAATTTGTGATCCTCCCTTTATTTACGAAAGGCGCGCGAGAGCGTTAAAAATTCACCACTCCCGTAATTAGAGAAAGATTAATTTTTCCTGAAATACATCCACCTTCCCCCTCCCCCACCCCAGGTAAAAATAAAATTATCCCTTTCAGCGTTATTCCCCATGCTCTGTTTCCTCCTCCCTCTTCTTCGATCCTTCATTTTTGGTTCCTCCCGCCCCTCCTCCTACTTTCTTTTCGACTCTTTTCTTCGCTATCATGCCATTCGGTCTCCTCCCAACCTCTCTTCCTTTCGGGACCTTTTGGACCACGCCTCTCCTCCCTCCTCTCCCTCCCACCCGCCCAAAAAAGTGTTTCCCTCTCTGAGCCTCATCTCGCGCGCACAAGGCATACAGTATGCATGCACATTCGGGCACACCGGCACACCGTGCTCCCTTTCCACGCCCCAATTGAAGACTCGGAGGTATCTCCAAGCTCTTTCTCTCTCTCTCCACCGCTTCTCCTCTCACCCAACCCTGTCCATCAGTTATCGACAGACTGATGCCGAGGCCTCCTTCACCTCCTCCTCCCCCGACCCCCTCACCACCCCAGCATTTGATCTCCACCTCCTCCTCCCTGCTCTCTTTCCTTCCCCCCTTACCCGCCCACCCCACTTTACCTTCCCCCGGCCACTACCCGCCGAAAACTTCCCCCCGGAGCGCCCACCGCATTCCCCCTTACCGTGATCCCCTCCCCCTCACCCTCCTCTTCCCCGCGCATGCTCGCGCACAGGCGTTCTCTCTCTCTCTCCTCTCTTTTCCTTCGACAAATGGAGATCCACCTTCTCCTCTCCCACCGCCACCCCTCCCTCAGTCTCTCGCACACCCCATTCCCCTTCGGGTCCATCCTCCCCTCTTCCTTCAAACTCAACCCCTTCTCTCCTCCCACCCCCTCCATCTCTCCTCCCACCCCCTCCATCTCTCCTCCCACCCATCCCTCCGCGATCCCTCTCCAGACGACGACGCCTCGTCCTTGATCGGCCGAGGCTTCCCCGCGGAACAATCTCACCCCGTGATCGATACGGAAGAATATATCTTTCGCTTAAACAAAAGTTAATAAGCACGTTATATAAAGAGAGGCATGGGCGAGGGCGACGGGGTGGTGAATTGAGGGAGAGTTCTTGGAGGGGGAAACCTATGAGGTAATGTAGGCAGACTCGGTGCCTAATGGGTTTATTGACTTGATAATAACGTCGATTGCGGTTTTCGGGGAAGAGGATGGTGCCTTTTGTGATTCGCCCGATGGCCGTCTGGCCAAGCAGCAGCCTTTGTAGAATTCAAACGGCACTGGGGGGGGGAGGGAGGGAAGAGTAAGTGGAAGGAGGGGGCAAGGATTGTGCTTAGTTCGTGATGGAGAGGGAATCACTGTGATTGATTGATTAGCCGTTTGTCTGTGGTGCAGCTTGAACGAAACAAAACGTCGGCATTTGATTTGACGCCAGCGCATCGGCGAAGTTCAGGTATTCGAAAGCGCACTTGTTGATGTAATTAATATTTGTGAATCATGCTCGAGAATTTTGCTACAGGCCTTATTTCAAGAAAGACAGGTGCTTCAGATGGATATCTGGGTGACTAAATTGGGTGGTCATTGGATTTGGGTAAAAATCGTTGAAATACATACACATAAGACAATGAGAAATTTGAGAACTGAGTGCTAAGTTTTAAACTGTTGACGTATCAGCTACTCCGAACTTATCAGCTGGACGAATATTTTTTCTGATCCAAATCTAAAAATGACGTTTTTTATAAATCTGAGACTGGAGATATTTTACATTCAAATAAGCTTGAGAATGAATTCAGGGTTGAATGCGATTTGAATAAATTAGAAATATAGATATATCTAACAATTATAAGAATAACTTTCTGCATAATATGAGTCCTAAGGTACAAGATATCTTCCGATTCATATTCTTGTTTTCTGTTCGACTGTTATGTGTGAAAATTCAGGGAGTGATAAGCGTCTCCAGGAAAAATTTCTTTGGAGCCTTGTGCTTGGTTGAGAACATCAAATGCTACACTCCTCGTTATCCACATTATCATACAGATATCAGGCATGCAATAAGCGTGGTTTAGTTGCTTTCCAGAAGTTCAATGCTCAAAAAAATGAATGCACCATTTGAATTTCGTCTTCGTATTTTAAATTTGTATTTCATGATACGTAAACTACGAGCAATAATCTGCACAGCCCTACTAGAGAAGTAACGTTGGCAGTAAGTGTAAGTCAGCTCTTTTAAGCAAATATTTTATGTGATTTCCGTAACCATTAAAATCCTTAAATCAAATTTTCATTAAAACCTGCGAGTTTCACAACGCGAATAGATTATTCTCCGAGTTTGGCCGACAAAATCGGCAAATAAATGCCCAGTGGCTTGTGGTCAATCATGTGCTTGCGACAAGTGGGTACCTACGTGGCATTCCTTCCGCCCCGTGTCTGTCCCTCCGCGACCGACAAGCATTCTTGAATGCCAATGCTTAACGATCGATACGGTAGAAAATGATAATGAATTACCGGGGCTAATAACCTTCACATGGCTGTTATTGCACGTCTCACGGGTGAGTGCGGGAGGTGGGAGACGGGAAGGGTGGGGCGGTGGGGGTCGCTGCTGTGGGGGAGGAAGGGGGTGAGGGTCGGCGAGGGTAGAAGGGTGGGCAACCATTATCCCAGCCGACATATCGAATCATCTCTTTGGCATTTTATTGACCGCTCACGTCTCCCTGGTCTTTTTTCCTTTCCCATACTCGAGGAAACCTAACTTAAACATTCCGAAAAAAAATTTTTCCACCTTTTTGACGCATCCCAAAAGGGACCAGTGCTGCCAAAGAACAATCCCCCATCAATCAACGGATGGAGGAATTAGATTGTGTGTATATAATGCCTTTCTTTGTTCCTTCGTGAACCCGTGAGGGTTTATAACCCATTCCGATATCAATCTGTTTATTTTTAAGCTCACGTACACTCATTTTGCTCCACCCTCTCTGCTCTCCTCTCCTTAGCTTCCTGTACGTATCTTCCCGAACCTTCGGATGCCCCTCTCTCCTTCCTCTCGTAACACACCTCTCCCATTCTCTTCCCCTTTGTCCCCCCCACACACAGACCAGTACTCCTCGTTTCCTATTGCCGATACCAAAGAGGATCTCTCTCTCTCTCTATCCCTCTTTCCTCCACTCCAGCTCTCCTCTCGTCCCGTCTCTCTTCGGCAGAAGGAAGTGGAGGGGGAGGAGAAGGAAAGGAGGAGAGAGAGAGAGAGGTTTGGTCCCACATCCAAGATTGTATCTCCTAATCGTTTGCCCCTTCGCTCGCGGCGTTGGAATCCAAAGTTTTGAACCCCATTTCTCGACGCTATCGCGGAGGCCCACCCTCTTTTCCCTCCCCCCTCTCGCCTCTCCTCTTTCCCTCATTCTCCTCTCGCCCCTTCCCTTATTCCACCCTCCGCTCTTGATCCCCCTTCCTTCTCGCCTTCCCCTCCTTCACGGCTCCTCTCACCACTCCCCTCGATCCCCCCCCTCGCTCTCCCTCCCTCCGCGGAGCAACCACCTTCCTCTTACGACCCCAGAACCTCTGCAGGTTTTTCGAAGGCCTCGTTCCTGATGCGGGGTGATTGCTGTTCTTTTCTTTCTCTCTCTCCTTCCCTTCATCTCTCACCATTCCTACTCCGTCTCCCTTTCCGTCTCTCCCTCCAAAACTCTCCTCGTTCGCGACCCCCGATTTTTTGTCCGTTTGGTTTCCCCACCTCGTCCGCCGGCGCTCGCTGTTTCGTAGGTGCCCGCCCGCGCAAGGAAGAGTGCTCACCCAAGTTTGGTGCACATGGAGGCTTTTCCTGTAAATTTCGCGTCGGGGTGAACCGGGGATAAGAACCAAAAGGTGACGAGAGCCGGACACATAGAGAAATCACCCGTTGGGCAACTCTGCTCCAAAATTTGGAACCCTTGAGTTTTTAGGCATTAATATTTGCTGTCATATCATCTGGGATCTTACGGAGAAGTAACATGGCGCGTATTCCTTCACATCAGTTAGATATCTTATACTCATATTTCGATTAGGTAGGTTTGTCCTCTACGTATCTCCATCCTTATATCCGTGCTTCCAATGTTAAGTGTTGATTTCATTCTCTGGGGGCTCTATAGTTCTAAGTTCCACCCAGAGTCACTCCCCGACCACTGTCAAGTTAAAGATTTGAATCCGTTCAATTCAAACATCATTTATGGTTTGAAGTTGAAGTGTCAGTACTAAATTATTTCATCTGATTGAAACATTGGTACACTTTCTTGATTGATTAGATTCACGAAAATCAGTCATCATTCAAAAAACAATTTACTATCTCCGCATCGTTAAACTAAGAGATGTACTAACATACTCATGGTGAATTGATAAAATTGACAATTTCAAGAGTTAATTGACATTTTCCTACCTATTTTTCGCAAGCACACATGAACAAATATAGAAATTTTTCATATGATATTATTTTTTCAGCTCCAAATAATATCACGCCAAATAAATGCATTGATTAGCTAATGACAGAATGTAGTATTTTTACCTTGTAGCATTCTTGTAATTTTACTTTACGTAACAATAATAACAAAATATCAATATAGTTTTTCATGTAGAAATAAAATTATATCATCAAATAATATCATACTTCTAGGCAGGCCTTTCTAAGTTCCTTGCGTGTGGTATAAACGCCAGCTGTTTTTCATTGCTGTTATTGAAATTATATTCGATATCCTTGTAGCATATAACTAAAAGATGGAATAATACATAATTATTCATAAATTTAAGGTACCAAAATTTGACGATAATGACAGGGTTATCGCTCTACTTAAATATACGATAACAAAGTCGACATAAATGTTTAAATTTCATTAGCGAAGTATAACCTCAGCTGTGCCAGCCTCAGCTGTGTCAAAACTAAATTTAGACTTGATGAGCATTCTGATTTTAATTTTCATCAATGGAGAATTTTAGCACCACTTTCCAAAAATATTCGCACTTTTCATCGCGATTCCATTGAACTATTGTGAAATTTTAATTTTTAACTAACAGTTTGGGTAGAAGATGGTATTTAGGCAATATTATTATGACATTTACTCCAAGTGAAATCCTCCGAGAGGACCGACAACAGTATGTCATTTATATTGAGGTTTTAAGTTGGATTCCTGGTTCAACCCCACCGTGCTGTGTTAATATCTTGCATGTAGACTAATTGAAATTAATCCAAATATTATATTTTTTTCCAAAGAATTTTTGAAAGCCTTCATTAATCATATGTCGAAAGTAGTAACTTTGAAAATGTTTGAATCAAAATCGGAGAGCCTAGAGATGCAGTGGTATTTCCTCAGGGTTTCGCGTCCCCTTCCGGAAACCGTTCTTAATCATCAGCAATGAAAGTCTTGAATTGTAATCTTTGCAGATATATCTTAATCAGAGTGTTTTGATGATAATTCCTGAAATTACAATAGAATTAATAGTAATAGATATACTAAGCAAAGTAGGTAAACAGGGATATTAAAGTTACCTTTTTATTTTTCCACACCGAATGCGTGAACAAAATCACTGACATTTTTATGCCATACAAAATTCCGGAAATATATCTTTGTGTCATTACGTATTAAAAAAATTGTTCCTGTTCACACTTATCATTATAAACCTAATGTTTACACTTAATATAAGCACCTTCAATAATACATATTCGATTACCCTTCCTTGTTTTCCTATCCATCACGTCTAAAAACTACTGACCTAATGAAAACTTTTATTCGTGGAATATAGGAGCTGGCATTTTATTTATAATGCAAAGTGGGTAAAGATTTAATATTAGATTTTCATTAGATATTTAAAAAGAGCATGCCAGTTTGAGTCAGAGCATGACTGCTTGAGATCCTTTTTTTTACTTTATTTGACTATCTAGCCATGGTACTGTCATTATAGCTGTTATATAATATAACATTTCCGTTGCGATTTTATCATGTTTCGCATCCATTTGCTTCTCCGCCGTTTCGCCTATTTCTCCTGTTAATGAACCACCGCTGCTTGTATGTCTGTGTCCTGTGGAAAAGAGACGGCCGCCGCCGCCGCTGCTTGTATGTTTGCGTCTTGTGGAAAAGAGACGGCTTACCCTTCTGCATTGTCTCGCTCCTGTATCCTCCCCCTGTCTCATTCCTTTATAACCCTTATCTACCACGTCTCCTTCTTATATCAATCACATCTCCGTAACCTAGACTCAGTTTCTCTCCGTCTATTTACCCTTCCCACCTTGCGTCAAACATCTCTCTCCCAAATTCAATCCCATCCCAGCCACTCCTGAGCTGTCGGCGACTACCTCGCCACGCTGTTTTCCTCCTTACCGTCTTCTTCTTGGGTGTCTCAGTCACGTGGGCGTTTTATAGAGTTCATCAGTCAACTCTTATGCTTAATTTCTCCTCCGGAAGAAAAAATAAATCATTCCTTTGTATCCATCCGCTATTTTTTCGGAGTCAGTATAAAACACTCTCCCATCTTTCATCCTTCCTCCGTGTCCCCCAGTCGTCCGAGTTATTGCCGATAGTCTACTTTGTGGTGGTGTTGATTAGATGGAGAAAGGAGGAAAAGAAAAAAGAAATAAGATCCATCGAAATTATTCCAGCCGTAAATCCCATTGTCTAGTGGAACCAGTCGAAGTGTTCTCGGAACATTCAGCCATTCTATCGGGCGCTAACCGCCTCCATCCGGTTAATTCATCCATTCTCTTTCGGAGCAGCGAGTCTTCCAATTCGTCCGAGGAAACTCCGTTCTTAAGCGGGACGCCATATCGGGAGATTCAAGGGTCATCGTTTCATCCCCTGCGTGACGAGTTTTCCATTGGCAAATTTTATTGTTATACACTTATTTCTCCAGTTAAATATCCCGCAGTATCTGAGTTTGATGTGCACATTAATTTCCCTTCCATCAGCACTTTGTTTTGTGGACACAGCAGAATGCGCAGGTACTTCATTTTCAGGTAAGCATAGGATCGGGCACCCAACGATATAAGAAAATGGGTTTTTGTATTTTTTGAAATGCAATGGGAAAGAGGTTGGATAAAGAGCGAGGAACACGAACGTTTTTACATTCGTGTGTGTTTGCCGGAAAAATTAGTCTCAAACTAATTGATTGTTTTATTGTAAACGTATACACTGTATTTTTCTGGTGCGATCGGCAAATATTATATTTCCATATCGAGTTACACATAAGAACTCAGAAAATTGACTCATTTGTGTATTTTACAATCTATATGAGAAACGCCAAAATAATGGCGATGGAATAACTTTGGTAATGAAAAATGTATCGATTTAATCAATAAATATATATTTTTTACTACTGCATCAAAAGGAATCGTGACGTGACTACTGCGAGTATATTCTAGGATACTTGATGTAGGCGCTCCTTTAGAAGGAAGCAATGCATCCATAACGATAAGGAAGGAGATTCCTTAGTATTGTGAGGATTAATGATTATCGTGCGCATCAGGGTGAGTTGGCAAAAATGCTCTTATCGTATTTTAAATGAGTAGTAATTGGCAAATCAAGTTGAAAATAGCTTTTCTGTGAATATTAATCGGGTGTTTATTAGAGTTTCAAATGAAATTTGCGGCCTTTGCGCTAGAACTATTACACTATAGTTATTCTTTATAATCCTCGGAATCAACATCAAAGATGTAGCTTCAAATAAGAATTATTATTCCATTTCTGATGATAAAGAACTATTAGTTAGCAGAAAAACTTATAACCGATTATTGAGATGTAATGAATGCATTCCGAGCACATATACATGTATCATAGCAATCTCTGCAGCAATGGTAATTCATAAATATTTATCAGCTAGTTCATTTAAATCTTTTCCCTGATAAATGATCAGGTCTAATCTTCACTGAAGCGTCATAAGAATAAAATTTTTAATCCGCTGGATAATAATGATTGTTTTTGGCTCGGGTATTATAAAATAAGCTTCGCATGAATGAAATGAAATCTCGGGTGAGTATTAATTTTTTTATTTGCAAAATATCTAAACATTTTCAAGTTAACCACCAGTGTCTTTTCTACTCATCATGCCCGCATAATGTATTAAATGTAAATATTCTGAGTAATTCTGATTACTTAGATGTAATGGAGTCAGCCATATCAATGGGAATTATTTTTTCTCGTAAATATAATTTTTTGTTGCCAAAGGAGCTAAGATTAATATTTTTCCATATAATGCACCTCTTGCGACGAATAACCCAGCCGATTTCAAAAGAATTATTTCAGCGTAGAATTCAGAACAGAAAGGATACTCCGAAGCCAGGGTGATAATATGTTAAAAGCACCAGAAAACAATCCCTTTAACCCTATGCAATTAATATTCGAGATAAAAACAAAGCCATGGACTAACAATTAGTTGATAATTATGAGAAATTTGCATTAGGGTAGTTTTGACTTAGTGAAATGGAGAGAAAATCGGCTCCGGAATTGTCAAACTCCAAATGAATTATGCCAGATGTCACCAGCTTTAAAAAATGTACTGTAATTGACAAGTACTCTTCCCATTGAAGTCAACTGACACTGAGATGAGACTGATTACACTCAGAAATTCAAAACCACAAGATATACGTGAGAAGCCAAGTCTCCAGGTATCTGCCCCTCCAAAACCCACGAAAACGAACTAATTCCATTTCCCATTCGTATTCCATAGTTAGTAGGCCTTGTGAGGGCTTTGTTAACAAATCTAGTCGAGGTATTTCACTTAAAGAGAAAAGTGCGTTCCATAATAACACTGGCGAAGGGCGGATAACCACTGTCAATTCTTCTGCTTCCTGAATTGACTGTTTTAAAATCCGGGGGAGGGGGGAAATCCACCGTCACTCAAATTACCCTACAATGACTAACTTTTAACAGCAGTAAAAAAACACCATTCCTACAAGCTTTATGAAGTTAAACTCTTTTAACGGAGACTTAATTATTGCATTTGAGCTAACGTGGAAATAATTCCCCCACGACTTTTTCCAGTAGTTTTTGCTCCTCACCGCAAATTATTTCGCATGCAAGACGACGTTTCAAGCATCATAAAGCTGAAGTACTAATGCATTAACTAGGGTTTGATTACGTCTCGGAGTCTAATCACATGCACTGACTAATTACCAGTAGCTAATCAAATTTGCATTAACCTTGTCATTTAACCTTATATTTAAAACTCTGAATCTGGCAAACCACTACTTTTATTTGATTTGCGCATGCCTTTTAGAGCTCATACATGTTTTTCCATGCCCATTTCCTACCCCTTGCAATATTATCTCACATACCATTTGATGAAAAAACCTCACAAAGCGCCACAGAGAGAAAATATCAGGCGTGTTTCTCGACCGCTTGAATTTGCATTTAACTTTCCTTACTAATTTAAGTTACCATGGCAAAAAAATTACTCAACCGCTAAAGCTACCAATTATTCATGAAGCTGGATGTTAGTATTTTAAAGCCATCACGTGATATCATTATCTGATAGAGAGAAAAGAGTTAATTATAATTGATATGAGAGGACGTAAGGTAAACATGTGGTTACCTTGGAGCCGTCATGAACGGGGGTCGACGCCGATTGATCTCCGTAGCTGGAATGCATTTCCTCTCAAGTCAAATGTGGAAATACAGCATTTTTCCTACCGTTTCCAAATAGTTTTCATGTGTATCATACTTGCATGCTATTTGCTTCAATCTTGCTGCTGAGATATTATTTCAGTAAAGCAAGGAAATAAATATTTGACAGGGAAACGGATAGTTCGATACACGCAGTAAATTGCTAAAGAATCCTAATTTTTCGCCTTCCTATTCGTTTGAGCTGAAATTTTGCGGCATTTTAAAAGCTTTTTAAAGAAACATAACAGGGCAAGATTATTTAAATAGTTAAGATAGAAGGAAGCTGAATGCAGTGTACGAGTGTATTACCTAAGTTGGGAAAAGCAATAAGCGGGTGGAATGAAATTTTGAACCTCTTCAATATATGCATTGCGAGCTACGAGCTTTTGAGAATTTTTGAGCAGTTTCTGTTGCAGTTTCATGATTATTACTGCTTTAGAGCAAATTATGAAAAATGTTATGTGCATTTTGCCTGATAATAAAAATAATTAGTTATTGATGCATAGTTAATACAAAAAAACACAATTCCATTAATCAACTTGGAAATAAATAGCATATCTAACTTCAGTATGGATATAATATAAATTACTTCAGACATGTAGGTGTGTATACTAAATATTGATACATTTACGGGAAACAGTTTTGTCGGTAGACTATTTTGATGTAAAATATTATCAAACGTGGGTTATATTCATTTAGTATAATGAATTCAAGTTGCACATACCATTTAATAATTTATGACATTGAGTAATATACCTTACGTCTTGAATCACATATAATCACAGTCTGATAGAGTTGACAGGTCATGCAGGGAAAAAGCGAGTCTCGTCATGATGAGAGGGTAATTCAGTTGTCATGCCAATGCGTCTTTTACCGCGTATCCTTCAACTGAGAAATATATGGTTAACCACAGACATGGTTGTTGAGGTATATATTGGCATTCCAGGAATGTTTCTGCATAACGGAGGACGGTTGAAAATTAAAGGTAGACTTCCACAGAAAAGGAAGAAATCTGCTGCGGTTCTTCTAAAGAGTGGGCAAAAGGATTTCTACGACTAAGGGTCCATTGGAATGCTTATGCTGACGTTAAGCCGGAACATTGAAGAAGTGAGAAAAAAATGCAGCCAAGCATATGAAAATAAATCAAAGAAACCGCGGCAGGGCAGACGATACCAAAACTTTTGAACCCAATATTTTAAAGATTTTAATGGAGAAATCCGACATTTTCTCTTTGGATGATGCATCAGAACTTTCTTCAATAATTGATTTTGAAGTTGAAAACCTACATGTAGGAGCTAAGATAATTATCATAAGCTTTGAATTTTATTCATAAGTTCCAAAACTTCATAAAGTGGAAAAGAATTTTATCACAAGCTCTGTTGTAAGACGCTTTAAAGATGAAGCAGAATTCATCGGGCCATATTTCCTTAAAATATTGGGAGATAATTTATTTTTCCAATAATTTATAATAGACTCCAATTCACGTCGTATTTTTTAATTCAGCAACCATGTCAAAACCTTAGTCGGCAACACTGCAAGTGACACCCTCCCATGGACTTGAAACCTCCCCGTATGTGTAAACAGACACTCCCGTCGCAGTATACATTTCGCAATGGCAAACTGATTGGTATTTATTGTATTTGGTTCTTTCGGCGTCGGCCGCTTCACCTTCCTCGCTCGCCCCAGACGTCGCGTCGTGGGCGTATTTACACAAGTTGGGTCGGTTGGCGAGCCGCCTCGGCCGTGCGTGGGGGAGGTCGACCGAAGGAGGTTGGAGTGGGGGTACGGAAGGAGGTACGGCCCGAGGAACCAGCCACGTCCCCGCATTCACTCAAACGACCGAGTACTCCTTCCGCACGCTTCACACACGACTGGACCAAGGGGCTCCTCCCCCCTCCGATTTGGAACATGACAGGGAGGCGTTCACTCTGGGATCGATTTTGATTTACCCCTACTCCGACGAATATTTCGGTGACTACGAGAAAATAATATTTCATAGGTACACCCTGCAGTTTCCGCTGGAATTTTTATTTTCCTACCGCGGATTCACCATTCTTCCTCGGAATTGTGCGGCAAACTTCGCGTCGATGTGAAACCTTCGACGCTGACGGGAGGGCTGGCGATAGCGGCGGTGTCACTAAGGAAACGGTCTGCCGAGCGACACGAAGTGTCTTCAAAAGTTCTCAAATGCCGCGAGCTTTCTCCCAATTATGTGTCAGCTCCAATATCATGGTATCACCGTTTTGATGCGAAATGGTATGGCTTCTAGATAGAAAGGTTTCCGGGTTCCTCAGCCTTAGCACCGAAGCGACGAATTTTCCATAAAATCAAAATTTTTATAAATGCCAGAGAATTTTATGATCAAAATACTTTTTACAAAATAATCTATGAATATGTGTCAACTTGAAGCCCTTGGATTGGGTTTTCACTCTCATTCTGCTAGAGGTGTTTCCTGGAAAACGTAAAGGACAGATAATTCTGAATAAAACTTTCATTTTTTGAGATTATAAAACCTATTTCATCTGAACCTATCTTTTGTCACAGTTTTTTTGGTGGTGAATGTCTTTTTTTTGAGGTAACTTTATTGTACTGATTAAATTTTTGGGGGTGAAACTGCTTGACAACATTCTCTGTTGTGGTATCGTAAGCTCTGACATCTGTTGGGTTATCAAGATGAACAGTTAGTAGTTAAATAACATGAGGCAATGCGAACAAGATAGTACGGTTTCTGAAAATATTACTGATAACGATACCGGAAAAGGACGGTGATTCTTCTTTCATGGTTTCAGGATGCTATTAAAATCATTCATTCCGAACTTTAAATTAGTAAGCTGTAGTCAAATTTTAGTCATTGGGTAGCATGCTAAATTGGCATTTGTCATTATACGTTCCAATGCAGTCAAGCAAAATTAAACAGATACGTAGGTATCTAGAATACTGACGGCAGTAACTTGGACCGTTAAAATTTCTTTCGAGAGCTTTTCAAATGTGATTCACGTGGTCATCAAGCAATGAAGACAACATTCTGCCTCAATTTATTACGCTCTCGTAAGGATTCCAAACGGCCAAAACTTGAAATTTAGCAATATTAAAATTAGTCGCATAAATATGGCAATGTATGTAGTATATCACTTGGATGGAAATGGCTCTTATTATTAATCTCTTCTGAACATTTGTTTCACTCTGCAGCGAAGATGCCACGGCATTTGAGTTAAATCGCAAATCAACAGTGTGAAATTGAAATGGATGTAATTAAATTTTTCAATCTCTTCATTTTAGAATATTGCCGGCAGAGGATCTAGAATGTATGTACTGAATAAGTATTTACTGCTCCAAAAACGTATACAAACATTTAGTATAGTGACTATCAGGAAGGGGTGGCATTTTATTGCGCAATTTAGTAGTCGAAAAAATAGCATATAAGTTTAGAGTATAAAAAGTAATGAGTTGGAAAGACTGTCTAAAATAAATTACATTTACCATTGAATTATTGGCAGATATCTCAATAAAACCTAAATGAATGAGGGAAAAATAGGATTGAGTTATTGAAGTCTACGAATTTTATAACGTTTTCTTGAATATTTCATTTTCATTTCTATTCACGCACATTTCATTGTTACAATTTTTAATCATGAAAAATTTTCTAATTTAATTTTCACGTAAAGTTCTCGAAGCTGGCGACAATTAATCTCAGAGTTGGGATCGAACTTATGATAAATATATATGAGAATACTCGCGAGTCGAAAATATATTCAAGTAATCATAGTAGTCGTTGTCTTCCGGGTAATTTAGCGGCTGTGATGTGTTAAACTTTATTCTCATTATCTTTCTACCGAAATTGAAGGAGGAATTTGAGAAAAAATGTAACAAAATTGTAGTGATGTGTCATTTATGCCATGTGTAATTATTGTCTTGCGCGACCTGATTACAATCATGATCACACATCGTGTTTTAATATGTAGCATCCCTAAGTCGATAATTTCTAAGAGGCAAAACATTTAAACGTTTAGAGTTACGGTAAATCATAAATTTAATACATTAACAATGATTCTTCGGCAGGAATAATTAAAAGTTTCAATTTTTTAAAATTCAGAATTTTTCAGTTTAATGGGAAAAGTAGCGCTGATAATAGAAAACGCATAATCTTACTAAGATAAATAATTTTCTACATAGTAAGAAGAAATTACCTGCAATTAATACTATTTCAGCTTCCCCATTAGGTGAGTTGAATAAAATTTTATTAATAGTTACATAACAAGGCAGGCATGCTATAATAATTTCTTAACATATCCAACACACGCAAACTATAACATTTATGCACTCCAACAAAAGTAAGTACTTTATTCTTGTCAAGCAAAAACCGGACACGCACTCGATAGGGATTTCGAGGCAGCTCAGAGCAAGAAAGTCGTTTTACTTCTATTATGTCGTAGAGTCAACTCAAATATTGAGATAGCCATGATTAAGCAATAATGGCTTCCTTTAAAATGGCCCTTAAAAATGTCACACAACAACCTTATGAAGTGGCAGTTACAGATCACTTTTAATATGCTTGGGAATTTTTATTTCATTTTTTCATCTTGTGAAAATTTGATTACATACCTGTATTTTCACCTATTTGTAAATATTATCAGTTCTTGTTTCACAAAAACCCTTAAATTATGGCATGCCAGTAATCTAATCGCACCATGGAGATATAAACCAATAATATAATTTTTTTATAATTGGCCATTTTAAGTAGAAATTAAATGTACAATTAAATGAAGAATACAATGTATTTCCACTGTTCTTTATTCACGTACAACTAGTTTCAACGCTCAAGCGTCATCCGATTAAGCTTAAGCGTTGGAACTAGTTGTACGTAAATAAAGGACAGAGGAAAGATACATTATATTTTTCATTTAATTAACATGAATTTCCACAAAGTTAAGCCGGGAACAATTGAATGACATGTACACTTTACTTTCAGTACTTTAAAAGGCACGGGAAAAGTGGCAATGGGGTCCGATGAGTAACATGCGATTCCAAAGAGTTGACTGCCATTTTGATGGAATATGATTCACATGTCTCTTGTTTATGAACTTGCAATTCATCAAAATAGAATATTAAAATCAAATTTTATTACATAGTATTAATATTTTAGCAGAGCTATAAATATGGCACTCGAAAGAGTCAGTTGTTAGGTGGAGACAAATGTCCTTTCATCTATTTCGCACTGAAATTATTTATATGTGACCATTATTCCAAAAATATAAATTGATTATTTTGAGTTAGAAAATATTTTTAGTGCACAGCAGCTTTAGAGCTTATTTGAATTGGCCTAATTTTGTTCCCCTTCGTGCCTTCTCTTCTGAGGCGAATGCAACCCAAATGTATAAATAACAACACGAGAGTTAGGTAAAATATAATCCTATCGCGAGTTAAATTATTTATTTATCTTTCCAAGCTTTAGGATAGCAAATTTTACTGTGACTTGCTTACAATCGACTTCAACTGGCTTCCTTAATTATTTTCATTAAAATAACATCGGTATTAAAAAATAACGGCTTTTAACAGTTGAAAAGCTAAAATTAACTAACTTTTTTACTGAAAAAATAATGATTATTTGATGGGACAGTTACAAAATTTTCTCAATTGAGCTGTTGAAATGAGAACAATTATTTGGTTGGTGAGTAAATGGTGCGTATGCTGGCTTTGAAAACAAAGAATATACAAATTCTGATACGTCATCGACGGTATCTTCGCGCATTTATTCAAAACGCTAATTTATTTTGACAAAATAGCACTGTATTCATAAAATGCTCAGCGAGTCATATTATAATTACCAGAGTAAAATGTGCTGGGGTTAAATGAATCATTCTAACGTTTCGTTTCCTAAGACGCAATTACCACTAGAAAAAGTGAAATTTCCCAGGATCGAAAATTCTCAAGGCATTCGATCCTCAAACTTATCGACTCCGCCTCGTGTAATTTACATTTTTCTGGGGAACGCTCGCTTCGTCCCCTTCGGGGGCGGGGGGGGGAAGGAGTGAATCGGGGGGTGGTGGATGCGAGCCCGTTCACCGGTGCCCTCGGCGGCCGGCGGGCGATGGCGGCAGACGAACGGCAATCCATCCTCGGCCTATGGGCAGCCGACCAGCCGGCAGAATGGCCGAGCGCACGACGGACATCCGTCAAATGTATTTCCATAAAGGTCAACGGCACACTGGTCGAGCTGCGTCTGATTTGCATCCATAAACATGGAATCTTATGGTATTCTTGGACGTGCTCGCGTCGGAGGACAGGAACTTTCACCGTTCCGGTATACCCCACTCTTCCCTAGCTCGCATGTTTTTCCATCTGGCGATTGAAATGGAAATTTACCACTTTCAAAAACGGCTGTGTGTGGCAAAATTTCGGACCGTTTGGTAAATACGCTGAGATGACTTCGGAATTCAAATTTTAATTAATCGTAGTCAGTTTGGTGTTATATAATTTTCCACGTATCGATCCTCTTTGAATCTTCAGGATAAATGTACAAAATTTACGGAACGAAAAATAAAGTTCGCTGTTCCCTGAGATGATATCGCATCTCACTTCGGAAGAATGTACATTTTAATGAAAAGCAGCATATCTTGGACAAGTTTTGGTGTACAGAAATATTTCTTTCTTTCATTTCAGTCAACAATTTTCTTTCTGTAAAAAAATAACTGTGATGCCCTGTTAATTATGCCAATAAACGGATCAGTAGCTATCGGAAATTATGTTTTTAGGTGGAAGGAAGGTGTATGGTCTCTATTTGGTGTTAATACAAGATTCATTCTGACTCCTTTTAAAAGGCCTAAAGGAAAATGTTTTCTTCTTAAGGGAAAAGTCATTGGCGATATATCTAAAAGAATTTACGGCAATTTTTTCTTAGAAAGGTTTACTTGGCAGTTTGAATATTACTCTGACCTCTCCCGCTTTCCTTGAAGACTTTACTATCAATTGAAGTAGAGGATTAATATTACTATTAATTTATCCAGGGAAATTGAACTCTTGCGTTGAACTTAAAAGTAAACCACTTGGCTCTTCCACATAGAAAAAATTTTTATTTACGACCTAAGTTTCGTTATGGTATAACATCATCAGGTTATCATCATAATGAAACTTAGGTCGTAAATAAATTTTTTCTATGTGGAAAAGCCAATTGGTTTAATTTTAAGTTCAATATGAAGAATTTCCACCAAGTGACGCCAGAAAATGTTTTATTTATCAAGAACTCTTGCGTTGTAAAAAATGGAGATTTTGCCTTTAGAATGCCAGATATAACCAGAAATGATACAAAATTGAACCTAAGTTTAAGAAAATAATAAATGTCCTTAACACACTTAAAACCTTAACGTAACACAGTCATTGAATAAAGAAGTGACAGATTTTATGTCAACAAAATATGTAGTTTTGGAGTTGGTAGCGATATTTTGGTTTTATCATTAAATTTATTCATTAATACTCAATTTAATGAGATAATTCCTGAACTGGCTGCACATGATGGTTCTCCGATAGGACTTGCTGCGGTGAAAGAGTTTGACACGATCATGAGATATATGCTTAATTTGAGTCCAGGTACCCTTGTTCCTCCTGTAATAATATACTAATTACCGATTCACGATGAGCTATTGATCAAGTGAGTCGACGACTGCATTCTCCCGTATTCATTTGTTTTCTTTCTCACCGAAGGTCATCTCGCTGTTATTCTTGCCACCCGTTCTACCTCTCACTCGTGACCTAGCCAGTCTCTATGCGATCATAATTAATGATTTCAAAACATCTTGGACGTTTATTCTCTGCCATTTGTCTGGATGTATCTGTAATGTCTTATGAGTCTCACTGAGTTTGATGTATATCTTTATTTTTGTTTATGTGCAATTAGTACCTTGTACAAATCGATATGTTGACCTTTACATTTCAAACATCTATATGAGGAGAAAAAAGAAATGTATATGTTAAAATAATTACAAAATAATCATTCCTGGTATTTTCAAGTCTGTTTTGGGTGATAAGCTACAACTGAAGGTATTCCCAGACAAGTTGACTCGACAATTACACACTAGAGGTACTGAATATATATTAAAATTTGTTTTTACGAGTTACATTTTAATGGAATAGAAGCAATATTTACTAGCTACTCCATCATTATGCAGCTTTATTCTTCATAGCCATAAAACCTTAGTATTGCTTGCTTCTTTTATTAATGTTAGTTTATTTGAGTTAGTTAGTTTATTAATGTTAGTTTGCATGCATGTTCCATTTTTTACGATTGCATTAAAAACGTATTTAATATGATTGTAATCACAATACGATTAGTTAGACAGATTTATAAATACCTATTCCAAACGCTATAGCAATTACTTTCCTAGACTTTGATTACGATTTAAAAAGCATGTGTCACATTATCATCAGGTAAGTCTGAAATGTTGTGCGCAAAATTAGTGTAACATAGCAATAGTTCAGAAAATTTCTCATTTCTATTTCTCATCAGAAAATATCTCCAACAACGGAAAAGTTTATTTTGGGATTTGTAAATGCATATAAACTTCGCACCGTCAATCGGTCGTAGAGAAGGTCAATCTTTCAAATAGTTTGCTTTCTTCGCATTGCAAATAAATGACAAATGGCAAATAGCAAAGGCAATGATCATGAAATTAGCCAAGCTATGATATTAAAAATTTTTATGCTAGAAATAAATAAAAAATATGCCAGACCGTGGAAACCCAATTTATATGGTGCTACCGATATATTAAATTCGACCGTAACAAACAACCATTTTTCATATTTTAAAAAGGAAGTAGTTTTGCAAAACAATATTCTGGAAAAAATCAATATTGTTTCCGTGAAAAGACTCTCACTCCTGTGTATATCAACACGTTACTACTCCCTCTAAGGGCATTTTCTGTTGTATCTATATTTTCTTTTTCGGCATAGAAAAAGTATCGAATATTGTACTCCATAGCAGAAATTCACTACATTTTAGAATATTTTATTCAGTCAAGGAATGTAGAACTAGTATTTTTTATTGAATGAATGAATTTAGTTAATCTTCCAAAGTATTTACATCATTACCATCATACATAAATATGAAACTAACGTACTTAGCTTGGTTTAAGGAAGGTCTAATTTAAAATATTATACGAGTACCTCAGTTTATGATAATTATTATCTTTATAATCTACCTTTATGTCAATAAAGTTGACTAATTCCTTTAACAATGTACGATGTCCATCCGGAAATCATGCCATGCAATATTTTGAGAAAAATAGTCTATAGAACGATGAGGCCTTAGTCCCCTTCTAAGCACTCCCCTCAGGACTTCACACACACACACACTCCTCCCAGTGTTTCTTCCGCTTTGCACAGCAATCGTTGAAGTCCTTCTTCGAAATGGTCATCAGCTGCCTCGTCGCATTCTCTTTTTCATCTTGTCAACCGACTGTTGGAAAGACTGGGCTTTTATTTCAGTGCCATTTCAGTTCCGTTGTTTGGAGGTACGATATCGCTCGTCAGAGTCAGTTTCCACTCAAAGACATCGAATATTCATTACAATGAATGAGCTTAAAGTCGGTGCTTCAATGGGTATCAGCATATCCGTTCCCGTCGGATGGACACCTCGAGTTGTAACTATCATCGAACGGTGCGAACGCCCCAACGAACCGAACGTGTGGAAAGATTTCGACAGCATATTCAGGTTATTCAGCTCTTTTAGAGACCAACTAATAAAAGAACCACATTGAAGTCACTATGCTAAACGAAGCATGATTTCCAAAACTTTGGAAAATGATCCTTGGCAGTAGGCGCGCAATAATATTGCTACGAGTCTTATTACTTAGATAATTAGAAATTTACATTCTAGCGTACATTTCCCATTTATAATCAATTTCGCTCCAGTTTTCTCTATACAACACTTTGTAGGCCTCTTTACGCCATCTGCAGGTGATTGAAAATTCCGGAATCGGACATCTCTCCTTCCCTTCTCCGAAAATATTAACCTGCCGTAATCCCATCGATGGCTTAATAAATGGCTATAGCAGTCGCGTAGCTCTAGGATTTAATCCTGACAACTTGGAAAGACCTTCCATAATGTAATGTAGCATAATGAGAAGAAATCCTCCGTTGAGTTTCATCGCCACATGAAGCACTATTAGAGGGAGCGTTGGTAATCAGTTGCCTAGAATTAAAATCGCCTAAAGGCGTGTTTGCCAGCTAAGTTGAAGCGGAAAAATGAAGATATAATTTATAATAATAGATATCTACTTGCAATAGAAATACTTGCAATATCCACTTGCAACATCTGATACATCATTTCAAAGATACAGAAAATTCGCTTGAAAATATTTTCAACTGCTCTAATATCTTTTATAACTGATATTCATCATCTAATAGCGATATTCCCTACTCAAATATATTACTGTATAGTACTGTACTCTTTCCTTCGAACTGTACGTGTTGTATTTTCAAAACTTCGGGGATCATCCTTCCTTCAGTCCATCTTATCTTCTAACTTTCTCTTACTTAGTCTGAATGCTTCACGCTTATATTATTGGGTGAAACACTTATAATACGTGTATGGCTTTTGAAATACTGAAACTTGATCCGTTTCCTGCCAAAAATAAGCTTAAAAGTATTTAAAACTGGGCATCAATTAGGCTTTTTCAAGTTCTCATTTTTATTGAGCTTGTATATATTTATTGTAAATATATTTTTCATTGAGGAACTAAAAAGGTAAGAATATTATGCAGAATTCTTGTGTTTGAATGTTGGTATCTCACTATACGACACGGTGTTGACATATTCTCATTGGTAACAAGGGTAACAAGCATGTCATTATTAGTTACATAACATGCCGATGAATCTTGTGTTATCGCTGAAAATGTAGGTTCCCACGTTGTCGCTCGGCAAAGTGCCAACCATTTCCCCACGCTCAGACCCATAAGGGTGAAGAGAACTGCTGCCGAGGGCGCCAACTTACAAGGAGTGCGCCAGGCGCCACTAAGGATAGGCGACCCAGAACAACGCAATTCCCCTCCCACGCGCTTACAGCTTTTACCTATTGCGTACATTCGCAAATCTTCTCGCTCTGAGCACCGAATCGTCTTGGGAGAACCCTACCATCCAGTTGGCCGTAGTTGGTCCATTAACTCTCTCAATCCCGCCACATTTTCCCCCGTCGAACCCGTTCAACCGAATTGATCATCAATACCATCCGAATATTTCTCACCCCGAACCGCATATAATATTATTTGAAGACTCCCTGTGCATACACATGAATGAGTTCGTGAGTGTATGTGTGCTTGCAGTCCTTTGTGCTTTCACACATTTTCCTCGTTAGTGGCCTTGCACGAACATGACTAATGGGGCGAGCACTCTAAAAGTGAATTCCTCTCCAACTCTCCCGCAAACAGCTTGTCCCATCCCTTCCACCTCCTCTCGATCTCACAAACCATTCCTTCACACCGCCTTCCTCACCACCCTTCCACCTTCGCAGGCAGGGTTATCCTAATTCGCCGCCACCCGACTCTGCTTTCGAAGGGGGCCAACAACCGTACAACTCCTCCGATGAACCGTTCTTTTATTGATAATCCCAGCTGTGTTTTCCGCGTAAGTGATCACGTTTGCAACCACAAACGAATGCCAATCCGTGATGTACAGCAGTCAAGAAAAGTAAATGAAAATGCACGTTCGCTCAAAAGAAACACTTGGGAATGGAGCATTAGCTGACGCCTACAACAAACAATGTGACATTTACAGTGTTATGACGATTACTTTTAGATAATAATTACAAGGGAAATGCCGCGAGAAAAAATTACGCTTCCAGGCGCAAGGGTATAACAGAAATAACAAAAACTTTTAAAATTACCCGGCAAACGACTATCTTATTTGACCGGAATGCAATCGCAGGTCATCTCAATTGACAATTAACTGTTAGCCAGTACATACTTCAAACCTTGTTTACTCATTTTTCTTTCAAGACCAGCTGTCCCCATCCGTCTTTTCTTCATTCTTTTCAAGGTATCCTTTCCCGTTAATCGCGAATGAAGACCGCGAAAGCGTGTGATAAAAATTTTAATATTCGAATAATGTTCATCTGATTCAGGAACTGATCGACCTTCTTTGATTCTCCTTTTCCCATCCCTTTATAGCTTGATTCCAAGTGATTGCGTGATCTAGTGACAGTTAGGGGAGGAGAATGAGAGAGTTGGCGGCGCGCGCGGGCGTGTGGGAAAGAGTAGAAATCCTGCGTACGTTTTTTTTTATGCTGCCGCCAATAAGACACCCACACAGCAAACGCCGAATCAAACGCTTTCAAGGGATCGCTGTCGAGGGAGTGAAAGAAAGAGAAAATTGTGCAGGGGGAGACTAAAAGTCGGCCTGTTATGAGGTGGGAGATATATGGCCGTCTATATGGGTGGAAGTAATGCAATCTTAGCCAAGAGCACTCCTGCGCAATCCACTCGGCGAAAGAAAATTCTGCACGTAGGGGGAGGGGGATGAATGCGCGAAGAGAAGGATAGAGAGAGAGAAGTCGAGGTCACGACGATGAATGATGCCGGCAAATCAATAATTTTACCGCTGGATGTCGAAGACTTAAAAGTATACGACTCCTTAAGGACTTTCATCGCAGCGTAACGCTCTAGCTAAAAGGGAATCAGTATGTCAGTTTCATACTGGACCTACAGGACACCGAGTAAAAAGTGGCTTTCAGTCTTCTTTCATTGAAATGAATATGTAGCACTCTACTATTCACAGTCCACAGTCACTAAATAAACCAGTTAAAAGCAGTGGATTTGTCGACTGGGATTTAGTACGTGCATCTAAGAGTATTTCTAAATGATCCGTAGATTCAGGAACTTTCATTGGAAACCAATTAAGAGCAAAGATCATTAACCTTTTGAGACTTTATGATAATTCCGAACATGAATTCTTTTATACATCAATTGGCATGGTTATCGTTTAACGTTGTTTCATACATGGCGTGATTTCAAGATATTATCTATAAGCTCCTTATGTCTTTCATGTTGTTTCCATATCAAGGATTGCAACACTCCCGCGACACTGGTGCAAGTAAGTGTATGCTTTTCAATAATCTTCGAAGAAAGTTTTTAAATTACGGTTTCCCTCAAATAATGGCTGATTTCTCACCTTCTTTGATTCTACGGTGCGGAAATGAGGAATGTTTGTGCGAATAAATGATCTTTCTCAGACAACCTTGGCGTGAGATATTTAAAAATACGCGATACATTCTATACTTCACTTGATGTGTCAAGAGAGTGAACTCGGGCTGCGTTGTAAGCCAATTATCACAGAAATGACTCTATAGTGAGATGGAAAACAAGGGAAAAAATTAAATTGGAAAATTCTCATTGGGGACCTAATGGAGGCTCTGGCTTGTTATTATCAACATATGTATATTATAGCCTAGCTTGGCCTGAAATCTACGCCTGAACTTTAATAATTAATAAATAGTAGTCATTCATTATTTTCCCAAATACATTCTATGTTTTTTGGTTAAATTGTCATTATATTGACCTTAAACTGGACAGCCATTAACATATTGCTCTCACTTTTCGTAAGTGACATGTAAACGATAGGTAGACCAGGGAAGGTTGATGATAAATCATGATTGTTCCGTTTAAACGGGCCTTGAAGCATAAAATCCATCAAAGTAAGACTGTAGTTACATCTCGTCATGTCTCAAGAAAACGGTCGCGTTTGATGATAAGTACTGTTTACTTGAATTTTTTAAACTTAATTCAATCCCCTACATTTTCCACCCAATTTTTTATTTTACATTTATTTTTAGGCACTTTCAAATGCATTCAACTTTGTATGCTTAATTTTTGTTTTAATCTATAAAATGTACCCTTTAGTCTTTATTCTTGAAATTTTAAAAATTCCGCAAAGTTTTAATTTAAATAATTTTCATTGGGACCTAGGATTATTTGGTACACTCTAGTTACTGCTTCCCCAAAAAATAATGAAAATTTTAAATTTAGAGAGCAATGGTTAATAATGATAACATTCAGAACATTGGGGCTTGAGTTTACTTAACCCCATGGTGTCTATACCCACAACTAGGCTTCGTCTAGCACGATTTTTGAATGACATTGGTTGCACTTTTAAGCATACTTTATCCACAAAGAGTATTAATTTTCTATTAACATCGTTCAAAGAGTTCTTGAGTAAATTAATAAATCGGTCACGGGCATATTTAGTGCGAACGGAATGATTTCCGATTGCGAAAATGACTGTCCTTATTTAATCGATAATTGATCCACGAAAATAATTTTAAGTGTGCAACCGATGAAATATTTACATTTTTCCGAATGAGCTGTCTATCACCAATGAAAATACTTATTATAAATATTATCATGTGGAGTGTGAGATTCATAGGTGGATAAAGGCAACTTCTCATTAGACTATGCAATTAATAAGCGTAACTGAAAGATGTAAGGGACAGCATAGCCATTTTCAGCTTTCTCCATGCACTTTGTACAATTTTTATGTCCCATTACGAGTTCGCTGAATTAAGAAATCCACCCGGAATTATGCAGTACAAAGGTTTTCCTTTTATCCAACAATGAGCAACGCAAACATGGAAACCGGTTTTACTCATTCATACCAAGCTCGCAAGCTTCTTACCCTCGTCTTGTTAGCATTAAATCCTACATGCGTTAATTGCCGCGACTCGGGTTCGACCTGACATACGCTCTTATTTCATATTCTTAGAAGCAAAAATACTCTTAATGAGGACGAGAGCAATGCGTTGCCTAGAGAAAGCTATTTGAAACCTCCCATGTGCTCAGGCGATAGGTTTCTTCTCAATTATCCATGACCCTTCACATTTCTCCGAGAAAGATTGCAGGAAAATATGAGATGAAAGAATAAAATCCTCGAAACAATTAAATGTTGAAAAATTTCCCCTGCATCACATTGTTCTACGAGAACGTTCATTGGCTTTGTGAATACGGTTATTAATGACTTAAAAGTTTTTTGCGGTATTTACGAAAATAGATCGGAGGAGTATGAATTAGATATTGGCTGCAAGTTTAGAGTATAACGCTGAAAGTAAAATTTTGGTGTACTAGATTGGTGGGCAAATTTGGATTGAGAGTCTCTCCATTTCAGAGGCAATAGCATTATTCCAGCAAGGGGGTAGCGCCTGAATCAGAAGCAGTACGAGTAAATATGCACTATACTGAAAGTGTGCAGGTGCGTCAAAGCGGACATTTTGAACCGGTGTGCTAAGATTGGTGCGCTCCTAGAAACTGTATCGTATAGTCATCGTAAACTAGGATTTATAATTTGTGTTCTGATTACAGCTGAAACTAATAATTTGAATACCTTGGTATGCCGCAAGTCTTGAACAAATTTTACAGCTTGTCATGGACTTGAAAATTCAAAGTTCTGCGCAAGAATGCACTGGTGGCCGAAAATTGAGTTTAGCAAAAACCGCTATTACGGTTTATTTACCCATCCACTAATTTCAACTTGTTCCAAAAACTTAGAAACGAAGGAATTCCATTTTTCTTCAGAGATAATCTTCTTACTTAGGGAGGTTTTGATTTCCCCTAATGACTATTAGGCATTAGGTTTCGCGTAAACCTTCTCCTTTTTGCTCTACATTGTTTCATTAATGAGTTTTTCGTTCTTTCATGACGTCCAATATGACGTTCCCTTCCTTCCTCTACCCGTTCACCCAAAATATTCCCTTTTAATGCACCTTATAAAATCTCGCTCTCCATCAATTTCTCCTCCGTCCCTTTCTTTTTCCTTCTTCTGATTTCACCTCGTATCTTCATCTTTTCTCTCTTCTATTTCAAACTTCGTTTTTAGTATTCCTCTCTATACATGTTACTTCCTCTCTTCATATCCGCACACATATCAAAAGGCTCCTTCCTATCTATGCTCATTCCAGGTTTTGATTTCGAATTTTTTCAAGGACCACTCTTAGTTTTCCATGGTGTAGTTTTATCATGTTGTCTACACGTGTTGAATGAAAAAAGGATGTAATGGAAAAATATCTCATATGAGCGTCAACTGTAATTTCAAGTCAGTTAACTCAGTATCGTGATTGCGGTATCTTAACTCGATATTATTCAAGTAGTAGGTGATTCAAATTCTTGCTTAAATTTAACAGCATATTTCGCTTTCACCAACGCATAGTGGAATTGATTTAGTTAACGGAGTTTGCACGGAGAAAGACAGTTTGAAAAACGATCACCAATTTGGAAAATGTTGACCGGCTTAGGTTCGTGGAGGCATCATACATGTATTTCTTCTCCCGCACTGGCGGGGCTTCCCGGAGCGACCTCGGGAAGTGGTGAGTAAATTTCACTGACAAAGACAGAGAGAAAGAGAAAGGAATAAGCAGACAGAAGGAATAGACCAAGAGGAAGAGGGAGTTTACTCGGTCCACCGACATTTCCTCAAAAAATGGCATCCCTGCATTCCCCATGCCCCACGCAAATTTTTACGGCCGCGTCGTAAAGGGTTGAGACGGGAAGGATGAGACGGGAAGGATGAGACAAATGGAATCGAGAGAGGATTCGAAGGGCATGGGAGAGGAGGGACGTCTGGAGACTCGAGGATACGGCGATATAAAAGGAGGGAAGAAGGAATGGAGGAGGAGTGGTGGGGAGGGGTTGGGAGATAAGAAGAGAGATAGAGAGGAAATGGCCAAGGAGGGAGGAGGAGGGAGTAAGAGAGAAAGAGAGAGGGTGTGTCACCGTCTCACACTCCTCCAATATGAGCACTCACACAAGATCGCACGCGAGAGTACGCAAATACACACACGCACACACACACACACACCTTGCCTTTGAAGTTGTCTCCACGAGCAAACCCACAAATGCCTTCTTCACCGCGAGATAGAGACGGGACAGGGGAGAGCGAGCGAGCGAGCGAGCGAGGGAGAGCGTGCGGACTTTTGGCTTAACATGGTTCGCGAGAGGTTTTTTTTATCTCTCTCACACTCCCAAGGGAAAAGAGGCTGTATCCGTGCAGGCGTGTATTTTCTCGAAAGACTGCGTGCCCATGTGTGTGTGAGTGAGTGAAACTTGGGACGTTCAACTGTTTCTGATTCCCAAGTCGGGCGGACTCGTGCACCATCCGTTCCCCGCCCACCCTTTCACGCCCGGCGACAGTTCAACTCCCTCTGCTCGAAGAATCCATCCCCTTGCCAAGCAAATTCTCTCTCTCTCTCGGACTCTCTCCTTCATCGAAATTAATAGCTAAGGATAAACAACCACAGTGACTTCTAAAGTTGTGGTTTTCCGTATTTTTTATTGAAAACGTAGTGGTGATTTGCATCAAGCACATTTTGTTTGTGATTGCCTACACTAAGATTAATTTTGCAGTCTAAGTGAAGGCGTTCACGTTTTCCGACATATTTGGTATACTTTGATCGATTCCCTAATATAATTTTTCGCGCCTTTTAGCCACCGTAAACTTTAAAATCAATATATTTGAAGAAAATCAAGCAGAATGTTTATTAGTATGTAGAAGACTCATATTTGCTTTTTCAATCTGAGGGGAAATATGACTATTTCAAGGATTGCAGAGCAATAGCGGTTTTGCGTAGTTTTTACGACTTTCCTTGTTCTTTCAATAGTCGAAAGACCTTTACAAGGCTAGCATAACGATAGCATGCTACGTATTAAGTATCCACAACCTGTAATGACTTTCTTCGAAAGATGTAATTGATCTTTTTCTTTTGGTTACAGAAGATGGTGTTGCCTTCATTACTTTTGCTAGTTATGATGTTCGCGGGCTTAAATTGCATTTTTATATCGTCTTAGAAATGATAGCATGTATTTTCACCGTTCAACCGCTAAAATTTGCCAAAATTTCCATTTTGGTAATGATAAGAATGTTCGGCTTTTCATGAAAGACGTAAGAAACTATTTGTAAAAGAGTTTTTGACAAAATCTATCGATTTAGTGTGAAGTTCGCATTTCACTGCTTACGTTTCTCATGAGTAATGTCATCACTTGGCAACACGTTTGATCACTTTTCCCGTACCCTTTGCTTTAATTTCTTTATCTTTTTATCTTGATTAATCTTTTCGTGGATTAGGTTAATCGGGTCCGTTTACAGTTACTGGTCTCTAACGAATGGAATAAACACTACCAACATTTACTTCAATGTATTTACAAAGTTTACCGCAGAATATAATCAAGATATTGGATAATTCCAAAGGTATTCATTGACACGTATAATCGAAAATTATCAATTCGTTTCTCAACTTGCCGGGCGCATCTACATTCAAAAACCATGCTTGACGCTTAGGCCGTGGGCCTGGATTCCATCCGAGGAAAGTTTCAATCCGTCTTGCCAGCCTGCAGAAACTTCCACGCATGAATCCCGTTTTCGAAATTTTTTCCCGGAAGTTTGCGCTAGTTGGAAGATTGTTGTCCAATTTAAATTCATGGTGCTGTTTACAATCACAGAGAATGCTCAAATCTTTCGATATAATCCCCCTTGTCGGCTGATTGATGAATTACTAAATGCCTGTCCGATGTTAGCGTGCCTCTTTCTCTTGAAACAACGCTAAACAACCCTGGTCGATAATTGTATAGAAATAATATCTGAACAAATCGTCAATAAAGTAGTAAGAACAGCGTAATAAGATATAAAACCCAATAATAGATTTTGAAGTAAACAGAATTGAATTTTTTTTAAAGAAATGCATTTTTATTGAAAATTTGGAATTGGATATTTTACTGAATTCACATCCAGCCTTAAATGAAAAACAAAAGAAAGCTATCTTTTATAAAACGATGAGAAGCGAGTTAAATAGGTGTTAAGTCCGATATATACTATATATGAAACAATAATAATAGTGTGGTATGAAGGAATTTTTTCAAAGGCAAAATTACGGTTTGATAAATTTAAAATACCCATAAAGAAAAACTTCACTAAAACAGAAATTCACAATCAGGCTATGGTTAACTTTAGAGAATATTGATTTTATAAGAAACATACAATTTTTTCGAAAATAATAGTGCTGAAAAGCCTAATTCGTTAGATACATTCCTAAAAAAATAGATTGTTGATCATTTCCGTGCAATGTCGAAATTTGGTTAGAATATCCACTAGATTAACCATATTTGGATAAGAATTCCCACTAGATAACTATGTTATAATGAATGAATCTAAAATACACTTTCCGACTAGTAATTTAACCAACCGAGTAACCACAGAATAATACTTCATTTTTTCGGTTGTTAGTTTGATTTTCCATCTAACGCTCCTATCGTGTTTTTTTTTATCGTTCCATTATTTTTTCTTGCTTCGCAAAATTATATTCATTTTTTCAAAGAATAAATTGCAAATTAAATGAATAAGGTAACAGAGTATAATGAAATATAGAGATGAAGACCATGATCTTTTCTTGAGATTCACAATTTTTATGATAGGTTCAGCCAGATTAATCAGCGGAATGGTCATCTTTGTATCATGTCTGGAGGTAATTTAGAATTGTTTCAGTGAGTAAGTGAGTCTCTCCGCGTACGGCTAGGGGACTCCCTGCGGCGCATGACGTGTTCACGTATGGAACAACAATAGTCCATATCGATGGCAAAAGAGACTTTAACGTCCGCAAGGTATTTTATGGGGTCCCAGAAGCATATGCCCGGGAAAACATCACTCCATCAGTTAGCTTTTATTCTTTAGTGCTGGCTTCATTAATTTCGATATTCTCTCACGTGATCTCAAGTAGTCACTCCTTTTTCCTTCTAACCCTTCAACGCCTACGTAACACTCGACCTCTATCGTATTCAGCAGCAAGTGACGCCAGGTCATATGGCGCAGGGGTACGGTAGTGGAGGTAGAGACGGAAGGAATAGGGAAAGAAAAACAGAAATGAGAGGGCGGAAAGCGAAAATGATAAATGTACTTAAGTAAAGAAAAAGAAATTGAAGAAATCTAATCACTGATATTTCCTATTTTCCATCAGCGGACTTTGGTGAAGGGATTTTAATTCCAGACCACGCCCTACAACCAATCTGAAATGTCAAGTGAAGGCGCATTGTTTCAAGTGACCACGGCATCTCAATATCGCCCTTGCCAAATTATTTGCTGACCTCTTGGGATAGCATTCAGAGATTTTCTTCTCCAGCTCCCTCCCCTAAATCAAAACTAACTTTTCCTTGTGTCTGTCCAATTCAGGCTCCGCAACTTTTTCCTCAAAACGCGCATCATATAATACGTATACATCTTCGGACACTCTCCTTACTCAGAGATGCCGCCTAGATGAGAATTAAGGAAAACGACCAAGCCTCCCACACTTTTGCACGCCTCCTTTACCTTCACCCTCGACCATCCCTCCACCTCTCTTCATCCGCCAATTCCTACGAGTGTAAAGCATCACGCAAGCCGCGCGCTCAGACTCGCACACAAGTCTGGCATCATTCCTTCTCTCCCTATCTCTCTCAACTTATTCTCCTCCGTGGTGAGTGTGAGTTGGCACGGAGCGGCGGTTTCCAAGACGGCCGGTGGCCGCGGGCCGTCCCAAAAAGATGCCGGGAAGGGAGGGAGGAGGTGAGTGGGTGGAGTGAGACGGTGTAAGGCCCCCTCCCCACCCTCAAACTAAACGAGATGAGCCTCCCTGCGTGGATCCACCCGCTCCTCCCCTCATTCGTCCGTTCCCGTCTTCCACCTCCTGCTCTCCTAAGAATTCTCCCACTTGCCACTTTTTTCAAACCCCACCCCATCGCCGTCACTCGTGCGCCGTTCCCATCATCCCCAAACACCAACCCAGCCCAACTCCTCTCCCCACACCCTCTCCGCGCTTTCCCATTCCCCCCACACCACACACGTCAACCCGCCAAACCCTCCCGCACACACACATCACCAATTCCCTCCATTTGTTCCTCTGACTCACGCACACACTCGGACGAAACACTGGCAGAATCACGGATCGTGTATCCAAAAGCATTGGTTTTTCACCTTCCTTCACTCATCCCCTCTCGTTTCCCCTCCCTCGTGCCCACCCCCTCACGTCCCAGGAAAAGAAACAACGAAAGAAATGAATATTCGGGCCAAAACGCGCACGGAAAGGGGATGGAAATGACTCCTTTCATGATTTAATGGGTGGCCCGCGTTAAACATTCTTGTGAGGACTTAACCTGCGTGAGAATAATCGGCGATACCCGAAGATAAAGAGGAGAGCGAGGAAAATAACAGAATTTAAAAAAATATAAACACCCATTTTTCAGGTCCAAATATAATTTTTCGGAATAATATACAAAAATAATGTATCGCAAATCTGTATATCCTCAGTTCATACGTTTTTCGGGGAAATAAGAGGGATAGAGAGCCCATAGAATGTGGGACCAAAGGGAGGCGAAGGGTTAACAACAACACGACAGCGGCGCTTCTCGGACAAGTTCTTTTTTTGTCCATCCGATCAATCATAACAGGACACGGAGTCTGCCGATTACGGCGCCTTCGGAGAATGTGAAACCACCTAAAGATGCCGTAAATGACGAAGCTCGCGTCGAATTTTAATGAATCCTGTGTCGGAGAGCCATATTTATTTATTTTACACCCTCCTGTGTTCCGTTCTTTTCATGATTGCACGCAACATTTGTGAAGTACTCTTCATTTAAGGCTCTTTAGAAACGCTACAGGTCATTTGATAACTGGGCGCAATTGAAAATAAAAACTGATGATCCGAATCACTTCGATTAGAATAGCATTCGGTGGAATGAGGAAGTCAATCAAATAATCAGATTTTTTTTATGATATACCTGTAACACCCATTTTTCATCCCGAGTCGCGAAATACATCCGGCTGTATATATATCTCTGAATAAAAGTCTCTCGGATGTATATAATAATGTAAACGGAGAAGCGAGATAGCGCTAGCAAACAAGGCAGAGAAACACGTACAAATGAAATGGACACGTATTCCGAATTTTCGGTGGCCAAACTACCTTCCTCTCGCCGAAAATTCGGAGTTAGTATGTGTTTCATTTGTATTCGTTTCCCTGTGTTTTGGTTCGCTAGCGCTATCTTGCTTCTCCGTTGAAAAATTATATATATATATATATATATATATATATATATATATATATATATAAACACAGATGTAGATTTTTAGAATATAGAGACACAAAGAAAGGACACTCACAATTTGTTATTTGACGTTTCGACAGCACGGCTGTCGTCTTCAGAATCAGACTGATTGATGAAAAACGATTTCCATGAGGGTGTATCTTCACATTGAGAAGCCGGAAAATGTCATATGGTGTTAATTGTAGAATTCAGGGATTATGAGGAACACATTTCAAATCGATTCGCAAAGATAATCGCAATTTAGCGGTGGATTTCGCAGAACCCAACGCGCACAATAACTTTTCATGTGCAGCTTTTCTATTGACAGCGTCTGGGTAGTACTAAGTGCAATCTTAAATATTTTTGATATAGATTTTAATGTCATTCAACAATCTTCTTTCGCAGTGACAGCAGTGATGTTACGTTCTTACTTCTCTAATAGAAGTGGCAGCTGCTCGGGGTCAACCTTCCTTTGAAATTGTATGTCTAATTCCTTAAGTCATATTCTGGCTATGCTCTATGGAAGATCAGACTTCCTATTAGTCTTCTGTAGCACGAAATAGGCCTCGGATGATGAGGCCGAAATAGGCCTCAGGCTGAGGCAAAATTTCATTGCAGCATCGCGTGTTATTTCCATCGTTGCCATAGGCGAATTGAGCATACAGGCCTATATTTCAACTAGCAACGGCTGCCTATGACGCATTACTGGTATCAATGAAGGAATTACCGAATATATACAATGCATTAAAATAAAAATGCGGCATTAAATTAAGGTTTTTATCAATGAATTATGTGAATATAAAGTGCATCATCATGTTCTACCATACATGCCTCCTATTTATTCTTCACCCCAGGGAAATTTTCATCACATCGCACCAATATATTATTTCTAATTTTGTAAATATTTTTTTATTATCACTTTATACCATCCTTTGTTCGAACCATTATTTATTTCAAATGAATTTATATATATATATATATATATATATATATATATATATATATATATATATATATATATATATGATATGGATAGGCACACTCTCTAAAAGTATAAGCCTAGTATGAAGGGGCTATTCAACTCTCTGCGGCTTAATTAGGATTACCTATTGTGCAGCTCTGATGAACATGATCCCTTATGTGTCACCTTTTCTTCATTCCATATGGGTGTATTTTTTAGTAATACCGGAATTATTAAAAAAATATTCTGTAGAATTTGAAAATTCTGTTTCAGAAATGCTTTAAACTATAAGAGTCATTAATTAATGATGCCAACCATACGTGTTTCAAATAGGGTAACAGTTGAGGGTTATTCTGCAAAGGCAAATTTTTTCAGCACTAATTTAATGAATTTACTGATGGCTATCGAGTATGGGCACGTAAAAACAGATGGTGGTGCTGAATAGGCATTTAACGTGTTTATTTAGCGCTAAGTTAATAAATTTAAAACGTCATAAGTGAAGTATTTGGACATATTGAAGAGGAATGACGGACTTCTAGAGACCGAAATGAAAGTTAGTGACCGGAATAGGCAGCAAAGAAAGTTATTGAATTTCCTTACAATTTGAGGCGTACAAGAAAGTTTTCGTGAAATGGAGGAACAGCAACATCTGAGGACTGACGCGGCCTCACTGCGAGAGTGACGGAGATAAAAGAGGACCCGCCCTAGCTTTGAGGGTTGGAATGAGTTGTGCTCACCTCGTGTCTCAGCAGAATGCTTGCATTAACTCTTTATTGCACGTCGAAATCCAGTTGAACCAAGGATTTTTTATGCTGTATGCAGACAACTAGTTACCCTAAAATAATAACCCTGTGTATTTAATCATCACAAAAAATTCGAGCACCTGTTTAGCTCAGTATATCTGTATTATATAAAATCAGCCTAAGATATTTTCCGTAAACACGCATTATATGAGTGAACTAAAAGAAAAATCACATTATGAATTAAGTTGTGAACATTTGTTTCCAGCCACAAAAAGTGTTTTTTAGTGTGCAAAAGGTTTTCAATCGAGTAGTATTTAATCAGCTAAATCTTAAAGTATTTCCTTTGAAATAAAGATGAAACGTTATAGGCAAAGCCGAAGCTGATACCCCAGTCCTAGCTGCATGATTTAATTCGGCCCGATATCATAATGCGTTTATAGAAGCAGGAGGAGGAAACGTACACGGCATCGGCGTCAAATAAAGAAAATTATTATAATGGGAGGGAGAACGGTCCGGGATAGGATGAATGAACTTGGCTTGCTACAATCCCTAAGATAGCGTATGCAAGGGTGATGGATGAAAAGCGCGCCTATAAGGAATTTCGCAACGGAATGCGCCGGATTCCTATGACTTCCCCTTTGCGGTTTCCTCTGTGGCATAAATGCGCGACAAAGCTGTTTGTTTTTGCGGTCAATCCGTCGGCACCAGTCAATTCGCTCCAATCGAAGGTCTGCACTGAACCCCATCTGAAATTGCTGGGTGTTTGAATGACACTTGATATAAATTTACGTCATGATCCATCATAGGGAATTTTAAGCTACAAATGAGGTTGAATTGTGGCCAGAGGTGTGTTTTTCCCTGTTAAATATGTGTGTAATCAGTGGTCGAAAGAGTAAGTTAACCGGCAGAACCCTATAATGTCATATAATTCGGGGAGATTGAAGTGTATTAGTTAAGTATTTATCAGAGTGCACTACTTTAACATTAGTGCGCCGCATGGCACGAAGATGACCGAGGAAAACAGCCTTCTTGACTTACTTACTATCTTTTTCTAATGCGCATTTCTTGAGTTTAAAGCCTAGATTCAATCCCTTGGTAGATTTCTCCTTAGCGATGCAGCGTTTTCTTCACGGTGAAAGTTAATTTTATCCGCAGACGAGTATAAATTTGCTAGGAGCTCACAGTTGAATAACCACTGCGGATTGAGTCCATGATACGGGAATAGTTAAAGTATAAAGAAAAGTAAAGTTCATTAAAACAACAAAAACATAATTCCGACTATAATCAATTTTTGCGCAATACACAAAAATGAAGAAGAATAATTTTACCACGCTCTCCATTTTGAATCGATGAAAAGAGATTTCTGGAAGAAGAGAATGAATAAGGTCATCCATTTGAGAGGAGCCATTGTCTAAACTTCTAAAAATTAAAACCTTACCAATCATTAAGTATATTTATTAGTATATGTAGTTCAGATTCATCAAACTTTGGTTTGGGACAACGAATTTCTCTTAACTATGAATAATTTAAAGTTTTATGATCTCCTGATAAGGAAACTAACAACATTTTTTATCCAGAATTTGAATTGTTGCTAAATGAAGTTTGACGCCCTGAAAAATGTTTTTGGGAAAATCTGCAAGGGCAAAGTAATCTTTGAGGGAAGAACTGTGAACTAACATTCTATTAATACGTCAAAGTCATTCTCAGTAATTATACCATGGTACAAACGAGCTGAGTTAATCCTCAGTAATACTTTGCTGAAGTAAGATATTTACTTAATAATTAATGACAGGATATTGATAGCATATAAATACCTGTTAGGTCAAAAATATTTTTCCAAAGGGAAATTATATATTCACCAGGAGAATACTCTTTTTGTCACGCAAGTTAATTCAACTCAGTATTTGAAAAACTAAAGAAATTATGATTGAACTGAGTCTCATCATTTATTAATATACCTAGCATACCGTATTCGCTAATTGATGGAATTTTAATACGATAAATAATAAGAAATGGTAAAAAGCAGGTGCTCACCTTTTTGTTTGATAGCGCCAAGTTTCGATTATCTCCTTTTTATGTTGAATCGTAATCTTGATTGACGTTTTAGAAGATCCATGCGCTGATTCAGATTGAATACAAGTGTTTGCGTATAAACACCTGTGTGCAAGGAGGATTCTTACTATTCTGGATGTCAGTCAGGTGAATGAAATCTACCTGGCGAGTGTTTTGCTCAGTGACTTCAATGCCCGGTGTGTAAAAAAATCGAAGGAAGGATATATCCTATCGGAGAAGTTTAAATGCCAACTGTACGTATCCCCTCACTTGAAGTATGCCCTCTGAAGAAACTTCCGAGTAGAACAATAACTTTCACAGACCACTCGGTTGGGCGTATTGTATTCAACAATCACTTCAGAGATCGAAACGTGTATCAGACCCGGTGATTAAGTTTCCACGGATGATCAAGAATCCTTGAAACACCTTCACTTTTGCGTCATAGTTCACCCAATGATGTAAATTCAGGCAGCTTTCTTATCTGCCGTAGTTTTCTCTCTCCAATAAACCTTTCTCCGTGTATAGTTCAGCCACATGCGAGGAAAATCCAGAAGAGCGCCGACGCCGGGAAACCACCGCGAGGCGCGTTTACTGATTGCCGCGCAGCACCTGCACGGGTAACCGTCGACAAAATTTGCGCGTGACTCAACTACACTCAACCGAAGAACAGGACTTCTTTCACAAAAATCCCACCGGCGCACATTCAGTGTCAGTTCCTCGTGAAGATCTAGTGCCCTGCAACAGCAAGAGTTAAAGGTAGTGATAGTTTTGGATATAGAACGTTGTCACTTCACGGGCCACAAAAATAAAAAAAATAACTTTAGTAATTCGAAATACGTAACTAATTAGGATTAAAGGAAGAGGAAGTGATGGAAATACCTTTTTTATTAAATATGATTTTGTAGTTGAAAAAATACTCCGCGCAATGAACAAAAACCCCAGATTTGCCAAAAATCACATTTACTCTAGTAGGAAATCTATGCTTATAAGGTCAGAGAAGTATTCCAAATTTGGTTTCAAACTGTGTTTGAAATAAACACAGGGCCGACGGAAAAAGTGGCACTGGTTTTTATTTCGTAATTTCAACGAAAAAAATATTGGGCCAGGCAAAGATGCCGCAGCCTCGCACCCACCCCTCCGAAACAATATGCTACGGATACAGATGTTGAGGAATTGAAATAAACGAAACGGGAGGGTGTGTCGAAAAAAATCCTCGGCGTTCGGGGCGACACTCACCAATTCCCCACGTCAGTGATTCCGCGGGTGTGTCCCCTTGACGGAAAAGTCTACGACGGCTGAGATGTCAACTGGTGTATTCACTCAACAAAAAGGTCTCTCGTCATTCACTCTTAGGAGCGCACCACATTGCTGCCTCTCGGGCCGCCTTCCCTCAACTCTTTTCCACTCACGCACTCTTTCTCTCTCTCTTACTCTCGCAAGCTCGGAGAGGCAACTGAGAGGAGGCCCGATGTTGGCCCTTGCTCCCCTCCTCACCTCAACTTCCCCTCCAACCCCATCCCTTCCTCCACATACACACACACATAACTCTCCTTCCCTCCCTCATTCCTTCTCACTCTCAAAAAATCCCCCTCCACCTCCCACTCCGCACGCTCCCCTCCTTTTCCCGCTCGTCTGCTAGCCGTCCCGTGTGCGTGGTTGGATAAGGTCTCGTCTCTCTCTCTACTTCTCTCTCCCACCCCTCTTCTTTCCCTCTACACAGAGGAAGACCTCCCCTCCTCCCTCTCACTCCCTCTTTCATGGCTCTCCCCCCCGTCTCCTTTTCCTCCCCCATCTCCTTCCTTGCCTCTCCGCCTCCACCCTAACCCCCACGGCGACTTCGACCTCCCTTCCCGCCCTTCCCACTTCTTCCTCTCGTAGAGGGGCGAGATCTCCGCCTCATCCCCCGTCCGTGCCGACAGCCTCCCATCTCCCATACTCTCCTCAGCTCCCGCCCTCCCCCTCCGCCCCCTCCCACCGACCCTTTAGTCCCGTGCCACATCCATTCCTCCGCACGCCCCCTCCTAAACTATTCCCTCCCCTCCCCTCCTCCGCATTCCTTCAACCTCCCTCGGCCGCGCGCTTTTATTCCACTCCCTCCTCTTTCCCTCTCCTCTTCCTCCTCCCTCCCCTTTCGCTCCGTCCCTCCTCCCCGCACAAATTCTCCACGCCGATCCTTCTTGTCCCATAACATTCCCCACACTCCCACCCTCCTTCCTTGCGTCCCAGTCCTCCCGTCCTTAGAGGTGTACCGCATCTTCCCTCCCGTTCCCGCGGGATGGACCCTCACCCCGCCTCTTACGGATCGCTCTCCTTCCCCGCCTTTAAATCCGCGCCCGCGACTATCCACGCCCTTTCCTACCCCGTTTTCATTCTGGACCCACTTCCCATATTCCTCTTACTTCGTTTGCCTTCAACCCTCCAAATTAAATGGAAAAAATAACGACCATAGTCGCGGTTAATCTTCCCGTCACTGCTACTCCAAGATCTTTCTTCTTCCATGCACTGCATTTCTCCTACTCGACGGTTTTACCCGTCTCCTACGACTGCGATGTCATCCAATCTCTAGCCTGATTTATGACTCGCCCATCACCAGTTCAATTTACAAAACTTTTGCTTGACATTTCATAAAATATTCGTTAAAATCTGTGGCTAATATTTTTTATTTCAAATGATTGCGACTATGGCTGAGGTGAGCTTGTACATCATCTGTTTACCAAGCGTTGCTCTTAAGGCAACCGGTGATAACTGATCATTCAACTTGATAGTTGTTTCAAGTGTGTAGATCAATAAACCGAAAAATGCTCACTGATGATTCTCCTTTCTTTCTCCCGGCCAAATCTTCAAGGAGCCCTCCCAATACCTCCTCCCTCCCCACATCCTCCATTTCGCATCTCTCCTACCTCGCGAAGCTCCTCTTTCCTCCTCGCCTTCTCTCTCCCTCTCACCTTCATCATTCACCATCTCTTCTCTTTCCTCCTCGTCGTCTCCCTCTCCTGTCCGTCCGCATAGCAAACCCAGCATGGCATCTCTCCCTCTCTGTCTCTCTCTCTCTCCTAGCCTCGTGCGCAAGGCCCCGAGGAATTCTCTCGGCGCGAGAGAAAGAGAGAAAGATGGCGAGGAGGAGGAGGTGAAGGATGGTCGAGTGGGAAGGGGTGAGAGTAGTGGAGAGAGAGAGGAAGAAAGGGGTGAGGTGGGAGAGGTCGTAGAGGTGGGGAGGGATCAAGTCGTCGGGGTTGGGGTACGTGAAAGAGATGGAGCAGCCAGAGGAGGGGCGAGGGGGAGGGGAGGTTAGTTTTGGGGGACGGGCCGTTCGGGGAAGGGAATGAGACCACCACCACCCTCCCCTCCCTTTCTTCGGTGTGAGTTTGTTGTGGATGGGCAGAATGAAACATATGGGAAAAAGGGAGGGGTTGGTGTGGGGGTGGGGGCCGGTGCGTGTGGAGGCGGTTCGGGACGGTATGGGGAAGGAAAGCCGGGGGAACGGGAGCATGAGCTCGGAAGGGAGGTAGAGAGAGTGGGAGGGAGAGGAAGAAGTGTAAATGTTGAGTGGAAGAGGGAGAGAGATATTGGTAGGGTTAGCGGAGGAGGTGGGCCGAGGAAGTAAAGATAGGAATGCTACTGTCGAAAAAAGCAGTTGGTGGGGCTGCGGCCTGGGAGGGAAAGGGGGGTAGGGAAATGTGGGGAGTAGGTGGGCAGCTCGAGGGGAGTTGGTGGGGAATGCGGGAGGGAAGGGGAGGATTAAAAACTACTCCCTTGATGGCCGCGGAATAAGAAGAGCAAGAAAAAAACACTGATGGCGACTTCTCAAAAAGATAAGATATGGTGAAGAGTGGCGTGGATCTAAGTTGAGGGAGAGAAGAAGGCCGAGGATTTTTCGAGGGAAAGCGAAGAGGGAGGACTGGCGGTGGGAGACGGGAACGCCTCACGGCGTGGCGAACGTGTGTGAAAGAGTTGGGAATAGGTAAACGGGGGAGGATTTTCAGTAATACCACACGAGTCGTAATGAGGGTGGAGATTTTTTGGGAGTCGGGGGCGGAACTGATAGGCGGGGTTGTCTTATGGGATGGGTGTCGGTCGCTCACGTGAATGCTGCATGGGAAGGGTGTAAGAGAATGAAATGGTAAACGGGTCCGTCCCTTGTCTCGTACTTGTGGGTGGGTGCGTTGCATTCGTTGTAAGCTTTTGAGCCCGGTGGATTCCACTCATTTCCATCCAACCGTGCCCCCCCTCCTCTACCCTGCTGACCCACCCATCCCATTACTCACCCATCCCCCCTACCCCGCACAACCACCCTCCACTTGACCCTGGATCACTCCGGGCGCATGCATTCCAACTTTAGCCGTCACTCGTCCGCTGGGAGACGCGCGATATACCCTCAGTGGTGGCGGTAACCCGGTAAGGCCGGGGGAGTTATGGGGAGAGCAGGTGGGGGGGGGGGCGCTCGCTCCCCCTGGAAGGGGATGCGGGAGAGGAAGCGGAAGGTCGCGAGGAGGAAGGCGTTGAGCGCAACGGCTCACACTACCCTACCGCAGTAAGGGCATATCGAAGCTATTGGATGAAATGATTCGAGAGGTTTTCCCTGCACTTTGTCGGTGCAAGACTGGGTGGTGTATGGATGTGCCTGGAAGGGGACTTAACCAAAGCTAACCACTGATGATAACGGGAGGAGTTGGGGCCGGCCCGATCTCCGGCCCCCGAGGATCCTTCAGGAGGAGGCAGGCATGGTGGTCGAACCATGTCCGATGAGTTGAAATTCAATTCGAGTTCACCCTTGGCCCATCTCCATTTTTGACCCATTTTTACTTTCTTCGTTTCTGGCACAGTGGAAAGTCTTAAAATACGTATTGCATCGTTTAGTTAGAAAAAAAAACATCCCAGAGGTGGCAGACATAAAAACTGCGTTTGGAATACTTTCTGAGGGATATCAGAAGATATTTTTCGTTCAGTTGATTTGTAACTACATTTTCCTATTGTGTGAAAGAAGTACGATCATGCCAATAGTATAAGTGGTAGTATTCAGTACATGCAATCACGAATATGAGGAAATTAGTTTCAAAAGAAGTTATGCTGTTCATTCCTCGTTATGTTTAACCAGCCGTACTTAGGCTATGACGATTCTATGATATCGGTTATACTTTATATACTTAAAAGTTACTTTGGGAATACCAAAGTGGTGTGATTATTATCTTTTGATCTTGGCATCCAAGAAGTTATAAAATTTAAATGATTTTCGCATTTGGTTCTTCTTAAATCACCTTTGAAGTCAACAAAACCCAATTGAACCTCACTGTAAGCCACAAAAAATCACAAGGTTTTCAATTTGAATCTGACTGCTTTTTATTTTCCCGGTGAACTATAACTTAGATTGTAGATACGCAGGCATACAGGCAGATATCTTCACTTCCCGCCCCGTACCCCACATTTTGTTTCTTTGCCCATTAATTTTGCCGTCATTGCAAGTTTTGTATTTCAACGAGTTACATAAATAAGGGCGTAAATAATTCGAACTAATATTAATCAAGTGCCTTCGCAAACATTATCAGGAGTGCGTACTAGAAGGGGTATGATAAGCTGTGACAAAAGCCTGAATAGTTTGATATGGGCGTGCATCGGATTGAAAGAGAAAATTTCATCAAATTTGAGTCTAGTTTGGCAATTAATTTGCGTAAAATTTATAATATTTCCAGTCCCCGATATTTGTGCATAAAAACCGTATTTTTTAAAATTTCACTCCACCCCATTTACATATCTTATTTTTCTAGCTGCTTTGAATGCCTGTGTATAAATATAAATCATTTCCTGAATTCTTATTTACGAATTTCTAATGGATGCTGATGAACAGAATCCATGATTGCCCCATATTTTTTTTAATTAAAGTCTTTGACGATCAGGTGTATTCCCGCGGTAATTAACACCCTTCAAGGCCGACTCCAAGTTAACAAATCGACATAAGAAAAAACGTCTACGATCGTAAACCTAATGTTTTCCAATTAAGGAGGACTCGTAAAAGAGTGAATCACAGGATAGTCGAGTGAGCGGTTTGGCCTGGTTTTATTATCCAATTTACTCGCTCCAACGAAGATCAGAAGTTCTCTTTTTGATTCAAAGTCTGTCGATTAACTATAGCCATTTTTGTTTCTATAATTATGCCAGCACACTGGTCAGCACCTACAAAAACTCCAAACAAGCATGGGCCATAAATTCTCCGTTTAAATTATGAATGTACTATTGCTTAAATTATTTCCCAAAAACCGATATGATTTTTTTATGCCCGCGAATCTGAAGAATTTCCTCGTTCTGCACGCATAATATTGTTATTCATCATTCGGAATTATTTAGTAAACATTATCTTTCGGTTATTAAGACTTAGCCATATTCATAATGACAGCCATTTCACATATTTTAAATATCATTAGTTAATAAATAAAACAAAAGATAAAAAATCATTTTTCTTATTTTATCACTAGCAATAAATATTAAATTTGCGATAACACGATATGGTTTCCTAAATTTCACTAGAAATATCATTTCAAACCGTATTATCGTTACCATTTCCCATATTTGAAACCGTGTTAGCATTGAAAAAAATCATCTTAGACGGAATTATAATAAACATTTTCATCTTTATCTAGAAGGTCAGCTCAATATTGCACCTTGATCTTTCCATTAACCTATATTTTTCAATATTTGTAATAGAATCACTTATTTATAATTTTTTCTATTAATTTGTGGACTTTAACCTATGGTAAATTGTTAGCTTTTCTCATTGTTAAAAAGTTATTTTTAACTTATAATGTAACTTGATCGATAATATGTCTAGTTATTAATCGACATATCGATTGATACTGATCTAATTATAACATGTAATAATTTTTATTTTATAATTTCATAATATAATATAATTTAACTTCATCCATTTTAATCGATCTACAGCCTTGATCAAAGATTGATCGTGGACCTATGGTTTGTAGCCGAGTGAAAGGTATCAATCAGAGGTTGCGTGGGTTCTGCAGGGTGATCGGAGTGTCCTTCGTCGACTTTCAATCGGAAATTCTATCGTGTAGGAACCCCCTGAACCGTTCTAGGGTTCGCTACACGGCTGAGGCCGCCATGGGTATAGCAGATAGGATTTCCAAGCACTGCAGGGCTTTTTTAGATTAAAGTGTAGGTCAGCGTGTAGGTCAAATAGTGGGTCTCTAAAGTCTTCTTGGACAAATTACATAGCCGCAGAACAGCGTCACCTTATTTAAAGCACAGGTGCAGATATAATTATTGGGACAAAAAGCTGGTTATCCATAGATATCGCCGACGATGAAATTTTCTAAAAATCCTTTTCCGTTTACAGAAATTAGAGAACAGATAGTGAACCAAGTGGACAGAAACGACAGAAGAAATTGGTGTCTTCATTGCAGTTAAAAACTCTTGCGTCAGCAAGGCAGAGGTAATACCAGGTAATGATTTAGGAAGCGTTTGATACTCCATTAAAAGTCCTGAATCCAAAAGAATTAATGCATGCGTTTACTTTACAGACCACCGTACGACATAAGATAATTCAATACTAGAATTAGATCAGAAAATCAAAGGTTTCTTATCCCATTGCAAAAATCGTGACGTTAAAATCGGTGGAGATTTCAATGCCCTATCTATTGATTGTAAAACATTTAGTTTTAAAACGGGGGTAAAGATAAAGATACCTGAGAGTCGCTGTTGGATTCTTTTATTTTGAACTCCTTGCATCAACTTGTCTCTTAACCAAAAAGGTGCGATATTATTCTTGATTTGTTGGGAACGAACATAAATTAAGTAACACGAACTTAACTTTAGATACTATAAAAGTAATAATTAACCAGAGGGCAGTAAATTCTAAGTTTTCAGTTAATGCCCAGTTAAGGTCAGAGATAAGAAGCCTATAAGAAAAATTAACTTGTTTAATGAAGGGGACTATAATGGCCTAAAATGAATGCTCCAGAGTCAATTTGCAAATTTTAAGAAAGATAGTAATCATCGAAATACTAAGGATATGTGGAACTTTCTAGAAATCACCCGATCAGCAGCCTACAAGTTCATTTTCAGTAACTTCATAAAAGATAGCACAGAATCCAGATGGTACAACGCGGATGCTAGAAAAGCATCGCGACATCAAAGATTCTGCCATACCAATATGGAATATACTAGGCATAATATCTCTAGCGAAAAAAGAATTGAGATCACTTATAATTACAAGATATCTTGGGTGAATGAAAAGGAGGAGTTTTGGATTGAAGCAAATTACTTTAGCGAATTCAACAGAAGAAGACTAGCGGATAATTTGAAAGACAATCCGAAAACATTTTGGTCGGGAGTCGAAGGTGGTCAGGGAAATAAGTAATCTGTTAATTCACTCAAAATGATAAAGGCGAAAGAGTTACCAGGAGTTTGGAAAGGGCTAACTTATTGAATTTCTTCTTTCAAAGCGCCTTCACCTATGTTTCACCGAATGTCTCCAAATCGTGCCGGCCAACCTTCTGTCGTCAATCGCTTCCTTAACTTGGACCGGCTTAGAGCATCGGTCCGGCAGTTCGAAAACTCCTTGGTTCAAGTCCCGGTCAAGTAAATAGTTTTGCACTTGTGATCTGCTAGATTCCGCCTTCCCCACCTCTCCTGTGTTTGTCTTTTGTATGTGCTTTTATCCCGTTTCCTTATATCTATCTCCATGTGAATGAATATTTGTTCCCCATATGGTGGGTTTTCGTGTTTAAATGTGTGTATGTATGTTTGTGCGTGTGTGTGTGTATATATATATATACTATGTATATAATATATGTTTGTATATATACGATATATAATATAAATAAAATATATATTATGTATTTATTGACAGGCGGGTAGATCATACTAATTAAGGACTTATTCCCAATGTAAACAATTCTGGTTAAAATGTTATATTTCATGAATGCCCGAGAATACCTATATCTCAGTACTTATCAACCTACGAATTATCTAATTCTAAAGTATAAATTCGCTGAACGTTTATTAGCACTTGCAAAGAAATTCCGATTTGGAACCGGCTTAACCCATTATGTCCAATAATATTATAAAAATATGGAGACATTTTCTTTTTTCAGGATTCAAATATAAATTTGGTAGTCATTAGCACTTATTAAAATACATATATTCCACTGTGCGCTTTAGCATCTAGAACGGAGTATTGCTTTTTCAATGGATTTCAAACATCTATCAGAATCCATCTGAAGCATTTAAAGAATGTATGATAGGTATAATCTATATTTTCAGGTTTTTGAAGATGAAACCGATACTTTGAACATAGTCGTACCAAGTAACATTGGTAGAAAGATACATTGCGTGTTTTTTTACTTCTGTATAATAGGTACGTATTTAACTTTTGTAATCATACTAACAATGCCGTTGGTATAAAATTTTACGGCCATTTACCGTATGATAATTGTCCCAATCGTGTAATATCAGTCGAAGTCGATATTTAATCCGAGCATGGGATTTTAAGATCAAGTCTCTAAGCTCTCTCTTACTTTAGTTGTAATTCTCATTCTGCATGATAGCGATTACAGTTCGGCCTCAGGATCAGCGTCAAAACTATTTGAATGAGAATCTTCTCCGCCTCCATCGCATTGGTAAGAATCTAAGCAACATGATAAATAAAATTTCCTCCCATAACTTCCTGTAAAAACACATAATTATAACCATACTGAGCAGAAGTCATGTTTAGCACTACCATGTATACATTTTAGAAAAATGAGCTCATAGGCTGCCGTTTTGGCAAGCATATTTTCGTAGTTGCATAGCTGCCCTTGAGGGTATGAAGTTCGGCCTTTTTATTATTCTAATTTCAGCAAATAATAAGGAATTATGGTTATGCTAATGGCGAATTGATAAAAAAAACACATCATGAATTAAATGTCAACTTCAGCTTAATTGATCAATGAGTTTATGGTGGGCGTTGTTAATTACTACTTGAACGTTTCGTGTAGGAAAGCCTTGACTATTTAAAAGAAAATGTATTGAGCGTAACTTGGTGGAAATGTCTTATGCCTGAAAATATTGGTGAAACAAAAGCAACAGCATTATGGCGATGATGTTACGTAGCAATGAAACTATGGTCGTAGAAAATGAAATTCCATGCAATGATTGCAGTCTTGTTGCTTCTCTAAACTTTAGACGTATTCATTCTTTCCTAGTTCAGCTCCAAGGAGGAGTGTAATATAATTTTGTTGATAATTTGCGTAATTATGCTGAGGAAAAACTTTAAATAATAAAGATAGATACCTATCTAGTTTCACCCGAATGAGAAGGAGCTATGTTATTGAGCCGTAAAAAATTGACATCTTTATCTTTTTATGACTCATCGCATACTAATGTGTGTGCATGTATGTTTTGTAGAGCGCATTGGAATCATTCTCTCCTAATTTACATAAATGCCCAAGAGTATATATGTGACAGAGGGCTGAGGTCGGCGGGTTATGAGCGCCGATAAACACATTAAAAAAAAAGAGAAACGGAGAAAGAGAAAACAGGTTGAATCAGCGAGAAAAACTTGAGAGAAAAGGGTTAACCCCCGTCTCCCCAGGACTTGGACCCCTTCTGTGTCTTTCTCACACCACCCGACCCGCGCCCTCCCTGGAGAAAAACCTCTCCAGAGAGCAGCACGCCCCTTTCCCACGCGAGATGCTCCGAGCCCCACCCACCCGCGCGCACGCTCCCCCCATCTCCTCCTCTCACCCGCCACACTCCCTCCGCCCATCCATCTCGGGAGGAGTCACGGGGTATGCTGGACCGATGAAGAGGGGAGAGCCCGCGGTCACCCCTCCTTTCTCAAACTTCGCCCCCACCGACATCCTCCAGGGAAATGTTCCTCTCTAGACTCCCCGCGCACTTTAGACGATGAGAGCCACGTCGCTGAGGAATACCAAAACGCTATATTTGTTTCGTTAATTTTCTATTCAATATAATGTTGAGAGACGTTACGAAACACTATCCCTGGTGCTACCTTTATTCGTTGGTCTTCGGTGCAAATTCCACGATTACAAACTCTCCTTATAGGTGACGTAAGCGTAACTCGCTATAAAAATGGATCCCTGGATGGATTTGTAAGGCAATCGCCATCTCGACTGGATTATGTAGGCCTTCGGTTATGTATAGACCGGGGGGTGTTGCCTGAATTTGGTTAATATGACTACAGCTGTATAACTCAGGAGCCATGCTGTATAATTATGAGCGGCTCGAGGTTTTGATTTTTTTGAACCGTTCGCAAGGTGCCGTGTGTTTACCTATCTGGATCGAGTTTTCCTTCTTGGGTCACACATTGGTCACAAAACGGTTTTAAATCAACCTCCCGGTGGTATTTATGCTCTTACAGGCACAGTATACCCTAGTGCGATTTTAAGAAAATCATACTCTGGCGACATAGGTGTAGCATTAAATGGTATTTATTTTTCAACTTCGAGTGTTTTTTAATTTGAGCGTCAATTTCAATTAATGTGATTGCAGTCACCACAGCAAAGGAATGTGTCTGATGAATGAAGGTGAGGAGAGATAAGAATGTAGAGGTCAATCCTCCACTTTTGCTGGAGCGCTGCGTTGCCCCAGTTTGATCAATGCCCTTCATACATTTCTATTCGCGAATAGTGCTCGATGAGTCGTCGGCAATGCCTCTTCCATCAGCAGTAATAACCAGTTGATCAGTCTCATTCTTTTACTAAGGCTCCTGCCTTTAGTTGATCTAGAGACGTAATTGATAGGTTTGCAAAAGGAAAAATAAATAACTTACAGGTATGATGATGAAGACAAACATCTGGGCTTTGAACGAGTAATCATTTCAAGCTTTAATTAAATGAAACGACATGGATTCCTAACTACCTTTTTAAAAATCTCTTTCGTATCTTGACTCTTTCGCACACTGAAGAACAAACATTTGCTAACACAAATGGAAAATGATCTATTTGAGTCAGAGTAGTTTCTAAAAAGCAAAATAAAATTGAAACAATTTTGTGTGATAGAAGATGTATTTATTTATATGAAAGTTCATCCTAATTAAATAAATTACCATATAAATATTGTGAGTATACTGAGCGATATTTCCAAAGGAAATTTAACACGTCGTGAGATTAGGGCAATTTATTATTCCTAAATCATAGGTTAACAATCTAGCTAGTCATTTTGTTATTTTGGATCCTCTTTTGAAGGAGGAATATTAAATACATCACAGTAATCATACAGATTTAATCTCTTGCATAAATTGGATGTCTTTGTTTTGCAGAGGTGTTGAAAATTCATTATTACTCCCATCGTGCTACGACTGGATAGATCATGTCAATAAAATTGTAGATATTAGGTGTAGAACAAATAGATCTAAGATGTCATTTTTTCACGAACGAAAAGGGATCAGAATAAAATTGTACAATCGCGGAAGGATTAAAAAATATTCGAGTCAAAATTATTCAGGTGTGTATTCACTCCCTGCCACACCCTAGCGGTAGCTTGCCGGGTAATAAAATATCTAAAAAATTATTTTGACCTGTATTTCTCAAAATATCTTTGCTGAAAACTTGAATTTTTATTGTTAACTTAGTAGTAACGGGTAGAAATACTGCTGTCTCGCAATTTATTATGCTATGAGTTATGTAAAATACCAGCCATGCTAGAGCGAAATTTTACCTGACACTGAAATCATGTGAAAAATTAAGGTAAATATAGTAGATTGAGTTCTTCCAAATGCATTCAATATTTGAAATAACCGGTGGCGGTACTCGATGTAGAATTTTTTGATATGCTTATATTTATAAGTTTTTAGGATACACAAATTAAAAAAATATCCTTCTAAATGAATAATGGTTTATCCAAAAGTGTTTTCAAACACAAAATACTCATTATTTATGGCTAAATTATCAAATGACGTATTCAAAAGTAAGGGCCCTTTGGTTATAAAAAATGCAATTTTTAGAAAATGTTTTTATTGGCGATTTTAGTTTCCTACAAACCCAATTCACTTTTTATATAATCGCCGTTAACTTCTGAGCACTTTTCTCAACGCTGCACCAGCTCATTTTATCCCTCAGCATAGAAGTTCACCGCCCGCGGATTGAACCAATTGATAACGGCGTTCTTTCATTCCTCGTCGGCTTTGAATCGTTGTCCACGAAGCCACTGTTTCAAGTGAAAGAGGAGGAAATAACCAATACGCATAATCTCCGTCTTGTAGATCTCCAAAAACGCTCTTCCACTCAAAATTTTTTGCTCTCTGTGTTGGTCGGTAATCATATTAGTGGTTAGTAGTAATATAACCCTAATAAAAATATCTCCAAGGCCAACTACCAACTTACTATAACGTCTGAAATTATTGTAGCTGGGCTGTTTTTTATGTTCAAAAGAATCGAATCGCTTTCCGGTAGCTTCCGTTGTCACCTTCTGCTGCCATCTTCTTCAAGTCCTTAGCGCATAAAATATTTTGAAACCGTATGAACTAAATTTTAAAGGACACATCATGTTTTCAGAATTAAATGCCATTAGGAATTGTTAAAAAGAAATAACTACGGGATACAACAACGTGCGCTTTTATTCATGCGCTTTCAGTAGAAAAAAATGTAACGATTTTGGCAAATTTGTACCATCATGATATATTTACAAATCATTTCGTAGAATCGCATGCGTACACCAGTGAATTTGTATCCTTCTCTTCGTTAGCCCTTTGCGGCTGTCCTATGTTTACAGAAATCCGTGTTTCGGGTCAGAGGACCCGTCGGGAGTTTTTCGGGAGGGAGGAGTCGATCGGATGTGGACGAGGCGGATGGCGATAAGGAAATTGGGGAGGAGTAGTGAGAGAGAGGGTCAGCGCATGAAGGAGGGAAGGGTGGAAAAGGCCCAAGGGCGTGTATTTGGGGCGGGGATGAGCTTGCGATGGGGAGAGCCGGAGATAGTATCTGGGCTGGAAGGATTTAGAGGGAGAAGCGGGATCTCATCGCGAGTCAAGGGTGTGGAGACGGGACAGATGGGAGTTTTGTGAAGGATATGGAGATTTTTTTCAAGTTCAGAAGACTGCAAAAGAATCTTCAGTTTGTATCCCAGATCCTTGGCTAGAATTTTCCAGCTCGTGGCTCCGTTAGCCAAAACAATTTGATACTCTATCTTTCCGACGTTTAATAACAGGGAGATCAACAATAAGGGGTGAATGTTTGGCTTGGGGGCTGATACACAAACCACCATGCTGACCAAGATCCGAGATTCTTCGGTGATCTTATTGAGGATATCGTGGATACTCCACACATATATGACAGCTTGTTATTTTTGTTCTTTTAATCCACGGTAAAAATGGTTGAAGAATTATGAATGCCGGATACTGTTGTGGTGATATACGGTTTGGCTTGACAAGCGATTGGTTTCTGATTATCTGATCTATTCAGTTGAGTTTTATCCAATCAATCTCACCAAGTTTGAGAGTGTTGAAAATCATGTCTGATTGATCAAAGAAACCATAAAGAAAACATATTAGTAGAATTTACAAGCAAGTAAATGTATTGCTGGAACTACTATGTGCCCCTCTGGCTCCTCTTTCCAGTTTTATCCCCAGACGGGGAATAGTTGTGCCTGCTGTCTAGTTTGTCGTTGGTAGATTGTTATTTAATCTTTACAGAATAAAAGAGTAATTAAATTATATTTACTAATTAATCGAACTTAACATTTGAGTTCATAATAAATCTAGTAGCTGCAACTACTTTTGAAAAGGTCATTTAAATTTTCTTTACATTAGTTTGAATACAAAATGCCAGCGATTTATGTGTCCTAAATCTCATATTTATGCTATAAGCACTAATGTTTTACATATATATATATATATATATATATATATATATATATATATATAATGTATAACACTTAGCACTAGTGGACACAGACAAAAACACAGAAACACACAAAAAAAGAGACTCACTATTTTTCGAATTTTCGGTGGTCGTTGCCACCTTTATCAAGGAGGAGAGGGACAGAACTGAAGGGAATACGAGGGCTGGAGCGATGGATGGAAGGGGAAGGTGGGGAGGGAATTCCGAAGGGACGGGTTTGGAGGGGCAGCGTTAGAAGGGTGGGGAAAATGTAGAAGGTGATGGGGGTGGAAGGGGGATGAAAATATAATTAGAACAGGGTAATTAGTGCCTAATATTGATTCCTGGCCAGTTCCAGGACTCCAAAAGCCAGATGAAGGATTGCTCTAGTGTTTTCAGTTTCAGAGGAGGATCAGAGGGTGGGAGGGATGCTATGATTGATACACTATAGCATTTATCAAAGGGAGTGTTGTGTTCGGAGGCGTGTTTGGGGATAGGGAGCATGTCAATGAAGGAAGAGTTTTTGCATGAGGCTCGGTGGTTGTTGATTCTGATATTGAGGGGTGTGGTGGTTTGCCCAATATAATAGGCCGGGCACAGTTGGCACTTCAGAAGGTACACTACATTGCTAGAAGTGCAAGTAGAGGAGGGAATTGGTGGGAGAGAGTTAAAAAGCGGGTGGGAGAGGGATGGGATTTTGGTTTTGAAAATAGGGCATGTTTTACATCTGGGTTTATTACAAGGCGTTGGAGTGGTTTTAGGACGGGTTGGGGATTTAAGGAGTGGATTTGTTGATTTGAGGAGATCGGATAGGTTGGCGGGGCGTTTGAAAGTAACTGAGGGGCATTTGGGAAAAAGGTATATCTATACGATCAATCCTGAAAGACCTCTACCCTATCCTAAAAAATCATAATGCCACCGCCAACCTTTTTCCCAAATGCCCCTCAGTTACTTTCAAACGCCCCGCCAACCTATCCGATCTCCTCAAATCAACAAATCCACTCCTTAAATCCCCAACCCGTCCTAAAACCACTCCAACGCCTTGTAATAAACCCAGATGTAAAACATGCCCTATTTTCAAAACCAAAATCCCATCCCTCTCCCACCCGCTTTTTAACTCTCTCCCACCAATTCCCTCCTCTACTTGCACTTCTAGCAATGTAGTGTACCTTCTGAAGTGCCAACTGTGCCCGGCCTATTATATTGGGCAAACCACCACACCCCTCAATATCAGAATCAACAACCACCGAGCCTCATGCAAAAACTCTTCCTTCATTGACATGCTCCCTATCCCCAAACACGCCTCCGAACACAACACTCCCTTTGATAAATGCTATAGTGTATCAATCATAGCATCCCTCCCACCCTCTGATCCTCCTCTGAAACTGAAAACACTAGAGCAATCCTTCATCTGGCTTTTGGAGTCCTGGAACTGGCCAGGAATCAATATTAGGCACTAATTACCCTGTTCTAATTATATTTTCATCCCCCTTCCACCCCCATCACCTTCTACATTTTCCCCACCCTTCTAACGCTGCCCCTCCAAACCCGTCCCTTCGGAATTCCCTCCCCACCTTCCCCTTCCATCCATCGCTCCAGCCCTCGTATTCCCTTCAGTTCTGTCCCTCTCCTCCTTGATAAAGGTGGCAACGACCACCGAAAATTCGAAAAATAGTGAGTCTCTTTTTTTGTGTGTTTCTGTGTTTTTGTCTGTGTCCACTAGTGCTAAGTGTTATACATTATTATTCACGTCCGTGAGTCTTTCAAAAAGTGTTATATATATATATATATATATATATATATATATATATATATATATATATATGTGTGAATCCTTATATCTATTTCTATGTGAATGAGTATAGATATATATATATATATATATATATATATATATTATATATATATATATATATATTTTTTTTTTAAGGTAATCTACCGGTTAAGGTAGGTTTTTGGATGGACACAACTACCAAACAAACATTTTATTATTCCTAACAAAACAAAAAATCCATCATCCTACTCTATATCAGGTCCCTCTTCATCTCTGAGTACTTTCTTCCTCCCTTCATTCCGGCCAACATCCCTATCCTGTTCCTTCCCTTTCCTCGTTTGCCTAACATTCTCCCCTTAGTTACAATCTTCAACATCCCGCTGCCGGTCAATACCCCCTTCAGCCACTTTTCCTGCCTCCATAGGATTGCTCCCAACAAACCCCTCTCTTCGCCCACCATACAAAGTACTTCCTCGTTTGTTTTCTTCTCTGTCCATTTCACCTTCTCCATTCTTCTCCACACCCACATTTCAAAAGCCTCCAATCTACGTCTATCCTCCTGCTTCAATGACCACGTTTCCGCGCCGTACATAGCTACGCTCCAAATTAAAGTTTTTACGAGTCTTTTCTTTACACCCTTACTCAACGTACCCGCCATTAACTCCCTCCTCCTTGTGAAAGCCTCTTTGCCTAGCGCAATTCTTCTCCTTACGTCCCTACTACTTTGACCGTGTTGGTCAAAAACACTACCGAGATACGTAAACTGTTCTACCTGCTCTAGTTTTTGCCCTCCTACTTTAATGTTAAGCTTAGCCTTTTTCTTTCTAGAAAATCGCATAACCTTTGTTTTATTAATATTGATTCTCATCCCATACCTGTCGCACTGAATTTCCAATTCACTAAGCAATGCTTGCAGCCCCTTGGCTGACTGACAAACTAAAGCTTGGTCATCAGCAAACCTAACTGATTTCATGAATTCCCCGCCCACTTTCATTCCTACCTCCAGTTCTTCCCATGCCTCTTTAATCATTTCCTCTGCATACAGGTTGAACAGCAACGGTGATAATGGGCAACCCTGCCTTACACCCCTTCCTAACACTGCCCAACCGGACTCCCCGTTCCCCACTCGCACCTGAGCAGTCTGAGACATGTACAGGTTGCGGATTAGCCTCCTTTCCCTCCAATCTATTCCTGTTTTCTGCAATATACTCATTAGTGTTTCCCAATTCACTCTATCAAACGCTTTTTCGAAATCTACGAAACAGGCAAATACCTCCTGGTTGTGTTCTATATTCCTCTCGATTAATGATCTCATTACTGCAATGGCATCACGCGTACCTCTCCCCTTCCTTAACCCAAACTGATCATCCCCTAAGTAATCATTTGCCCTACTCTCTATCCTTTTGTTTATGATCCTAAGAACAACTTTAGCTGCGTGAGATATCAAACTTATTGTCCTATAGTCCTCACATGACGTGGCCTTTACCTTTTTCGGAATAGGAACTTAAACTGATCTCACGAAGTCTTCCGGCCAGATTCCCTCCTCATAAATACTACGGATCAGCCCATATAGCCTCTTCCTCCCACACTTTCCTAAGCATTTTAAAAGTTCCACGGGAATTTTATCCACCCCCACGGCCTTATTTAGTTTCATCTCCCTTAATGCCCTTTCTATCTCATTGTCTAGTATGCCTGGACCTAAGCTGTCTTCCTCTACGTCATTTTCTTTTTCAATTTCTAACTTTGTTGGTCTGAGTTCTTCTGAGTTCTTTACTCTACAGTTCTTCTATATACTCCTTCCATCTCTCTTGGATCTTTCCTGCGTCAACTATTACCTTACCCGCCTTATCTCTAACTGTTAGCATAGCTCTTCCTTTCTTACTTCCCGATAACGATTTAACTTTGCTGTACAGCGCACCAATTTCACCCTTCCTCTGCAAACTTTCCATATCCTCGCACTGCGTCTTCCACCATGCTTCCTTTGCTTTATTTGTTACCCGCCTCAATTTATTGTTCAATTCTTTGTACTTCATTTTGTCTAATTCTGTATTTATATTCTTCCATTTCCCCGCTCATCCATCTTTTTAATCATCTCATCCGTGATCCATGGTTTCCCAGTCCTTCTAGTGTTAACGGTTTCAATAGTGTCTTTTGCGGCTTTAGACAACCCTTTCTTGATCATTTCCCATTTTTCTTCGATAGTACTAAGCCCTTTACCATCCTCCATGATTTTCTCTACCGCCTGTTTGTTTTCCTTCCTTTTCAACCCATTTAATGCTTCTACATTCCATTTTCTAACTCGCCACCCCTGCCTTATCTTTTTGAAACGTACGCTACATTTCATAACAACTAAATTGTGGTCAGAGTCCGCATCCGCTCCCAGGAAGCTGTGCGAATTTATCACACTGTTCCTAAACCTTTGTCTAACCAGGATATAATCTAGCTGATACCTTTCTGAGTCACCTGGCATTTTCCATGTATACCTGCGTCTTTTGTGGTGTCTAAACCAAGTGTTGGTGATGACTAGCCCCTATCTCCTGCAGAACTCAACTGCTTTCTCCCCGCGGTCATTCCTCGTGCCTAAACCGTAGTCCCCCACCTCATCACCATCTCTTCCTTCGCCTACCGTCGCATTCCAATCCCCCATCACTATCAAATGTTTCCCTGCAGGAACACACGCGATTACGTCCTCTAACTGGTCGTATATCCTATCGACCTCTTCTTCTTTATGGTTGCTCGGTGGCATGTATACCTGAATAATAACTAAGTTCGTCGGTTCTGCTTTTATCTCTACTAGTAGTATTCTATCCGTTACCTGCTCTATGTTGACTACGCTTCTTCCTACCTCTTCATTTAATACTATGGCAACCCCTTGTATATGTGTGTGTGTGTATATATATATATATATATATATGTGTATATATATATATATGTATATATATATATGTATATATATATATATATATGTATATATATATATATATATATATGTGTATATATATATATGTATATATATGTATATATATATATATATGTATATATATGTATATATATATATATGTATATATATGTATATATATATATATATATATATATATATATATATATATATATATATATATATATATATATATATATATATATATATATATACATATACGAGGAGAAGAGAGTTCAATGCAGTTTGTTCTTGCAGATTACTATTCTGCTCTTTCTTTTAACCATACAATGTCTTTTATAAGATTGCAGTTTTTTTTTAAAGTAGTCAACTTACGAGGGTGGTTTAATAAGTACCCGTATTTGACAACAAAGGGCGTTCCTGAGGGAAGCTTAAGTTAATATTGTGTGCTGCTATCTATCAAACGACAGTGAAACAAATTTCAGACTGATTTAAATGTTAGTTTGGATTTGGCAGCCATTTGGGTAAGACGTGTTTCGTGATTTTCGCTAAGATGGAAAAGAGCAGCATCGTTCGGTAATTCGCTAATTGTTTTTGGATGGGAAGAAATGCGAGAAAGATAAAAGCAAAGTTGGATGCTGTTTATGGGGACAATTTGCCATCTATGACCACAGTTAGATATTGGTTCAACGAATTTAAACGTGGGCGAACATCTGTTTTTGATGAGGAGCGACCAGGACGCCCGGCAGACGTGGTTACCGAGGAATCATTCAAAAAGTCCACGCCATGATTCTCGCTGATCGACGAACGAAAGTTCGCGAAGTAGCAGAGGCCGTGGGTGTGTCGACTGGAACGGAAATTATTATTTTACATGATAAGTTGGCGATGAAAAATTTTTCGGCCCGATGGGTACCGCGATTGCTCACGGTGGAAAACAAGCTGATCCGGCTGTCAAATTCATGAACTGCATGAACTACGTTATGAATTGCTGCCGCACACCCCGTATTCACCCTATCTGGCTCCCTGCGACTTTTTCTTGTTCCCTAACATGAAGAAATAGCTCCCGGGAAAAAAGTTTAGCTCAAACGAGGAAGTTATCGCCGAGACAGAGGTGTACTTCGGAGAGTTCGACAAATCCTATATTTTAGAGGGGTAAGAAAAATGGCCGGAACGTTGGGAGAAGTGTATCTTTCTAAAAGGGGACTATGTAGAAAAAAAACGTTTATGAAAAAATTGTTTCTTCATTTCAAACACGGGTACTTATTGAACCGCCCTCGTAACTCTATACAGATGCTGCAGCTTTCAGGAAATTTAAGTTAAAATGGTTTAGTGTTGAGGTACAACACGTGGATCTTGCAGTGACAATGAGATAGCGGGTTCTGCATGTATTACGCCTTTTAGCTTCCATAAAGGCAAGAAATATCTCTGGGCAAATGCTCAAAGGAGGATAACTTTCCTTCCGACGCGATAGGTCTCTGGATTACGCATGCTCCTAGAAAACATCTAATTATTAAATAAAGATGAAGTTGAAATAATGCCCACTTCAAGTTTCAAGCACGAAATCACTATACCTCTCGGATGGCTGTTTTGCGTTGCTCAGATTATAACTTCTACGGAGATTTTCTTCGCCAATCGTGAAAAGGCAAAATATGAAAGAGACAGAGTATTTTAATCCTTTCTTGCATCCATTAGTTAAACCTGTAGGAGTTTGATCACATTGTGAAGTAAACAAAACAGTAGTTCTTCCTTTAGGAAACCCTTTCTTTCTTAATTTTTAATGAGACAATGCTTTGAATGCATGAATCAAATACGAAATTAATGTCGAGATATCATTTGTTAAAATAATTTAGAGAAACTGGAAAGTTAAAGTATTTTTATATAATCAAGTTAATTAAAAAACTTTTTACTTGAATATTTTTGACTGTTTTAATTTATTAAAATAAGAATGAAAAACTTCGTGAAAATTTAAGATATTTATCCCCCTGTGCAATTTTTGGCATGCTCTCGCATCTACATCTTTTAGGCTCATGACTTTTATATCGCTACACCTTATGGTCATATAAATTTTGAAACCTGTACAATTATCCATAATGGGAACTAGTGCAGCATGTATTACGCCTTTTCACAAAGATGATAATCACGTACGAATTCCAAACGCTATTCTCTGGAATGAGCATGAGTTCGCAGGCACTGCAATTTATGCACCTTGACCATTTTTCTTTCTCTCCCCCTCTTTCTTCTCCGTTCCCACTCCCTCCTTACACGGGTGAGAGGAAGGAAAGTGCAATCTAGACAACCACCAAGAACTTCCTGGGGCGGCACATAAAAATGGAACGTTATTGGGTTCCCACGGCGCGCTCATCAAAGTAATGTGTGCGAGAATCCTTTATTAGGTAAGATATTAATTATAGGCGGGGTAAATTCGCTTTAAAACAGTTTTAAGCATTATTTTTCGGAATGTCTTCCTCTCACGCGCGCTTGGGAGAAGTCATTGGCTGTTGGAAGGAGGGAATTTTGCTCGCATTCGAGCTCCATGATGTTCTTGGTCGAAAAATCTCATTAAACGGAGAGCTTCGGTGTAATGACGTTTTGTATTAGAATTGCGTTTATTTCACAGTCATCCCATCTTTTTCCTCCAGAATTACGGGAATGCCGAACGATTTAATCTACATCTCCGAGCGCATTGTACTTAATTGAGGAGTTTAAACTCCTGGGTCTATTCTAGAGGTTCGTTGTAAACTTTTCCTGAAGAAAAATAACACGCACGTAGCAGAAGCACAACACATAAACACCATGATGCCGCAGCATCAGTAAATGAGTATTTTAGGAATGATTGAGTCTCATTTTGTTACTGAATGCATTTGAAACCAGGATTGAAATTAGAAAATAGGTGTGAATAAAAATCTAATATCAATTATAAAGTTTTACTAATGTTAGCTATATATTTTTGTTTTTGATAAATTTGTTATTCACGTGTATTTTCTTATCCAAATATGTCTATATTTGGATAAGGAAATCTAATTTATCCAAATTTATCCAAGTATAGCTAAGTTATCTAAAACTGATTCATTAATTTTCATTTAATGACTTAATAACTTCAGAGTACCCGCTCTGGGTAAAAAATATAATTTTATCAGTAAGCTTCTCAATCATCTCCGAAATACTGAAGGGTGGAAGCTGAATTCCAATTAGTTTCAAGAAGAGCCGTTAACGGTTATTTCAATCTGCATCCTACTTCGTGGTATCACTTCTTTGGTATTTAAAAAGTTAAGGGCACATAAAATAAGATGTAGCACGATTCATATAAATATATGTAACATTGATATAATGTTGAAAACTTAAATGGATTGATAAAACTTCGGTCATAGGAATTCATAAATGAAATACCTAAAACTGTTTGGATGAAAAGGGAGAAGAATTTTATTTATCTTAATGTAGATTTTAATTCTCGGCAAACGATATATATATATATATATATATATATATATATATATATATATATATATATATATAATAGACAGCAGAACAAGTAGCCAACGTCTTTATGCACCAATAAAAGGATTGCCAGGTGTAATCCTTGATTCGAATGCTACTATAGCGTTGTTATAGGTTGTTTGTTTATACACGACGAAGAGTCAAAGCATTCCAACCCACTCCATTGTATAAGCTGGCCGTTGCCACCACCTTCGTCAAAATTTTGTCATTTGAACATTTCTATTTATATTTACCGTTAGATTTCCTCAGGGACCCAAGAGCATGATTCAAAGAAATTAAAGGCAACAGCCGAAGGGTCAATTTTACTTGCAGGCTGTCGAGAGATTGTCTGGTTTTTTTTCCGCCGAAATTTTACCTGCTCCCCTTTCCCTCGATTGCTCTCGCCATTTGCCTCTCCGTACCTACGCTCTCTGCGCCATCGGTGCAGTCACTCGGATTTGGCAAGTTTCTGCGCTCGTTGCCCCGCGCTCAGGCATTCGACTCGGGAAGATGGGATCGCCTTAATCGCACGGGATCAATCATTCCCCATTTCTCGATCGCGCGGAGCGAGGGAAAAGTCCATGACACAGCCAAAAATTAAAAAACTACTCCCGCCGCCGCCGTCGGCTCTGACTTTCTGCACGAGGGGGAGAACAATATTTGGCGGAATAATTAAGTGCTCATCCTGGGCATGTGGGAGGGAGTAAGAATGGAAGGGGGAAAATAAAATGAAGCGATGATAAAAAAATTGATAAAAAGAACTTTTGTCGTGGCCGAAAGGGAGAGAGAAATGGAAGATAATAGTTGTAGGACCCGAAATCGCATGAACCCAAAAAACCCCTCGCGATGGGCAAGCCTATCAAAAAAGGGGGAAGACGGTCGAGGAATGGAAAGGAGGTGGAAAAAAGATCAAGTTAGGGGCGGGGGGGTAGGATTTTCCAGGGGGTGGTTGCGAGGGGCGGAGTGATGGGTCGGTAGGAGGGGACGCAGAGAAGGTCTTCATATCCACATCCATGCCAGCGCACGGAGCTGTGGGGTGGGTGAGCAGAGACCAAGATTTATCTCCCCACACCCTTCCTCATTCCCCTTCTCCCTTCTAACCTCTTCCCCACCCTCCCTCCCGTCGCATTACGCCTCCTGCCCCCACTCCATCTCCTCACATTCCCACACCCCACCCTCCCCCGAGACCCAAGTGGCCCCCCCGCCACTTCAGTCCCTACTCGACCACGATGAATGAGAATATCATTCGCCAGTTGAAAGACCATTAATAAAATACACCCTGGCACATATGTAGTCTCTTTTCCACCCATCCCAAAGCCTCCCTGCCCGGCAGTCTCTCCCCCTCCTCACTCCCAAACCTCCTCACCCCTCCAAACCTTCTCATCCACCTCTCGCTCTCCCTTCCCACCTCCCCGTACACTTGCCTAATCCCGTTCGCTCTCCTCTTCCTCCTCACCCTCTCTGCCCCTAACCGCACTTTCCTCCTCCTCAAACCACAAGCCCCTCTCTTTCTCTCTCTCCCCATTCCTCCCGCCCTCATCATCCTTTTTCATCCTCGACCGAGAGACACTTGCATCGGATCGTCGAGATAGGGTTCCTGCACCACTTCTGAGTTCTCCGACTTGCGCGTATAATTGTTTGCTGTTCGAGTGCACCTCGGCCGACGGTACCCACGTCTGCGTTTCTCCATCGGCACTTCTTGGCGATCCGAGAAGGATGATTGCCGTCCCGGTGGTCATCTTTGAATGTTAAATAATTTTGAAAATTAATCGGGATTAAGATTAATTGTTGAAATTGAAAAGTGGTAGAAGGCATTTTTAGCGACTTTTATTCATTTTTGCCTGCTACTTAGTGCCAATTTTGATTTAGTTATTTGGTACCTAGTAATATATACCTGTTGACAGTTCGTTTCTTTTTCTAATATCACATTTGTTTTGTGAAAAGAATGTTTGATAGTACACGAAAATGTTTACAGTGAGGACGGATTGGCAGTTAATAATTTCCAAGGAAATTTGAAACTCAGGCCACTATCCGAGGATATGCCTGTTACGTACATACATATACAATATGGGCTTTCTGTGCGATTAATCAATTGTAGGTTACATGGGGTGGAGCCGTGGTAGACTGCCGTGCAACAGGAAGCATACCAAAAATCGCTGCCACTCCAAGTTAATCGTAGATGATTAAAAATGACTCGTAGATGATGATAAAAAAAAACTCACACTGAATTTTTAAAAAAAGCACCATTGAAGTGCTCCGTTTTTAAACTGTGAAATTTTTTAAATGGAAGCTTGGCAATTCCACACAAATCATAATATTAATATTCCACACGAATATTAATGGGTATCAAGTTCATAAAAGTACTTATGTTCACCATTATTATATCATTTTCTCAGGTAGGTCAATGCTTATAGTCTAAGGATCAGAAATACGATAGTAGTCCAGGTATTACATAAAGTCTTGCGTTTTTCTCGTATTTTGTCTAATTTCGAAAGTAATTTTTTTATACCATTAAAAATCAACACCGAAGTAATAACTTATGATCACTTCTCATGATAGCAATAATCTTCTAGAATAATTATAGTATTACCATATCTATAGATTCAAGTTCTCTTGATTATTATGGGTTGAGGTACGTTATTATTTAAAACCAAGAGCAATTATTTTAATATCACTATTAGCGCTTGAAAATATTCTGCTTTTTTATAAGCCAGGCTTTCTATTGAGTGTTATTGCTTTTTAAATTCTTAATTTGTAAATTTCAATCAAATATGATTTCATTGTCAATCAAACAATAAGGTTATTTCAGGTTAAGGGGAATAAATATGTACATATTTTTAAATGTTGAATGAATGAAAATAAGCGAAATGAGGATATTTGGGTAATATAAACTGAGAAAAAGACTACAGTAACACAACAAAATAATTCTATCACTATTTTTGAAAGTGACAAAGGTGGTCTAATAAATGAGACGTCGGCGAGGTATTACATGCCTGTGAGCACTAAAATTTGTATACCCGTGAACTTGTAATGTCCAAATTTATTTGATCTGAAGAGAGTATTTATATTGTGATAAGATTAAAACGGATGGTATTTTTTTTCTTTTTCACCGAATATACATATTCCCCCTCGTAAATAAAATTCTGAGATATGGTGCAGAATCGTTGAATATTATTCTGTTTTCAATTGGTACGTTCAGCACTAAAATTATTCCACGTCATGGTAGATCCAATTGAATTTCTACATCTAATGAGTGATAAAATGGCTCTTAAGATTAATTTTAAATACCCGCATTCTTTTTTCAATGAATGAAAGTGAATTCAATGCTGGCACGAATTTCTCAGACACGTTATTTGCCTATTTTAATGCGCTTCTTACAACGCTTCTTAATTTTCCATGGTGTAATATATCCTGATATTGCCTGAATGTAATAGGCATACGTCTGTACAGTCTCTTTATTGGCTTTGCATGCATCTTGGGGTTGTCTTCAGTGTGGCGTTCTCTTTCGTTGTATATGGTTTTAAGGGTCGTCACGATTGCAGCTACGCCAATGCAGAATAAAGTGAAACCGACCGTAAATAAAATTTCCCTTTGACTCCGCTTTCACAGTCTTCCTTTTTACTCTCGAGCGAAAGTCGTAAATAGTGACTGTTGGGAAATTATTGTTTTCGTTTGCACGAAATTAGTAGCATTAATAACTCGCCCCAGGATGAAATGAAGGATGACTTCGTCGTGCAACATTGTTTTAGTGCATTTACAAAGTTCTCTACACTTCGATTACCTGGTTTTATCATAGATGTTGTATTATTTTATATCGTTTTTTAACTACCTTACACGTAATCAATTGAATTAATATTTGCTCTGCAAAAGGTGTTTTAAATTCTAAGAAAACTTTGTTAGTTATACTATTGAATCTCGATAATTAAACAGTATATCTTGCTAATAACATCTTAGGAATGTGAATTTATATGCAATGTGGGAAATTGTATCGAATTAAAAAATGCTTCCTTCAAAATATTTTTTGTAATTATGTGATCAGCAATGTCACTTTCCTGAAAACCCCTAAAATATTTTAACACGAAAACAGCCAGAAGCCTTTTACACAATCACTTCTGAAAATCTAATCGTTTCTTCTGTCGAAATGAACTTCCTCTGAATTGATTCTCATCTTGTTACTCATCGCCGATAAATGACATGAGTCAATGCATATTATTGCTAACATGTATCATATTTGTTTCCAGTGACGAATGTATAAAATGCTTTTATTCCAAGCAGTTGTTAAATATTTCGATCAACAAAAATCAGGCATTAGAAAAATTAAAGATAGTTTTAGGTCCTGATTAAAGATTTTTTATTTCCTTCCTTCATTAAATTCAAAGGGTTGATAATTTTTATTTGCATGTCTATGAAGTATTCAGATTATAGTAAATTTATTAATTATTTTGAGGAGGAATAGATATTGCAATGAGTATGATATATTCAATAGTGATAGATATTATATTAATATTGAAATATTTATTTTAGATAACGTTTATTTTACCAGAATTGAGACAGAAGATGTTAATTTTATTTAATTCTGCCACCAATGACCCAGTAATGAAATATGTGATATTTAAGATAATAATATTATATATCAACTTATACTGTAATCGTATTACTTGCTATTTAAGGTATTACTATTGATTTTTATTCCACACCTCAAGGCTTTGTTATGCCTCGATCACGCAACTGAGGGAGAGTGAATCAATTTTTAATATCAGGGAATCTTTTTCGTATATAGTGTACATGAATCATCACATTTAACTTTTGTCTCATTTAAGAGAGTTGATTGATTTAATGAGCTTTACTTTTCAATGTCATATTTATAATAAAGCAAGAATGCATGACTGATATATTTATGACAAACCTTTAATCATTCAACAGATGTATAAGTCAAATCAAACACCTTATATTAAGTTAAAATGCGACAGACTCATCACAACTTTAATTTTAATACTGGGTCAAAAGGATTGACATTTTGCCAAACTTTTCTGAGTATCCAAAACTATTATTATGCAATATTGGATTAATTCTAATAGAAACAGGAGTTTTCACATACATGTAGATCACGCAGCTCTTAAACAAACCTTTGAATCATTTAGACATTTGGGAAGCTTTTTGAGAACTTTCGAGAGTGAGGTGGAAAGATGATGTGTGAAAGATGGACGAAGAAAAGGATTATATGCTTCTTGAAAGTCTTGTTTAATAGCATTCATTAAAATACCGGTATTTAGTGAGCTCCACGACTTGAACGGTAACGCAAATTATGACGGCAGCTGCGGTCTCTCGCTCTCTCCCTTCTTCTGTCTCCCTTTATCTCACTCTTTCACTGTTTCCTCACCCCTATCTCATCCGCTCTCCCTCAAGGAGACCATTCGAGGACTAGTCACGTGAAAGCCTCACGATGGGTGATCAACACTGGTTGTACAAAAGATGAGCGCATTTTTCAAACTTGCAAGAAACACGACTTCATAAATTGTGCAGGAATCCAAAGAGCCTCTTTTTTCATACATTCATTCCTCTATTCCGTCCCTAACTCCCTCCCTCGGCCTTTCTACTTCTCCGCGTCCATATGAAAGTCTATATATGTACGTGCGTTGGTATGTATATATCCGCTGCCGAAAAATGAGTTTAGATATAAAAAGGACTCATTACTTAGACCCCGTCCTTTCCTCGCGTTTCGATCCATCAAACAGTTCTCCTTTCCCGCCGTCCCAATCCTTTTTTTCCATTCCCTTCTTCTCCGTACGCCAATTATATAAAAAAGTAAAGGCTGGGAAGGGGGAAGGGCCTCAAAAACTCCCAGGTTTTGAGGGCGGAAAGGAGGGAGGCCGGGGTGGGGTGGGACAGAGCCTTATTTGTTGACGACACCACCAATCGTCGCGATTAAAAGCCAATTCCTCCAACAATGACTCGGATCTTTTTTCTCCAGGAAAATTATAGAGTTTTGTTGGTGTTTTTCCCCGGTAAAAGCCCACGATCCCATCGACAACAATCTCTTCTCACGCGATTTGGCACCTCCCACAGACCTCTTCCATCCGCCTCCTTTCATTTTCCTTTGTTCCCCCTCCCCCACTCGCTCGTGTCCTCCCACCCACCCACCTACCCCCAACCATTCCGTTCGGGACCTCCTCCCACACTCTCGGCCATCTCTCGTGCCCCCTCCCCTGTTTCCCTGCCCCGGCTCTCCCTCTCCCTCTTTCACTTCCCAAGTCCAAGCGGTTTCCGTCTCCTCCGCGCCAGTCGACACACAACGGCATCCACACTCCTTCCGTCGTCCCCTCACCACCATCTCTAAAGGCCTGCCCAGGTCACATCCAATCTGTCACACACGAAACCATGCCAACATACCCTTTGCCTCTCTCCTTCCCTCTTTTTCTCTCCCTCTTTTCCTCCTCGTCCCCGTTTTTCCCCATCCTCTCTCTCTCTCCCGTCTTTCAGGCGTTCAAATCTCGTGCTCCCACCTTTCCCATTCCGGCGCTCAAGTCTCCGGCTCCTTCTTCGGTAGCATGGAAGCACGTCCCCTCTCCCATCCCTGTACACGCATACGCACGCACACAAACCTCACCTCCTTCTTTCCATTCTCTGTCTCTCTTTCCCATTTCCCTCCCTCTTCCACTCCTTCCATCGCCTTCCTGTTGTCCTCTCACACCGTCACCTCAACTCCCCATATTCCAACTCCCGATTTCTCCTCACTCACCTCCCCCTCCAACCCATTACCTCCTACGTTTTCCTCTCTCTCTCTCTGTCCCCACACCCCTCCGCGGAGTGGTTTTATTGCCACTGTGATACATTGGCATGGGAACGGAAGGGACCCCGACCAAAAGATCTTCTCCGCCTTCTTAAGAGGTATCCTCGCCCTGCCCTTGACCCCTTACGAGTGGGAGCGGGTGAGGGAGGAAGGCGAGGTGTGGGACGGGGAGGCGGATGGGTCAAGGAATACTCTCCCTCTCAGTGGGAGGGAAGAAGGTAAGAGAGTGAAATAGGGGGGGGGAGAGAGAGAGAGAGAGAGGGAGAAAAGGGACTCATCAGAAAAACTTCACCTTTGCCTACACGTCCCAAAAAATATGTATTGTACGTATGTAGCATCACCGATTCTATTACCGGTGGTTTTTCGTGTAAGACCTCCCTCTTTCGGTCGCTCGGGTGTCAAGTCAGCTCTTAAAAATGAGAGATGGCTTCAATCACGGTTCTGAATGGGAGATGTTTTCTTGCACAAGGCTGACGTGGGATAATAGGCGCCCATTCCTGAATTCGGGGTACCTCTTTTTTTTAAGAAGATATAGCTTTTCTTCTTCCCCCCATATATCCCCTCTAACTCTCTTTCGCGCGGTTCCCCCTTCCTCTTTGCATCTCTCTTTTCTACCCACCGAACTAAAGAGGAGTCGCTGGCTGAAATAAAAAGTTTATTGCCATTAATCACTGAAGGTTTTGAAAAATCTTCGCAAATGCTTGGAATGTGCGAGGAAAAAAATTCGTCAAGAGTTAAACGAGTTATCTCGCCTCGTCCTTTTGAATTTGTCTTATGTGAGGGGCTTATTCGATTAATCTTCCTTTTCTTTTATTTTTGGTATTGATGCCGTCGTCCACGCGGCAACTGGGATGATAATGAAGGGGGAATGGAGATAAACTGCATTTAAAACGGAGACGTATGGTTTGACTGTTGCGTAGACTTAAACCAAGTTAAGAAATGAATTTGTCATAAGAGAAACTTTCATACCTGAAGGTTAGCGAGAACTCAATTCATTGAGCTTCTCTCAGCCTTCCATTACCATTGTGGTAAACTTAGGAATTGAGTTATGTCTTTCATATATTTAAATTGATTTTTAAATTAGAAACTTTTTTTCTGTAAATTATGCCTTTAAATTTGAATTTTAGTTGCCAATTGGGGTCATGAGTTTTAATTAAAGCATTGCCGTGTTCAGGTTAAGAAAATATGTGTGTATATTAATCGGGATTTTATAGCAGACAATTAACTGTCAAATTTTTTCTCATTCAAGTGATATCAAAATTATAGTAAGAGCGAAATGTTTGTCTAAAACATTCATAAAATGTTAAGTAGCATGAAAATAAAAATAATTATAATATTGCATTTATGGCTGGAAAAAAATAAGGATGGGGTGTGTTGGTGTGCAGGAATGCTATTGCCTTTCTTATTAGAGACCCTGCAATAGAAGATTCTGACGAATCTGTCAAAATATATTAAAAAAGACACCCTCAGTAAAAAAAGCCTCCAGTTTTTAGTAGTTTAAATGGAAAAGTGTCAAGATTCTATAAAAAGAATAGAATTTTCCACGTTACTGGAATTTTCCCGCTGCGAATTATCAGCGACCAGATACGGTGACATTACCAAACTGTTTACAATAAAGAAAGGCCTTTTGGAGGGAAACTCATTATTATTCCTCTTTATTTTAAAATATGCACCAAGAAGGCCAAAAATGGATTAAATAAAAGGTAAAAGGCAGAGCAAACGAACTGATAAATGATGCATATGTTGCGGCCGGCCAACAATATAGCCGACAACGAGCATAGCTATCATTTCGAAGAAGAAAGAAGGCCTACATATCAATTATGAATCTTGTCAATTGATGGATATGACTATAAATGGCATCGGTTTTAGCCTCACTCTCCATAATGTTATGATATTTTAACCAGGAGCCATGATGTGCGAATTTTAACAGCAAATTCTTCGCACGATACAGATATATATGGAAAGGTTCCATTAATATATCTTGATGAATAGACTAGGTTCTATAGAGAGGTGTTAAGACATCAATTAAATGTAAAACTAAGTTGAATATATCTAATCTTGAGCAAAGAAGCTATAAATCACATAAAGGACACATTTGAACATTCCAAAGATACCCATCGTTGCCGTCTATTGTAACGCTGTTAGGTACTATTACTGCGGATGGAAGAAGCAAGAGCAAGCATATAGCAAGAATATAGCAAGCATTTGAGCTTTCTACCTAAAAAGAATATTAATTTCAAATTAGTCTAGAATAAATAAGAGGAAACGGATCGTCAAAAGCTTTATCAAGAGTTTTATCTCCTACAGTGGTAAGGTAATTAATTGAACAACATAGGTTCAATTGAGAAAATGAGATTGCATGCAATTGAAAATGAGTTAACGAAGAGAATACTTAGGATAAAATGAAAGAGAAATGAATAAAAGGGCGTCCGCCTTAGAGTGGACGAAAGAATCAATGATAGTTACAAATAAGAATATAAAAGAGAAGCAGATGAAATAATTTGACAAATTCTGAAGGATTGCAATAACAGGCAATGAATACATGAATTCGTAGATGTGAATATCTGTAGAGGAAGACCTAGTATAAGTTACGTCAAGTAAGTGATGATAGACGTTGTGGCGATGATGATCAGGAAAGGGGATCATGGATGATTTAAGAGATTGATAGTCGATAGAATAGATTATGGGGCTGCTGCGAACTAATTCTGAATTGAAAATATATGATGATTACAATTATTGACATAAATGAAAGGCACTGACATAGAGAATCTAATAACCAACACCCCGCCAACTTGATGTTCGATGAAAATATCAGATGAAAGCAGAATATGGAATGCAATTTATATAAAAATAGTAAGAATAGGGCCTTGAATAAGTAAAAAGATTTTAATGAAAACTTAGGGTTTGGTATTCCTAAATCAAGATCTTCGATGGCAACATCCTCTTGTTGACATTGAGGAAATTACGGTTTTAGCCAAACCTTACACAAATTATTTCTTTATTTGTTTATGCTTGATAAAACCTTTCTATGCAATAAGATTTTTGCAATGCTGGAATCGATGGCTGCACCCGAAATAGGTCTAATTTTTACTCTCTCATTTGAATTTGAAGCAAACATATCTATGCTTAAGCACTGAAATATATGAAAGGATTCACTACTGGTACATTTTATCAAGTTTGCATTCAAGTAACTTCCTGGTATTATTTATAATCAGTTAATTACTGGTCCATGAATATGTCATGTTTAGGATGATTTGTGAAGGAGAATTGTCTATTACATTGAATAGTAAATTATTTATGAATTAACCTCCTAAACCATGGAATCAAGATGGTATTCATTAATAGAACTTTATATAGAAAAATCAATGGAAATATTAAAAAGAATTGATAGTAGGAGAATTGTGAAGGAGTGGAGTGTTGAAAAGCTTTGGAGTGAAAACAGGCTTCGCTTAAGAAAACGGCGCTAAGAAGGGGTTGGTTCTCTCCGAGTTAGTCCCGCAGATACTTCCACCTTACCAGAGGAGAGACCTGCCGGCCAACCAACCACTCCTCGTGCAGAACTAAACGCATCACTTAAAGTCCGTTAGAACTTGCTTTCTTAATGGCTATCATCGAGTCCGGAGGGAAGACCGAATACCGGAGTGGAAACCAACCGTCTCCAGTGCTTTTATTTGTTGCAAAAAGAGGCATGGCGACATTCTTCAACAGTCTTAATCTATCATCAGGTTTTGAAGTTAGTTTTTTGGTTAACTTCTGCCTTTTAGTATGCTATCCAAAAATAATGCTAGAACTAGGTTCCATATTAATCTTGTGTTAGAGCATGACCTTGAAACCGCATATGTTCAAGTTAGGATGATGACATATTTTACGTAACGCACGTAACGAGCGCGCAATAAATTATGAATGTTTATTATGTTTAGTATTTATTATGCTCAATTATGTATTTTATGCATAAAGAGTTGAGATTTCTCCCACTTCATCCAATTCTTCATAACCATTTGACGCCATGTTGATTTCTATGTTACATTCACTGCCGATAAACGTTTTTGGGATTTGGTTGCCGAGTTACACTCATTGGTGGCCTATAAAAAGCCATTGTGTTTAGGTATGCTGGAAAATGTGAAACAAAAAGACTTCTGAATGTAATAAAACAGTTTTATAATGTGCTTATTTATGATATGTGCCAAAGAAAATTTATTGTGCCTTTGTAAATTTGCAAAGGTACATGAAGGTAAAAATCAAGGAAAGTTGTGGAAGTTTTTGAGAGAATATGGAGTGTATTAGAAGTCTTTGATTTCAGCATAATATTTGCAAAAGAATAAATGGTGAAAGAGATCAAAATGCGTGCTAATCCCGGCAGAAATTTTGTAGTTTGTTTATGGATTATATAAAAATTTAAGTTAAATTCAGGAAGAAAAAATGGTATGACGATTCGTATGTACTTGTATGTGTTCTCGTCAAATTACTGTGAAGAACTGAAAGTTGAGCGTGTGGGCGACGGCATACTATAGATCATGAAAGAATCGGTATCACCGGTAATGGAACAGCATGAAATTGTCATAGCTTGATTTTTTATGTTTACAGAATGAGCAGGATTCAAATTAATAAACAGACATTATATGAGCGGAGTGGGTAATGTTAAGGGGATTAGGTAATGATGAAGGGGAGTAGGTAAGTTTCCCGCCAAAGCTCTAAATGAGGTTTTTTTTACTTTGATTCCCTGTAAAGATTTAATATGGAGTAACTTACGAAATTTTTGTATAAGTCCGCCCAGCAAAGAATTCCTCGTTTAGTTTCGTAATAATTGTTGGATTTTATTCATAATCACCTTCTTTTAGCAAAATTATACAAACGGTGTACGCGTTTATTGCTAAAGATAAGCTTGAATGCACGATTAATTTAACTTGTGAATGCGTACGTGGATATCTACGGGCGTATTCTAATAACAATTTGATATATTTATCTCTGACGTATTCCTCATAGTTTTCACCCTAAAGTAAAACCCAAAATTTCTCTGGGTAAAATGTGAGTAATGATAATGAAAATTCCAACGTCTCGGCGTTGTAATGATTATTACAGCAATCGGTTGGCAGGTGAGATAAAAACTAAGCATTGTGAGATGCCCGAGGCAAGCTATGAATAGCCATCCGCCTTGCCCTTTTCCGGAGACTTTTTAAAGCGTGTGTCTCTGATTACATCTTTTGAACACTGTCACATAGATTATAACCAGGGATTAAGGATGTGAAGAACATATCCAGTATTTTTATTTATGACGACTACATTATTCGGCTGTGGCTTTGTGGTCTAGGGTCGGATGGTTTTCGATCCGTTTTGTGAGGTTCCGTCAATGTAAACAGTAAGTGATTTAGGAGACATCATAAAAATTCCAATGCTTTGAGGAACAAAATGAAAGAAATTAATGCCCGATGATGAAATTTGTTTAACTGTTTGCCAAGAAAATGTCTTAGTTTTCGTTGTAAATTATACAGTTTTGATTTTTTTGTGGAAATGATAATGAAATACTAGAGAATTATTTCTCTATGGTCGTAATTTCAATACTAGAGTGTATTAACGTACCTTTAAAATGATTCTGCTGCAGTTATTGGAATTATTTCTATTTATATTAAAACACAACACATTTTAAACTGGGAAGGGAGGATTTCATTGAGCTGGAGCATTTTTATAGATTCAAGCCTTTATATTTAGCATTTTATAGAGTCAAGCATCGGTTTTGGCATTGGTGACATATCGAAAATTAATATGCATCAAACCTTTGACGGTAGATAATTTACCAAAATGCATTCTTTCTCATAGTTTATTTTAAAACTTGACATACATTTGATCATTATTAAAACTGTATCTGTTAAAATAGGTGGTATGTACTTATACTAAATAAATATAAGATTGTAGATTCTATTAACCATTAATTGTGCTTTTAAAAATGATCCAATATTTTGTAAATATACAACTTATTTTATTTGGTATGGTATGTACGTACCTTATGTTGTGAGGCATTTTGTGATCATCTTTAAAAAACCAATGAGAATTTACACTCTGAAGAGTGCACTCAGTTTTGCATTGCACAAAATTTGAATAGAAAACAATTGCTTGATGTGCATGAGATTGTGAATTTTTATACTTTTACTAGGTCATGCAAAAATAGTAATATGCCATACTTAGTTTTTTGCTGTGTCTCCAAATTGGCCAATGAGATTAAATTTTCGATTAGCTAATCACTTATTATTACCTATTCTGTATAATTTATTAGTAAGTATTTCTGTGAATATAAAAAGTATAAATCCATTAATCAATTAAATGTTCGAGTAAATTCAGACCGTTCTGCGATTGCTCATATCCCTTCAACGTATGAGAACTGAATGGTCTTCTTGTGTAATATTATTTTACAATTTCAAGTTTTTTAATGAACCAAAACTCGTTGATTGTATTTTCCTGGCGCATCTAACGGCGTAACCTTTATAATCGACACACGTATAACAAAAAATCTTATTTATGCACGACTTTGCCCTACTGAAGCGATATCTGCCTTACGCTTCGACGTCTAAAGGCGTTAAAGTCTTAAGGAAGTAAATCAAAATCGAGGGCTCGAAATAATCTAAAAAAAATCCGAAAGCAACATAATCATTTGTTCTAAGCTGATCGAGTATTTTAAGATTAAGGGATGACAAGGACGCTGGAATGAGTCCGCTCGTATCGTTGGTTTAGGGAGCGAGCATTGCTTACGCCCACGTAAGGATTGACATCTCGAAACATAAAAGGGTCGGCTGTAGGTGGCAGCACGGCTGTTCTTAGTCTCTTTATGAGCATTCGTTTCTCGATGCAGGCCGCCACCGACGCGACGTGGCGGAGGTGGGGCCGTGGCTCTAGAGCGACAGGAAGAGGAGCTGCGCGAGAAGGCGGAGGAAATAACCGGTGGCCGAAGGGGAGAACGAAGGGCAGGGAGGGGAGAGATATTGAAAATGGAAGGAAGAGAGGGGTCAAAAACAAAAGTGAAGACGTAAGAGGCAGTGCAGACGGAGGGATATGTGTGTAAAATGAATTAAACCAAAGAGGAGATGCAGAAGTTATAAGAGGCTGGAAATTGAGATAAGTGGGAAGTGTAAGCTTAAGGAATGAGGTTGGCTGTTACATGACAAATCTTCACAGACTTTTCCGCTCACCTTGTAGATATTACTTGTTATGACGAGGGCATGTGTGCGAGGTAAAATGCGAGCGAGAAAGTATCGTTGATATTCAAATGCAAATATCTTAATTATCAACTCCGTGGGCTCTTTAAACGATGCACCGACGATGGGCGTAAGGCATTAAATTAAGGGCGCGTGAGTTTAATGGTACATATGGTCGGAATATTTACCTGGAATTAATATACGGAGCCTTAATACGAAATTTTCATGTCTTACTACGTCCCCCCGGTGAGCCATTACGTTGCATCTTCTGCTCACTTGATTTTTACTCTCTTTGGAAGCGGTAATTACAATGCCAGTGATTCAGACGCCACGAATAATTTTAGAAACTTGAAATGCTCGTAAAATGCTGTGCTGTTTTATTAGAGAGAAACTTTATTTTTAATTATTAAAATTTGTTCTCTCTATATTAAACTAATTTCATGTACGCATGTTTAAATCTTTTTAAATTTTGTTTTTAATTCATCAATAAATACGATGAAAAAATATCAATGAAGGTCACTGGCAGCTTATTTGTTTTTTGTTTACTGCGCAAAACGAATATATGAGTTAATTTTATTCACTATCCATTTTGCTATTTAACCATTGTGACATAAACACATCGTTTACAAATTTTGTTGAACCGCAAGTTAGGCACGCTTAGTAAAATCAAATGCCTATCACCCTGATCCAATATCCATGGTTACAACAAGGGAATAAAATACCGTATTTCTAAGATAATTTGGTATCTATGCTAACAAAAGATGGTGAGAGACGTGTTTTAACCCTTTTCTAACCGACATTTTGGACACATATTATGTGTTAGACAGAATCTGGTAGAGGTGTTTTTTCTCATTTCCAAAGCTAGTTCCGTTAAAAATGTATTTACCATGATATTCTTATGTTATCTCTGGTGTAATATAACGTACAAGTATGATCGAGGCTTCTTTATACTATGACGAATAAAATATTTTTAACGTATGGCATATTCATAAATTCTTTCAATATTCTCGTTAGTAAGTAGCCAAAATGTTTTCAATAACGATATTTTATTCATTAAACCCCTACTTAGCAATTAATTGAATTTATTAAAGCCAAATATTTTTGAAAATTGACAATGAAGAGTGTATATAAATAAATTAGAAAAATACAGCTGCTAGGCTTCCCTTGTATCATGGACCACATCATAATTAGGGACATGATCTAGTCTAATGAAGATTTATCAGAACTCCTAGTGCGGTGGCTATCGTAATGGCTTTCCACCCAGAGGGCCCGGGTTCAAATCCCGGCGGTGACGAATATTTTTCAGAGGTATCTCGATCCCTACTTGAGGTGCTTGGTGGAGGGCACTTTGAGTGAGTACGCCGTCCGTCGGATGGGACGTCAATCTGCGGAGCAAGCTGCGTCTTTCGTAAAGAGTAGGCTAATGCCGACGCCGGGTTTCTCTTCATCCTTTCCTGTCCATCCCTAATGGCGCAAATGACCTGAGCTGTCGGTCGCCTCCCCTAAATACTACTACTACTACTAAGAAAGAGTGTAATTGACCCGGCCCCATTGGGAAAATGCCTTCTGCTAAAACAAGCACACTCAATTATAGCAACAAAAACATTAAAAAGAGGAAATGATTCATTAAAATGGTAATATCCAGAGCACCTAGAAACTGGTAGTGTGATAGGGGCTGAAACCATACCAGTAAAGAGATGATTTGAACATGGGATACGTAAAGCTTCATGTGAATATTGAAGATAAACTGAACGGATGGAATAACCAATGAAGATAATATAAGTAAAACAGGAGAAGAAAATTCGAGTCAAAGTAAGAATGTGCCATGATGAAGAGTTGTGTAAGTAAACGAAAGGAGTTACTCTCTAGAGACTTAGACAATATCTCGGGATGGTGCAATAAATGGGGATTAACACTTAATATAGATAAATGTGCAGTTTTGAAATTTTGGAATAAAGGAAGCGAGGAACAGGATATAAACTACAAAATAGAGGGTTCAGTATTGACTACGGCAAATCAAGTTAAATATTTGGGGGTTGTTCTAACACCACGCCTTTCATGGGGAGCACATATCAGGACAATATGCGGATCAGCTTTAAAGAAACTTGGCTTCATAAAACGGGTGGTGGGGAAATGTAATGAAAAAGTTAAAGAGAGGTGTTATTTTGCTCTAGTTAGACCTCATTTGGAATATGCCGCAAGTATTTGGGATCCGTGGGAGAAAATTTGGCAAAAAGAATTAGATAAAGTCCAGAGAAAATCCGCTAGATTTGTTAAAAATTGTTATGATAAAAACACAAGTGTGACAGGTCTCTTAGGGGATTTAGGCTGGGAACCACTTGAAATGCGGAGAGAACAAGCGAGGCTTAGACTTTTACAAAGGTTCAGAACAAACGAGTTTAAATATGACACTGAAGGAATTATAATGGCCCCACACTACTTAGGTAGATCAGACCACAAAGATAAACTAAGGGAGATAGATTCCAAGACAGATAGGTACAAATACTCATTCTTTCCCCGAACAATCAGTAATCATAATAGCAAGAAACCGAAGTCACTTTAGAAATATTAAAAACGTTGAATTTACAAGTCGGAACAAAATTAAACACTATAGAGATGTTAGGTATACTTTCAGGTGCATGTGTATGTTAGTTGGTAGTTTGAGTGTTTGCATGTGTGTGGGGTGTAAGTGTTCATGCATGAATGTATGCCATGTTTTTTTTTATATATGATTTTGTCGTTATTGCATGCGATTTTTTTTTATTATTTTTCTTTTCTAAATTATGGGTGGTGTCCTAGCACCCCCCGCCACACGCCCTTGCGGCGGCTTGCGGGGTATTGAGTAGATGTAGATGTAGATGTAGAGTTAAATAGGAGGACCACGGATGTGATATCACACAACATAGAAGGAATATTCTCAGAACAAATGTGTAGACATGAAGATGCTTACTGATAGAAAGCACGTGTAGACACATGCGGGAAAACAATCTTGCGACGGAATCAGTAAAGAGTCAACTTTTTACTCGTTTTACCCATACCTAATGCACTTGAAATTCGCAATTTGAGATAAAAATTAGAATTAAGAATTTGAAAGATAAGCCCCTGATAATTGTAGTTTTCAAAGGCAAAACACAGATTCATATTTCGCCATTGGCTCAACTGGGCGCAAGATTCTTTGGACTGCTGTTTTATTAGCTAATTTAGATGTAGTGGTGTGTCCTTTTTATTATAATAGTACTACTCAGTTAGTTACACGGACATATGCATGCTATAACGGTTAAGACAGGTATCACACTTAACTCTTTGAAACCCCTGTATTACGAAGGAATTAAAACTAAAAGATATTGCAATAATCATAGGACTAACCCTCATGCTATGGAAATAAATGATTCTCGATGCTGGCCGTGCTGGATTCTTCCGAAGAGCCTCTTTAAGTCTTTGCAGTGGCGAAATCCAAGCGACCATTAGGCGGAGAAAGTGAAGGATGGGGACTGCCGATCCATGTTAACCTGCTCTTCCCAGCTGTAATCACCCCATCTCCTCGTCAAGACCTCTTCGAGCTATTAATGCGCCTTCTCATCTGTATTTATTGTGCTCGGCTGTAATCCTACAGTTTTCAAAAAGAATTCGCTTCGCTTTCTATCTCCATTTTAAAGCGCGATGATTTACGCGCCTCCTTTATCACTAGAACGCGATTGAAAACCTTCGGTGGATCGAGGGTGGCGGCAATGGGATAAGTTCATTTTTTTTTTGCCCCACCGGAGAGCGGGTATATCCTTTGAGAAACTTCGACTTCAAAAGGAGAAGAGGATCGCGCGCTAATCTATTTATACGCTGATCCCTTTAGCTCCACTTTTGTTTGTTCTGTGCACTTTTAATGGAGACGGAACAGAATAACTCCTACGATGTGATAAACACCTTAGTTATGTGCAGAAGGCATTAATGGCTGAAATTTTTCGTCCGCTGCTTTCAATCAATTTATTGAGCGGTTTTCTGAAGTTTTAATTCTCTATTCACACGTTTAAACTTCGCCTAATGTTTATGGCGCATTATTATTTGTCTATCCAAATCTTAGAGTGGAAAAATAGTGAGGTTCCACATTTTATAAAAAATATATGAATGTATTTAAAAAAAATTCGCCACACCTAAGAAACACATTTTATGAATACGAAAGAGTACTTTGGAAATTTTATTGACTTAAAGGGTAGAAGAAGGAGACATGCAGGGAAGGGAGGATAAAACCTTCAATTCCATTAGGATACTTTCAGAAGTCAATTTACAAACACACGTTCGTATGAAATTTATTTCACATCCGAGGCATACTTTTATTGCAAGTACTCAGGGATGTCGTACTAAAAATGAAGGATTGCTTGAAATTTATTTCCAATCTTACGGTTAAATGTTTTGAAATACATCATTGGATTGATACAGACGCGTAAATATGGAACTGAATCATTGACTCTACATTTTACTGATTGGATATTATCTGATTACCTAATTCATTACTATACTTTGAAGGTTACAATTAGCAGGAAAATTTATTTCACAAAGCGCAAAATCATACCTTATCTAAATTTAAATTTCTCAGTAAACCATACTGTAGCTGGCCTGTAAACAAGTTGGTGAAATTATGAATTTCTGAATGAATCAGTTCAAGATATCAAATGAGTTTATAATTTTGTACCTAGGATAAATTGTATCTCTGGAGAATTTTTCGGAATGAGAGATTTCACCTTTGCTTCTGCTTTTACTCTTCACATTTTATCAAAGTACCGACTGAATATGTAACATCATGAATCCTTTATGGAAATGAAATAACATTTTTATGATATTTTTATTCGTTAAAATTTGAAGTCTTCACTCTTATATCTATGTCCTTGACATAATAACTGATAGAAATTTTTATTATACCTAATTGTCAATTAAGGTTCATCACCCACTCAAAACACAACCTGCATCTTTCACTGATAAGGAGTGCAAAAACTATAATTAGTAACTCCCGTGAGAGTGATACCTAGAGCAAGGAGAGTTATGGTTATTGCTTGAAGTTTGAGTTGCAATAATTTAGGTTATGGGAGCGCGATTACTTTCTCAATATGCCAAGTCAGTTAACAACCAGTATGAGATTTCCAGCTCCTCATTTTGCGAGCGAGAGAAGAGAAAAACTTAAATCGCGGAAGACTAGTTATATCTTCAGAATGCATTGAAAAACTCTACTAGATAGCCAGCAGCGAAATCTAATTCAATACCTTTATTCTCTGTGAGACCCATAGTAACCTTCCCTCTTGGCTAATATGAGGACTCTTCCTTTCATTACGTCATACCAGAGCCTCTCCCATCGTGCGGTAATTTTTACCGCTACAGAAATGACTCAGGTGCCGCAAAAAGTTGCATGACAACTATGAAAAGGGCAATATGCGTAGGAGTTCACGGTCATGTGGTGTTAATGAGGAATTTACATTCTACTTCATTGTTATTCCTCCTTGGGCTCTAATTAAGTAGATCATCAATGTACTTAGAAATGCTGTCAAGTGTTTTTTGAGTTACTGGTGCATTAATTATCAATATCAGTAATAAGGATAGTTTAAAATGAATGAGTTAAATCATTAGAAAACTGAACTAAATACCAATTATTTTTTGTTAAAACTTTCCATTATTTTCCTTCGTCCACATCGTAGGTACATGTGAGAGAAAGCTGATTCGAATAATTCTTGGAAAAAATATTAAAACAAATTTTGAATTAAACAATATGAAAATATGATTTTGTTTTCCTGCAAGGGCTTTGACCGTTTTTGCAATTCGGCTGATGTAGTTTTCTCTTCAAAGGCATATTTTTGCGTATTCATGCGGTCTTGACGATAAAGCATCTGATCATAAAACGTATGTACCTTTTCGTTTAAATGTCTTAATGTTTTAATGTTGAGTGAGCCAGTTCTAAAAATCACTTGCATGTACCATGTTACTGCGCTATTCCAGTTATGATCGCGCGTAATACTATATGGAATATTCGTGCGTTATTTACACTGAAATCTGCGGGGGCTTTATGCAACCAAGTGCCCAGATTCTTTGGCCAAGAGATGGCATTAGGGAGCTATCTCACCCACCAAATGAGAAATATACAGCACACAAGAAGGAGAGACGGTAGGAAAGCAATCATAGAGCAATCTGGTAAGAGCACCACCCGGCAAGTCGAAAGATTCGGTGTTCAAGTCGCGGTCAAGAAAATATTTTGGCGCTTATGATCTACTCGATTCCACCTTCCCACTTCTGTTTTCGTTCTTTATGTTTGTTCCTATTCCTTTCCCTTTTATCTATTTCCATTTGAATGAATAATTGCTCGCCATATGGCGGGATTCCGTGTTTAAATGTGTGTGTGTGTGTGTAGATATATATATATAATGATGGGCTCCGTATTATGAAAAGGCTTAGTCCCGGATCAAATCTTAATTTTTCTTTGAAAAACCTCAAGCAGTTCATCCGGTAAAGACCGCTCTTCATAATCGGTACATCGGAGCAAGAAACTGGCCGGGTTAACCTTCGCCGGTGAGTCGAGCGAAGAAAGGAGATGTCGCCTTCCAGTGCGGTAACGAGAAGAAGTTCTCACCAGGGGGAAGGCTGGGAGTGAATTTCGAGCGGTAAAGGGGAGCGGGGAGCATAGCCAGCGGCTATCGGTAGCAGCAGGCATAAGACAGGCAGGTGGGACGAGCGGTCGCTTGGTTTTAAAACGGTGTAAGACATGGAATAGGGACATTATCCCCGCGCGTCTTCCCTGGCCTTCCTCCGAGTCTCATAGCGCACCCTCTGGCGTGGATGTCCCTTGTCGCGTGGGTCCCATTCACATCACTCAACGTCCGGGTGCAATCCCGGTGTGGGAGACGGGAGGTCCGGCCGAAATTCCAGCGGAGGTGTGAGGGTGTACTTGGGGTCGAAGGGACGGGAGAAGCGTTTGGGTCGGAAGAGTGGTAGTCTGTATCAAAGGGAAAGGTGGGTGGTCGGTTAAGTGGCTTATCGCGCTGACATAAAAAGACTCCCTACCTTAGCCTCACCTACCTTAGCTCATCAAGACGGTAGAACAAAGAAGGGTGGGAAAGGGCTCTTAAGTGGAGTAAGGAGGATTGTAACGCTTTTTTTTCTCTTTCCTACTTCTCTATCTTCTTTTTGCTCTTCGCAATTTCTTCTAACATTCTTTACACAATTATTTTATGTCCCATATTAAGTTGAAATTCTGTTTCACTAGTTTAGGATATCGGTGGTAAATTTCTACCGTGTTGTATTTTATGATTAACGTGTTTGTCATGTACATATTTACGAGTATATTCGTATATGCACTTCACATACTCATATTGCGCAATTACCTCAGGCATATTGATTTTCCTGTCGCGTTTCTTCGAGTAGAAGTCTTTTCTCCTCTTTTCTTACGATACGAGAAGATATTATTTATAGCTATCTTTACATAATACAAGCTGATGTATCTATTGTAGGAATATTTCATTTTCTAATTTCCAAAAGGGTCGGAGTAAAAAAAATGGAATAAACAAAAGATCTGCGCCGAACTCGTCCCGAAGGTCTTCACGGACGACCAAACACAGAATCAAGTGCCAGCTTGCGAAGACCTGCAACGCTTCGCGATTCACCTAGCAGTCCCGATTTGGCACCAGCACACTACTTTCTATTCCCAAAACTGAAATCTTCTCTCAAAGAACACCACCATGGAATCTTGCGTGCCATCAAAGAAGCTTGGACGTGTACCCTTAAGGACGTTCCAGAACTCTCCTACCAGAGAGCTTTCGAGTCGTGGAAACGTTGCTGGCAAAATTGGTCGACGCTCAAGGCATGTACTTTGAAGAGTATTTTTATACAAACCTTATATATAGGGCCTCACGGTGTACAAGTGGGATGACGATCCCCGGTTAACCCAGTAAAATGAGCGCAAATCCCTCTAGGAATACCCTCTCACCGTGCATATATTTTTCAGATGTTGATTGCGAAACGATATCGGACTCCGGCACTGCATAAAAGCTTTACGACTCCTCCTTAATGGCATATGTTGTAGTTGTTTTGAAATCTCTTGGGGATGTACGGTGCAGAATGACGTTTATATAGCGGAACTATTAGGAGCTATTCTATAGGAACTAGTTTATAGATGAGTATACGTTCATCTATAAATTCGGTGGTCGTGTCTTCGAGTCGTCAAGAAAACCAAATGTGTCTGTAGCATTTCTTCAGTTTCATCGGTGGGGAGTTCACAAAAGTATCTTTTGGATGAGTCAAGTCCATGTGACCCTGTCCAAATGAGTTAAATCGCTTGCCTCTCCCATGTTTTTTTTCACTTCATTTTGTTTACCGTTCAACTTAGTCCCCATTAGCATAATTATAATCATAATTACTTCAAGAAGAAGGCACCCGTGACTAACGATGATGCTCCTGAGAAGCATTACTTAGCTTACAAGAAGTAACGGGACTTTTGGTTCTGTAACCTGCTAATTATTCTCTTGTAAAATAAAGCTAACAATTTACGTGTACATGTTCCTTCTTGAAAATTTTTCTTCCTTTAGTATCCTGACTTTATTTAAGATATCTTTATTTTCTTTTTTTCTTTGATAAATCTGTTTTAAGTTTAAGAAAATCATATATGAAAGGTTTTATACAAGAAAATAAAATAAGTGATAAGGGAAAGCGAAATTTCTTCGCGAATCATTGAATTTAGTATTTCCCACTATTGATATTACTGAATACAATGCATAATATATTCATGATCATTATTTAAGTTTTTTCCTCATGATTATAACTTCGTCTGAGTAATGGCCTTGCTTGTCCATTTTCCCTTTTCTGTCTCATAATTTCTCGTTATTCATGGCCTTTAATAGATTGTATATCTAGCAGATAATTAGTGTATCCAACCACAGTGTAAAAAAATTAAATGTTCCACCCATTTTTGTTGAGACAGAATGCCAACGCTCGGCATTCCCGCAATTCCCCTCTGACATCTCTCAAAATGCATGGACGCAGGCTGCACTTACATATGTTAATTGGGAATATACATCTTTGATAAGTAATATGTATGTTGCCCACTCTATGTGCCTATTTATTCGTGAAGGTCGGACAGGCTATTGTGCATGTGGCGTACTTGGTGGGTAGCCAAAATGGTGGTAGTTTTGACTTACGTCTGAATGTGAACCTGGCCTTTTTGGTTTGGAGTTCCTTTTGTGTGATTGACTGTGATTTCATGGAACGTTATCCCTTTCATGAAATTGTAAACGTAATGTAAACTTGATGCTAAACAGATGTAAAACGTTGAACCTCATAGTTTTATCTCTTGTCCCACCCTTTACTCTATCCAGCAATATACATTTCGAGTAATGAAGTTATTACAACCAGTTATTGCAAAATTAGCCATTTAATAATAATCCTTGTGATTATCGCTTCATCCACCGGTATCTCCCTTTGAAATGCGCAGAAAAGTCTGCCCCACGGTCTGAATTTCGCCCGAGTGGAAGCCCAGCGAGTTTTTCATTCGCCCTTCCCCCTCGTCCGCCTTTCCTCGACCACCCCTCTCCAAAACCCATTAAAGAGTCCCCCTCAGACACGGCACCTCCCGCCGGCCTCCCAAGGCAACAAAGACGCCACTACATATAATGCCAACCGGCCAACCTCACTCGTCCGGCTCTCAACTTCGTCTAAAAACACATCACGGCCTCACCTCAGGTCTCCGTCCCCGTCCCACATCCACCGCCTCTCAAAACCCGCCGCCCTCCCCTCCCGGCCCCTTCCTCTCCTGCCATCATCCCGTCCTATCCACTCCCCTCCCCACCCGTTCCATCGCAGAGAGCAATCCGTTCCTCCTCATTAACATCAATCATCACTTAACCTACCCTCCTCCCAGCCTCTCTCCACCACCTACCTTCTCCTCCCCCTCCCTCTCTCCCCCCCCTCTTCGTCTCATTCTTCTCCCAACCCTCTTCTCTTTCTGTTCTCGGGGGCTTTCCTCCCCCTCTTCCCTATCCTCATTTTATAGAATCTCGCTCCATTTGTTTCTCTTCGTTCATTTCTTCCCCCTCCCTCCATCCCACCCTCCCGCACTTCGTGTCCATTCATTTGCTTCAGCGCGTAACTTCCCGCAGTTGTTCCCAATGGTTTCTGCGGGAAAGGCTAAACGTGTATGAGCCCATTTCGGTGGTGCCTTCTCTCGTATTTCTGCTAATAATTTTCGTGCGCGGGGAATTATGGGGGAAGCAAAAAAAATAGGCAGGGTAGCTATTAAGTGAAGGAATGATGGTGGGAAATATCTGAGATCAGCGTCACCAGTACGAAGACAAAAAGTGAGTGCGTGTTTTAAGTAATGAAATTTAAGTGTACGGAATGTTTAGGAATTTGATTTAAAAAATATTTTTGAGTGGATAACTGTTTAAACGCTCAATTAAAGGAACTGCCATAGCGTACTTAGGACACTTATGCAGCCCTTGAATTATTCGCCTTTTGTCCAATTTAATATAAACACTTAAATGATCACCGTTACTTTTATATGCTGAAATTGTGTAATATTTTAGTTTTTCGTTCTGGAGAAACTTTCCTGCTATCCAAAAGCAGTTATACTTTGAGAACTCCCTTCCATTATGTCATTATTTTGTGAAGTCCCAATACCTACCTGTAGAGAATGAGAAATGGGACACACAATAAACATCATTTGCCTATGTATTCCCCTTCCCTTTCCTTATTCTCTTTCTTTCCTCTCTCTCCTCGTTCTCTCGCCTCTTCTTCTCCTCCTCCTCCCGCTTTCCCTTCCTCCGAGCGCCCTCCCTGCGCTTCCAAATAGATATACGACTTTGTTTTTTCCTAACTCTCGCATCGCTTGATTTATGCATCTGCTCTCCGACAGAAACAACATTCCCTGCATCACTTCCTATATCTTTTGCAACCCTCTTCATCTCTTTCTCACAAACACTTCCCCTTCACTCCGATCACTTCGGCTATCTTCTCGTTTTATACGGCCCTTTAGTGCTCTTCCCGCACATTTCAGGAGCTCCCAAAGCCTTGAGTTTCTAATTATTAAGAAAAAATTCAAATTTAGTAAGAAACCATACAGTTAGTGAAGACCCTGTAAGCGCAAAAATTATTTTGAGTGATTTATGATGATGTTAAGTTCAAATAAGTAAATAGAGTTATTAGGAAATTAAATTGATATTTACAATTGTGGCATGTATTCATCATTGCATTGTTTACAAGTTCACATCCATTTGTTGCTTTTATAATGTTACGCGAAGTCGGGAATGCAAATGCGATATTTGATGGATTAAATTAAAAGGCTTATCTTTGTACTTATCGAATAATGACACATAAAGCTACCTAAACATTGAATTGAAAAACCCTAATTTTGTTTTCAACTACAAAATACTTCGTATCACATTTCTTTCATTGTTAATTTAATTAAAGTTATAAGTTGAAGTAAAAATAAAGAGTCAACATCTACACTATCTTGACTATGCATTTCAGCGTTCAATGGCAGGCGTTTGTTGCCTCCCTTTCAGTAAGATTTTATCATGAGATTATTCTGGTATGTATTTCTTTCAGCTTCAAATTGTGCTTAGTTTGCGAAGAATGGATATTTTTACTGAAACAACTGACCCATGTAATCTTTTAATGGCTTGTATGCGATTCCTAGTCTAAATTTTGTCCATATTGCTAGATACGTGTATACTCCTTCGTATCAAAGTAATAAGCATTTGATTTGATGGCCGTCTTAAGTTAAGATGTAATGGAGAGCAACAAAAATCTCTATAGTAAATAAGTACACTAGCTTCTTTACAAAATGGGGTGTCATTTCCATCAATAATTGGACAAACAAAGCTGGTCGACCGCCATAAAATTAAACGTCTTGAGAGTGGTCTCAAACTGAAAACCTGAATCTGTGTAACTCACATTTAGACGAGTCTTGTGTAATGCCGGAAAATTTCATTAGTTCTCTTATTGATTTTTCCCCTCGGCTCTTTTTTTTCTATTAAAGAAACACTCGATGGCAGCGTATTGATTACGTCTCGTCTCGATTGCATCCTCCCAACACCCATTGGATTGGGGGGGGTTGCTTATTTTCATGTGAATGAGAGTCAAATTTTATGCAAATCCCCCCGCGACCCGATCACCTCCAATCCTGCCGGGAGGACTTAATTTGATCCCGTGGCCATCAATTCGGCCCAGAAAAATGACATTAATTTTTCCACAGGTCGGATCATCGTGTGGCGTGACGCTGAATAAGTCAGCGTGGCGCATGTTATCAATTTCTATTAGTATAGACATAGTGGAGTATCCGAACGTTTTCAGCGACATAAATAATTCAGGCTATCCTTAAGGAATTCCTTCAGCCTCTCTCTCTCTCTCTTTCTCGTGCCCCAATCTATCGCGGAAAAATCCATTTCATATAACTGCGTCCTTTTGTAGTGTTCCCCCACGATATGCCTTCCCGATGATTTCATCAACGATAATGTAATCAAGTCCATAAATAACTATATATTAAATCGCCAGTAACGTCATATATAACCTCTTACCTGTGATTAAAGAAGATAATGCCATAACTAAGCCTGATTTGCATTTGGTATTTAAGAATCTTTATTCAGGGTTTATATTCAATTCTTGATCATTTTCCTTTAATAATGTAATTTATCAACATTATTCCTGATGGCCAGCCTCGAAGTGTATTCTCAATTCATCTAACTCTTCGTCAAATATCTTCATGATGGATATATATTTCAGTGAAGGTTCGACAGCACACACGATTGAAGGGCCTAGGTCTTCAATGAATGAGCTTTTGCTACCTAATTGTTATTCCAGGTGATTTTTTATATTTGAAAAATGTATTTGCTCTAATATTTATTAGAAAAATATCCTTATTATTTATAATATTTCCCCAATGATCGGTAAAGTTCGGGGTGCAGTTTTGAAGGCATAAACCTCGGTAACGTATTGTAATAAAGATTACTTTCCTATCGATGGAATGTTATTCGTGAAGGTATATAAATATTAATTATGAAGCCATTTAAGTGATTTTATATGCGTAATTTATAAAGAAAAATATATTTTGTTGAGAAATGAGAATATGCTATTTAAAAATGCGGCGTAATATTTAGGTCCACAGCGTGAGGATTCGACCTTTTTGTTCATTTTTAATATACAATAAGATAGTTAATGCAAAATTTTCAATAATGAGCTGAACGATTAAAATTTCAAAATAGCTTAGTCATAAGGCCAAATCATTTGCCTCCTATAGATATGCTTTGACATATCTACGAACGAAAATCGGTTTATAAAAAAAGGCCAAAACATAAAAGTTCTTGCATAACTACACATTTACTGAAATATGCTTTTGACAGAGGAAAATTTCCATATTTATACTAATATGGCGGTATACTTATTAAAGACTTAGTATGCTAATGTGGAACAGTAGTAATGGGAAACACTGAGTTTAAGGTCAAAAGGGGAAAAAATCATAAATGACATTTTTCCACAAACACCTCATATTTTCTGAAGTGGTTTTCGCCGTTTTTATTATTCAAGGTTTAACCATAATCATTTTCTATTCAAGATGAAAACTGTTATTTAATTGATGCATTTTTATGAGAAAAATCATTATTGATCCTTCGTCAGGCTCTTATTTAGTGAATGCAAATCTCCAAAGAATGATGCATTATTTTCCGATATAATGAATCCCGGTAGGTCACTTCATATTGCTCTTTTATGTCTTCTTCTTATACCATGAGTTGGTATGTTAAAAACTATTTGCAAATTCTTACTTCAATTTCATAGCCACTTTCTTTTATTTTATAATTTATCCTCCTAAAAATCCATACTACAAACTACTAATTTTGTTTTGTCTCTCCCTTTTGTATTTCTGCGACTTAGCCCTTCACATTTAAAACTATGCTCACCTTTTATTTAGTTTTTATCTAAGCTGATCGTCACTTAACCAACTTCTGGCATTTTTTAGAAATTATGTGAATCCCATGTCTTTATTTTACAATCACTATTAAACCTGTGGGACGTGAGTTTCTTATTCAGCCCAAAACCACTCAATTGCGATCCGCTTTTGCGTAAAATCCCGTAAATTGTGATGCGATAACACTGTCCAATATTTGCCTTTATTTGCCTACCATAATTAATTTTTTATATTTATCGTATTGAACTAATCCTCTTGGATAACTACCGTTTTCTCACCGTATTCATTCCTTCTTGCAGGGACGTATTCTCCTGCGTCATTCACTTAAGTTCGTCACGTTCCTACTGTTTTTTCTCCCAGGAAGTTTCCTAATTATTTTCCAAGGTATTATTTATCATTCAATTCATCCTACCGTAGACCTAGTAAAATGCTCACCAAGATTACGATTCCCTAAATAAGATTTGGTTTAATCCCTATTGATAGTACTAAATTAATCTGTTTACAACCATCTTCTCCAATCTCTGGATGCGCATGTTTGAAATTACTCCTCCAATGATTTTCCTGCAGGAAAAACCATGAAAGAGTTACACGAAGAAAACAACTATTTTTAGTTTATATGAAAACCTTGTCATATTTTGCAAAACTAAACCATGTTTTGCCGGCCCCGGTGGTAACGTCCTCGTCTACCAACCCAGAGGTTACGGGTTCGATTCCCGCCTAGGTGGTTTTTCCTCCACCTAGGACTTGGGTGTATGTATTTTTCATATTGTTATATCAATATTCAAAGTCCGATGTAAAGGTCGAAGTGCTGTTTTCGGGCTAATGCAATATAAAAAATTCAAAAAACTGTGACAGTTCATGAGCTCACTGTAGATGAGAGCTCCGAAAAGTACGATATCTACTAGAGAGGTAAAGTAACCCCATAAAGTATTTTGTTGAAGGCTTAGCAGTTAATTTAACTCTTGCCTAAAATTCATGCAAGTGCTAATTGCTTGCTGAACTATTCCCCGCGTTACGTCCATTCCCCCAATTCTTTCAATCTGCATTGGCTCACTTCAGCTGCGCCTGCTGCGGTAGCGGTTGACCAATCTCCAGAAGAGGCCAATCATCCCTTTTTTCGGAAATCGATGGTGTGGTGCATGAGCTCCGTCTCAAAATGTAACAGTTTGTCATTTTGTGGAAAAATTATACCCCTTCCAGACGGAGGAAAATAGAACGAACGCACCCGTACTAAATGACGCACCACGAAATAATAAAAATTATTATAATGACAATCCTCAGAAATGGTTTGAGTAAATATTAGTATTCCAAATATACCAAAAAATGTACCTTTTTGCATGTAAGGGCTGAAGAGCATATTTTATGAATATAAGGACCATGAAGAAGAGATAAATGGAAACATTAAATATTGCGTGCATTAACAAAACGGTTATTGTTCCTGATTATCCAAATTATGATTCGAAATAATATAGAAAATATTATTGAGACTTAATGCCATGCCATGCCACGGAATATCTTTTTTTTGGGTGCATGATTGGATTGCCTATACTTGAAAATATTTTAATAGTTCACCTACAAACGGTGCCAATTGTTATACATTCGGCAGTTATTTATCCTTAACTACATGCGTGTGTTTTATAACTGTATGAAATTTTACTCCACTAGTGAATACAAACGTACGCGTTGCTCTTTTGAGGCCCAATAATATAATCAGTAAAGCTTAAAAATTCCATGTTTTCCATTGCAATAGACGTAAGTTTGGTAAAAACAAAAGAATGAAGAGTGTTTCCGGTTATTTAATGATTGAGTTAGTCGTTATAACTGGTGTATGACGGCTCTTTTTGCATTAGTTCCCTAAAAAATTCTCTCAAATATGGTGGAAAGGATTAGGTAGCTTGAGATTTTAGGTGGATTTTCCAGAGCTCGAAGCTACCCGCTAATTTTGTTGTTTATTCAAACAACCACTAAATAAATGACTTTTCTCTTATATCCTGCTGGTGACCATCTTGTTAAAATCCAAGTACCCGGGTTTGAATTTGCTTGACAGATATTTCGCGGCTAGATTAGCAATAAATGAGTTTTTCAGAAAACATTTCCTGGGCTACTAGCACGGTGTACTTTTCCCAAATTTATGACTCTTACAGGTAAAAATCGAACGGACTTACGAGTATTCAACATCGCATCAAATTTCAAACTCCTAGGTCTCTAAGAAGTGTCAAAAATTGAATGCCTGTCTCTGCTTGAATACATGTCTCTCCTTGAATGCATCAATGAGTGAATGAGTGTTTGGCCACATGCAGCTTTATGCATATGTGTTTTTGATAATTTGGTATTTTGTACTTGGGTTATTTATAGCTTCGTGGTTTTTTGATAATGACCTGGGAACGCCTCTTAAAACATTTAGGCATCAATTCTGCTCCTTCGGTATGATATTAATATTGAACTCCAACATTTTTTCGCAAAGTTGCCTTTTCTTAGAACATAAAGAAGACATGCAGCCAATTGTCAAAATAGGCTGAATAGATAATGTCTTTGAGAATGTCTTGGCTCTATGGGCGGATCCTTGAATTACTCCTGCAGTAATTTTGAACACATATGCATACATATCTTAATACTTTAAAATTACTTATATAATAAGTATATACTTATTATACTTATATAATAAGTATAAAATAAATCCCTGTACCTACGTATTGATTTTAAGTTTACTAGTAAAAACAATTAACCGCATGTGGATGAATCAAATTAATACTAAAAAAAGAGGAAATGCCATTGTACGCATATTATACATATTAGATCAATCAAAGAAAATCTCGCTCAAGCCATTGAAGTCTCACGGGTTAACCCTGTTAAAACTCTGTGGCAATGTATAATTTTGCTCTTTAGCTTTATACCGGGCTCGATACTCTTTTCACGTACTAGAATCATTGTCGCTCGTCGAATACCACTGGTGACGACATTCCTAAATGGATTTACTTACAAGATAGGCCCTCATCGTTTCCCTGCGTACCAATCCCTCCTCCTCCCTTCTTTCCCCACCCTCCTAACGGCTACCCTCCCAATTGCCGACTACAAGGGCTTCCCCCTCCCCTTTCACTATCCTTCATCACTCAGAATCACTTCCTCCCATTCCCCCGAACCGACATTCACAAATAGCCCCTCCCCCATCCACACCTTTAATCTTTTCTCCATCCACCTTTATGCCGGACACATTTTATGAATTTTGAATGTGAATATTAAACTTTGACCAGATTTAAGCCTTATTGTTTTAAGGTGAGACCCTCATTGCGGTCGTATTTGTCATCTATTTTGTAAATCCGTGCCTTCTTTTGTCTTCCTCCTTACCTACATCTCTTTCTGTTTCCGTCGGAGTGAGTAATTAGTGGGAAAATCACCGTGGTTTTATTCATCGAGGAGATTACCTGAGATGAAGGATCGAAGGAAATTTCCACGTGATACCCTGCCCACCCTTGAGAGAATTTAAAGAAAGACTCGCCCAGGATTTGTCAAAAGACAATGCCACCATCGATTGTCAGGTTTAATCGTCAGCATCCGGAATAAAATAAGGATTGAAACTATTATGATATCACTCTTTCGGTGCAGCCAATGAGAGAGGGAGAGAGTCCTATTTTAAAATGAAGCCCTTCCGAACAAGCTCATTATACGAGGGTATCATAAACATTAAATTATTACTAAAAATAATCAAAAATAAATTTTTATTTTTTATTCTTAAGACTGCATAGTCACCATCCAGAGTCATGCACTTCTGCCAGCGTTTCTTGACCTTGCGAAGGTCGTCATTATTTTACTCAGCCGATTGTGTCAAAACTTGTTCCACCTCTTGTATGACGTCATTTGTTCTGTCAAATCTACGACATCGCAATGATTTTTTTGAGTCCTTGGAATAAGAAAAAGCCGTTTAGTGCGAGATTGGTTGAATAGGGTAGATGAGGCAAATTTTCAAATCCACATCGCTCTCTGATTGCCGGTCTCGCCGTGTTTGCTACTAAAAATGGGTCAGTAGTCGTGGAACCCAGCGTGCTAATACCTTTGGCATGTGCAGTTCTTCGCACTATTCTCCAAGCACTAATGTAATTAAGAGCAGTCTCATTCATGTTCATTTAGATGGTTACTCCGCACTTTCTTCACGTTGGTAGAACCGCCCGTGAGTGATGGTCTTCCACTTCTTGAATCGTCTGTGAGGGATATGTGGTCCGTTTTAAAATTCCTTTGCCACCTCACAACTTTATCATATGATGGGTTATCATTTTTCGAACAGTTTATTTCGAACACATGTTTTATTGGATTAGCCAGGAACTGTAAACTTTCAAATGAAAGAACTTAATCACCCTGCGAGCCTCTCTCTTTTCCATACTGCGAGTTACCTCATTCGACGGGTTCCTGAAACGAAACAAATCAACAACGCTATCTTTACAAAATTATGCACATATGGATCAAATAGTATGCACGATATATTTTATCCAGAAATATTGGTTATTTATTAGTAATAATTACTTAAAAACGATACCTCCAGTTAAAATAATATTTATCCAAATGTTACTTTTATATTTTTAAGCAAAGTTTTAAGTAATGAATGAACCATAGCTTATGAATCCGAAAGCTTTAGTTAAGCTCAAAGTTTCTTTTAAATTTGTCAAGGTATAAACAGCATAAGTGTTTAAAAGTTGGCTTCAACCTCGTGGACTGTGTTGCGTCGCGCACGACTAGGAATGCCTGTGACATTGCATATACGGTATTTCGTCACCACATCTTGTTCCTTTAAAAGCCCCAAAATTTCAGTGTTTAAGAGAACCCCTCGTTAGCTTATATCATAGCTTAACAGGCTAAAGCACTCGACCGGATATTGAGGGATCTGGGTTCGAATCCCAGTCAAGGTGAATGATTTTTACACTGAAATTGTTGCATTGAAATAGACATTAGCGGATGACTCCTTTAAAAGTTACTGTTGCGGCATATCCCGCAGTTTCTTTGGAATTTGTCTTTAGTTAAACAGTTAATTTGTAATTATGTGTTTATGGATATTTCTGAGGATACAGATGGGAATATTTGGATTATTATCATTTTTGGAAGTACCTTATTTCCCTGTGCTTTCCAAAGAGTTATTACGATTTTATGTGTTCAATAATTAATCATATTTGCCATATCACCTTCCCAAAAAAAGGAACTGAAGGTAACATTAAGCAATCTATTGAATATAGGTTTTATATGATCAGCAGTATTAAATGGGTATTTTTAAGATGTAGTTAAGCTATATAGTAGTTGATCAAACACGAACTCAAGGTATTGCAACTCTTTAAATGCTTGTTTTAGTGGAAGACAAGAATACGTTTTCCCAGCTGATTTGCAAAAATGCCTTAATCTCTGGAGTATGAAGATAAATTTAAACAGTTTGCTCTCGTATTCAGCGCACGCAAAGCGCTCACAACAGTGTGAAAAAGGGAAGAGGCTAGTTGGGAAGAAATCGTAGTTGATAGTTACAGCAAGCGTTGCAATTATGGTCCATAAGTGCCACTGAAACGATGTGCTGTGTATGTAGACAGTATAATGCTGCTCACACCCCTACAGTTAATATGCTACGAAGTTCAAAAATGTCCCTTTAATTTATTTGTTTAACATCTATATAAGTATTAATGCTTTTATACAGGCCTGTGAAAAGGCATTTTTGTTAGGAAATAAATTTAGAGTAATTATATAGTTATTTTTGGGTAAAATTGTATGCCCCTTCATGTATTAGCTTGTTTACTGTGTGGAATCAAGTTTTCTTCCCCTGCAAATGTAGTCGGAATAAGAGTACGTAGTCTATGAAACACATTTTGGAATTTATTTGGAGCAAAAGGATTGTGGTAAGTGACGCTTCCTGTTATTGACAGAATTATCATCGCCTTTCATTTACCTCATTCTGAATATATTTCGTGGTAAAGTTCCGTTTTTCCCATGTCGTATATTCCAGCACTATCTTCGTTAGTGCCGTTACGTCCTCGCTCAAGACGCTTAAATATTTCTTCTATTTCAGCTTGAAATAAAGAGTCAAACCGTAAATTGCTCCCCACTGTGATAAACGAACACAAAATTCTTGAACAGCCATAGAAAAATTTCATTAATCGTAAAGAAAAGAACGCTAAATGAGAAAAGCCACTTAGCGATTCGGGTTTTATTGTGACTCGACGTGAATTCCTAACCACAGATTCATCCTCACCGTTGAAGTTGCGCATCCTTACGGCCACCGAAAACGATAATTATCAGTCGAAATGTTCGTCTCACAACGTGATCCACTTCTTTTCTTCTTTTGAAACAACTTAGAACTTCTTTCTCCTAAATTATCGCCGTCTCTATACCCCCCTCGTGTCCTTCGTCACGCACCGCTAAGCATTCTGACTTCCAATCCAAAGCTATATCTTAATGGAAAGATGTATACGTATGTTTTAAAAATTAAAATGTTTATAATTGAATTCTCATTTTTAGATTATGCATTAGACACTTTGTGCATTAATTACAAGTCCAAGTCCATTAAGGGTATATCCCATTATTGTTTCAAAGAAAATATTTATTTCAGTTTCTCTCTCGAACTTTTATATTGGATTATTTTTTATAATATTTTTTAAGGGAAAATTGGCATTCACATTCGCTTAAATGTTCTATTGATTTTGTTTTCCTTCCCAAAATTTCGGTCTCATTTCACGATGAAAGGTTTGCAATATGGCTGATAAGTTTGATTTCGAAATTAATGTAATTCCTACTTTTGCTTCATTGATTTTTATATTCCTTTGTTTAATTTTCTTTCTATCCATATGCCATTTTTTGACCCTTTGATTTAAGCCATTATGTAGCTACAGTTAAAGGTTACGATTCCGGCAAGCATTTATAGATTTTCCACTGAGCCAATACCTGTACGTTTGACAATTCACTCTCATAATTGGTGATTTCAACGAAGCTAGGGTGTTCCAAGTGTCGTAAGATTAATTCAGCATGATGAAATAAAATAGTTAAATTAAAAAAAGGAAAGAACTGAATGACTTTCATATCACTTAATCCACTTTTCTGAAAAATGTATAGAAAACATTGAAAATGATTCTGGGCGGTTGGAAGAAACTAGAAATATCCGTCTCTCATGGTCATTACTGTCCATGGAGAACAATTTCATTGGGATCGGTGCTTTGGAAGTATATAGTATAATTAAGACGTTAAGACGCTTTTCTATACATATTAATCGGCTCCCGGCTGAGGATTACATGATTCGTATAAAAAGTATCAGAAAAAGTTTTGGAAAAATAGATTTATTTCAGATATTACTATAATGCCTCAAAATTCTTCAAAGTGCATCCATTGAGCGTCAACGCACTTTTTTCAGCGACTTTTCTGCGACTCAAAGGCTTTCTGCTTGTAGGATTTCGGAAGATACTTAAAGGTACCTGGGTGCAAGCTTCTTTGGTGGGACTTAGGGTCCCATGGTGGTGTCCTTTGAGAGAGGATTTCACTTTTGGGAGTAGGAAATACACGTAGTCTGCTGGTGCGAAGTCGGGAATGTTGAGGGTCGGGGAATCATCACGGAGCATTGCAGCAGGTTTTCGCAAGCAGACCCTCGACTCTACTTTTAGTCGTCCGCCAAGACCTTCGAGACGAGTTTAGCGCAGATCTTTCGCATTGCCAAACTTTCAGTGATAATGGTGTACACTTTCTCTGCAGTGATAATGGTGTACATCTTATCAATGCCAATACGATATGCGATCATGCACACACTCAACCGACGTTCTGAATTCGGCACTTCACGCGCACGTCAGGAAAAAATTGCTTAGGATAATTTTTATGCAAAACTTTCTAATTCATGTGTAAAGTGTGTGTAGACAATTATGGTGTCGTATTCATATATGCATGTTTATGATATCATAATTTATTTTGATATTATTTGCTTGAGAAATTTTTCTACCATGATAATTCTAATTTTAGTTTAATTATTAATTTGAGTAATTTTTATCCCATATTTTCAAATTTAATAAACAATCTTCCAGAGGGAGTGCTAATTGAAATGTCCAATTTTTGACCCCGTGGATTCTCATTTTACCAAGGAGATCGAATGATATTTTCTGTATTATCATCAGTCTGCAGTTTCATCGCTTTTCCTCAATTGCAGAGTTCGTTCCATCATCCAAATTTATGGGAGCTCATGGTTTAATTTTCTGCGGGATTTATCACATTGATAGCCTTCTTGCTGATTCAATAAAATCCATTTTTCTCTTGATTAACATCTGCAATAAAATTTTTCCCTTCAAATTCATCAAAATATTTCTCGTTCTCTCTGCCACGCTGTTATTGAGCCTATTACTTCGTAAGGGTTTCCGTCAGTAACCGAATGCATGCATATACAAATACGCATACACGCATAGCTTTATTTCAACTTTCTGGATACCCTAGCCCATCATAAGAAATAATATTAAGTAATCTACCTGTTAAGGTAGGTTTTCGATGGAAACACACTACCAAATAAATATCTAATTCTTCCCTAACAAAATACAACACAACATCCTACTCTACAACAAGCCCCTCTTTATCTCTGCGTATTTCCTTCCGTCCAACATCCCTATCCTCTTTCTACCCCTTCCTCGTTTTCCTAACATTCTCCCCTCTATCAGGGTCTTCAACATTCCATTGACAACTAATCCGCTTTGTACCCATTTTTTCTGTCTCCTTAGGATTTCTCTCAACAATCCCTCCGCCTCCCCCACCATACCTAGCACCTCCTAAAGAAATAACATTTGACGATAGATTATTTCAATTAATTTATGCACTAATTCCATAACTTCGTCCGCCCTAATACCTGCGTAATGTCTTTTTCACTGAATCTTCACTGGCTCCGTCTGACAGTACTCAGTACGTTCTCCATGATTTTCTTTTTGTTTTGGAAATATTATTTTCAAGTGATTTTTTTTGGCTACAGGGAGTTGAACGGTGAAAAGTTATCGCATAAATACATTTTTAAGAATAAATTAGACAATTAGGCACCACATTCGGTCAGTCTTGTCTTCCTGAAAATTAATTAAATTCAATTTTTTTAAATTAATAGCTTCTAATACTATTTACTCAAGAAAACACCTGGAGGAAATAATAAAACAACTACTGTTTTCGTCAGGGTATGAATGTGAGTCTCCCACCTGCAAGCTATCATGTATCTCACATCTACCACCAGCCCGTCCGTTTTCAGGGCCTAGGCACCCACCCACTTCGCTGCAGTGGTTTTGAGAAACAGCGCACTCACCCTCTCTGAGCATCACACGTACATCCAGTCCAGCCGCCCCATCTCCATGAGTCCTAGTCTCCTCCCGAAATAAAATAACTCCCCTCACACCCTTTGCTTGCTCACGATCCCTCCCTCCTGCTTCTCCCACTCCCTCACCCGAAGGAGTATCCATCATGCCACTATCTAGCACTAAGATGCCCGCCCACCATCCCCGAGACCCCTATTTGTCAAGTTAATCATGGGAATAAGGGGAAGGTGCGGGAGGGGGCGTAGGTTAAAGGAGGGAGGGGACGCCGTGTGCTGTGGAGAGGGTGATGTTTGGGGGATGCAGAGGGGTGAGCAGGTGGCTGGGCAAGGTCTTTGGAGGCCGGGAGAGGAGGTCGTCGGGAAAATTGGGTGGGGGTGGTTCGTGAAATGGTGAGGTGAGCGCGGAGGGATCCGAATCGGGACGAGAGATGCGGAGGAGGAGTTCGTCGAGAGGGTTTGCGGATGGTTTCGGGAGGTTGAGGGACAGGGGTGTGCGCGCGTGAGCGCGGACGGGTCGTGGACCATGGGTTTGGGAGGGGGAGGTTTTTCGAGAAGGAGAAGAAGAGAGGGGTTAAGACTCCTTGAGGGGTTGGGGGCCATCTCCTTGATGATGATGATGAAGATGATGTAATAGGTAGGGCGGGTGGGGGTATTCCGCGGGGTTCGAGAGGGGTGGCATAACAGGGCGAGGGTCCGTACGTAGTATGTGGCGGGATCGGAGGAGGTAAAAATTCGCGGGCGAGGAGAGAAATGGCGCGGTCCGGAAGGAATGAGGGGTGGATGAAGTTGGCGTAGATAGGCGCCCATCTACGCGAAAAAGATTGTGGAATCAAATAACCTCTCTCTTTTCCCGCCATGGGGAATTCCTTGAGGATTTCTTAATCCTGTTTTTTCTTCGGATTTTTTTTCTCAACAATGCTGGATTTCCACCGATCCTCTCAAAATCCATCATCAGCACCTAGGATGTCTTTTGGCCTGTTTTCTGATCCTTCCTTCAAAAATGTAAAACGTAATTCTTTTACAAGAAGAGCAATCTACTGCAATTATGATATCCGCATACCAATGTTACTATGTTTAGTTGATAACATCGTTGTCCCAGTATGTGGCATTACCACTTGGTATCACGTAATTCACAATTATTATTTTCATAAGAATTTAAGGGTTAGTAGTACAATTATTTGAAGAGTAAGTGTGAATGGCTGAATACATTTATTTGGTGAAGTTATAAAAAATCGATAATTTTGAAATCTGAGTAAACTCGAGGATAATTTATTTCGACAAAATGCAACGAAATCATTTATAATTTGTAAAAAAATGAAACACGGAGCGACAGACGGTGGCAGGAAATACATAAATCACAACCTGTACGAGGTGAGATGAAAATGCACCGGGAATTATTGAAATATGATAGGAAAACAGTGCGTAGCGGAGGGGAAAGACTCAAGGTGGTTTAGCCATAGTACTGAATAGAAAACTGGCGGAAAGGGTAGTGAAAGCGGGTAAGGTGAATGACAGAATATTAATAGCAGAAATAAGATCAGACCTGGTCAATCCAGTTGTAACCCAGGTGTGCATGCCGACAAGCGGTCTCGGGAAGGAAGAAATATTTAATGTTTACGATCAGTTGCAATAAATGATTCCGAATATACCAGGTAGGAAATACTTTATACGAATGGGAGATTAGAATGTAGAAGTAGTTGGAAGTAAAGACGGGAGTGAGGTAGGTACTTTCTTCAGAAGAGAGGTATGACCGCGGAGTTGATACTATAGAGTTTTGCGAGAGAAGTTGAATAATTATCAGTAACATTTGGTTTAAACACCACAGTGGGCGCAAGTACAGCTTAGGTGAAGCTAAGGGTGCACCGAGGCGTTATATGGAATTGAACTCGGGCCTACCGATCAGTACCTAAGCTGTTTACCCATTGGACTATCATGTCACCATTTTGAATACTAGCAAAATAAATTCAATAGTTTACAGCTGTTTACCCATTGGACTATCATGTCACCATTTTGAATACTAGCAAAATAAATTCAATAGCACTTTTCCAACAAATAGTTTGAAAAATCATGTAAAATTTGAGACTAATCATTAAGAGAACACAACAAACCCTGCAGTAGATAATTGGTACCCAAGGAGAAGTATGCTTTAAAAATTGCTTTTGGGCATATAAGTAATATTTATTTTTAAATCCACTTGGGAAATATATTTTCTCCAAGGGATACCATGTCCTTTAGGTCTCTTACAGTTTTTCAACAACTGGTTACTCACTGATGTGTTGGTAACGGAAATACTTGTTGAAAAGCTTTTTCTCCACTGCATAACAGGTGATCTATTCAATAAAGAGTTACCACACACCTTGTACTCGCATAAATATTTTTTTTTAATCTTTTTGATTTAATATTCTTAGTATAATTTAATATTCTGCGTAATGCATACCCTGTAACAGTTTTATTGATTTGACTTTAATATTGCATCAGTGACAACCTTGCTAGTTGAAATATGTTAAATTAACCTGCGTAAATTATGGTGGTAACAATTGACGATAAATTGAACTATTGCTTTCTCGGGAATTTATCGCCAGCCAAGACCAATTATTACTGGAGAAGGTGTAGAGAGAATCTGTTTTTCCATTGAACACAGATAAAATTTGGTTTTACATGTTAGCGACGGGAGATATTGAATTTCAAAAGGAAGATGCACCCGGATCTTCAGTCAGCGCTTGTACGAAAATAAGCATAACTTAGCCGCTGCCATTCTGAGAAAGGCTTACCAAATTACATCAGGAGTACTATAAGTACAGCTGAATATTTCTTTGGGTTAGGACAAGTGAGCAGCCATTTTCTCTCGTCCCCTACCACCTTTTCCTTCACGAATGGGAAAGGAGGAAATAGAAATAGTATCCCCCTCGCCTCTTTCTGTAGAAGGTATGGAAAAGTGTTGAGGTCCTCGCATCCTCAGCGTAAATTGGGTGAATAGGAGTGCGTGAAAAAGTCTCTCCGTGAACTCCGTGAATACCCCGAAATATTTCCCTCGTCGGACCAGTATTTGTGAGTGTAAGGGGGCGTTAAATGAGAAACAAATTCTTGAATATTAATCAACATTGCCGGTAGCTTCCTTCAGGGTGAATTTGGGATTCTTTTCTCGTGAATAATGCCCACGGGTCATCGCGAGTAAATTGTGTTACTCTTCATACGCTGTGAAATTTGGCGAGTGTGTCTCGGCTCACAGTACATTGGATAGATATGTATGATCGGGAATCAAGAATGTCCGCTCCGAAATCATTTCTCATTACCGAGACATGAAGGTTGTTGTAAACATGAAAGGTGCAACTCAAAAAAAAGCAAGTGGTTAACTGGTTACTCGGATCTCATTTCTCGTCAAATAGACATTCTCGACGTTAATTTTGGCGAGTCCAAATGCAATACTCGTACCACATATAATCCCTGGATCCCTTTGTTAAAAGTTTGAAAAATATTGAGTATTTTATCAAGGACGCCTGTGGGAATTGCCCACATTTTTCACGCTCTCGTTCTCTGTCACCCGGAATTACTGCCGGAAAGGATCACAAAAACAACCTTATTTAGGACTCAATTTCAACAATAAGCGAACAAATGCGGTATTTGATGCTTTAAATGCGAGATGAAGGATTGTGAGGGACGGAGCGCCACGCTTCGGGAATGCGAAGAGACGAAAGTCGAGTGGAGAGAGCAGAAGAGCGCCACGGGACGTGGGTGTATTCTCATACTCGAAGTAAAACGAGAAATATGAGTATGAAATTACATTAGGGACGAAAAATTTCGCTTGTTGATGGATGCACGGATGGGGACTCGTTTTATTGCCCCATACTCTCCCCATTTTTCTCCCTTTCCCACTCCATCTTCTTCTCTCTCCCTTCCTCCCCCAATGGGGAGTGGCCCGCGGAGGGTGGGTGGGTTTTTGTTCCCGCGAAATGGACGGAGATGGGGGATGAGGTGAAGATGAGAAGAGGTTAAAACCTTGTCCAAGTTGATAATTGATTTAAGTTTGGTAGTAATATGTTAAGTGCATGAACGTAAAACAGCTTTGAGGAGATAAACGCTGGATTTGTTTACATACTATCAAGAAATTGTTTTTGTTGACTCTATGATCTCTGCATTTAGCAAGCGGTTTTATGTTCTACAACTTCAGGGAAAGATGTTTTCTGATAGTGAGAAATAATATGAATACAGTTTTATCTTTATTTTTCGGGGCATCATTTTGAAACAAAAGTACATTTTAAATGGAATTACGATGGAAATTACTAAGCTGGATGAGATGATATTAATTCTACTGGAACTAAATGAGACCCGCTGATATTCTGAGTAACTACTTTAATCATTTCACTTAACATCAATATAGCGATAAATACACTTAATTAATGTGATAATTCAACTTAAATAATGACTTCTGTCATGTTTTACATGGGGATACCAATAGTCCTGATAAAATAATATTCTCCCCACATCCGATTTCCAATGCCTGATTTCATTGAGATTACTAGGACTTATGCGTATAAGCGTTTTCCTCAGAGAACTTAAATTGTCCGGCGGTAGCTACTCTCCTTATCTGGATTAAAAATCTCATTTTTCAAAGTTTCTTTAAACTTCTTGTGGCCAAGGCAAGTTGGCTATTTTAACACCAGCACTCTTGAGATCTAATCCTCTATAATCGTGGGCTAAATATGGTCGTTTTACTTTAGTTAACGATATTAAACCGTTTAATATTTATGGCATATTTCCTTTTATAAAATATATTGTCACTCACCGATCACTTAATGATTTAAAGAACCAGACGTAACCTGGGTGAATGTTTTTTGGTTTGGTTAAATAACACGCCGAATTCCTTATATTATTTTATTTTCTACGACCATATTTTCATTCCGCCTCAACAACATAACCCAATGATGCCGCGTTAAAACGGAGCCCACGAGCAATCTATTGCATAAATATGGAATGGAAAAAAAATAAACCAATGAAAGTTTGATGATATTAAAGCTAATAATACATGAATGCATGGATAGGCTTACAGATGAAAGCGATTTTCTGAACTCTATTTGGAATATGTCACGAGTCTTTACGGAAGCAAAGAGAGAACATTTCGTGAATGACTTTATCCTTTTTTTCACGGAAATTTGGCTCCCACCATCGAAAATTATTCAAATGACTCAGGTTCACGCAATATAAGTGCTTTGAATTTTTTTAAATATTCGAATGGTGTGGCCTGGCAGTCGAGAGTTTTCGGATGCTGACCAAATAGTCCCGAGGTCTGGCGATCTTCAGCCGCCCCTAGGTTGCGTCATTTTATGGGTGTCCGTACTTAACTGTATGTTTCATACGGCCCAAGGAACGGAACTGGTCCCCATCGGAAATCGGTGATTGTCGCATTACCATAACCACCTTAGTATGGGGCGAGGTGTACCCTCACCTATCCATAATCCAGCCTTCGGGTAGAAGAAGTCGTTTTTTTTATACATTCATGGCTCCACATTTTGAGTGATGTTTCTCGTGCTTTGCGTATGATCGCAAGAGACCCCTCACCTCGTGCTCGAAACAATCAAACACCTTTGTTCCGGAAAGATCACGAATCATAGATTTGTGGCACCGTCCATTACGGCCATTCCCTGGGTTTGTCGATGGCCTCGCCGGTCGTGGGTGTCTTCCCTCTCTCTTCACCTCTTTCCGTCGGAGGTCCTTCCGGCTTCGCGAGGCATCAAGAGCTATCGAGGGTGGGAGGGAAAGGACGCAGGGTGAGAGAGAATTTGTCCGATCCGTCATCGGACATTTTCACGAAGGTTTTCGTGCTCGCGCGTGCCGGAACCAGCCAGCCGGGACGTGATCTCCCCGGCGATCAAAGTCCGGGGCGCGGGCGAGGTCGAAGGGGAAGGACCAGAGGAGAGGGGAAGAGATCGTCGGGAATACGGATTAATGGCTGCTGGCAAAAGTATGCGTCACCTGTGCGTGTTTGTGAAAGACGCCTACTCATCTTGATTATCTTTCGAGAGGAATCCAAAAGAGATAAAATTAATGAGTGTACTTTTAAGTGCAATGCTCACATGTCTAGTTACTAGGATGAGTGCCTTGGTGTGCACCTTTCATTCCGCTCCACCATCGCTTTGCCCATGAGCGGTCGAAAAAAGATTTCCTTATTTTTATCTAAATGGATGGAAAGGTGACGAGAGGTAGATATCTTTGTAGGATAATAGATACCATTAATTCTACTTTTATACTATAGCTAATATTAATTTTATTCGTAAATCTATTTGTTCGAACAGGTAGTTTTAGGCCGAGCGGTTATGTGAAATTCCAAGGGTCGATAAGTTCCAATTTGATTGGCCCAGGTTGGTAGGAAATTTGTTAAAATCGAAATAATATCTAAGTACCATTCCTCTCTCGCTGCTGACGCTTGTAATAACGCACTGTAGGATATTTCCAGCACTGTATGTGGTGCTCATAATTTTTAATGCTCAATGCATAATCTTAGCCTTTTTAAGTACTACCGATGTACTCTGAAAAACGAAAATAAATCGAATTGCAGAAAATATATTTTCAGGAAATAAAAGTTGATTATTTTTTATCAGATGATTCATTTTATCTCGCGTTTATGATGGTCGATTGTTGATTGATTGTATGAAAATAATTATAACGAGGCAGCCGGGAACCCTCGTGGGTAGAGAAAACGAGACAAATGAACGAATGACCCGGGCTCAATCTGAGTGGTGCCACTCGAAATAACTATTTTCACCTGAGCTGTGATATTTTTGGTATATAACAAACAATCAGAACAACTGTTGGGTTGATTACAGCGGTTTCCTACATCTACACAATACCCTGCAAGACACCGGGAAGGTGCGCGTAGGGTGTGTATCCACACGAGGTATGAACAGCACACGAGAGGCACAAGTCACACACCATGTATGAGACAACTACAGGAAATAGCATGCAATGAACTAGTAACCACTTATCGAACTCAAAAGGAATGCACATGGTACCACCACCATTTCAAGTAAAATCATGTAACAAGAGTGATATGTTTGTTTTAAAGTATAACCTCCACCACTTTAAATACATATGTACCCATAAATGCGTCTAGATAGACATTCACACACACACACAGATGCATATATTCATCATGGTAACATCTTCAAGTCACCTAAAGATGTTTATTAATTTTATTTATTTGGAAATAGAACCACATATAGCAGTAACTTTCCAATTTAAAATGGATCAACGTACAATAAGGACGCATGCATACAAAAATGACATATATAAACAATTAATGACAGAAATAACAATGTTTTTATGTTCTCATCTACTTACGGAGAGACGGAGAGGAGCAAGATCACTAAACATGTTAGAGGAAAGCAAAAAAGGATTAATGAAATCGGAGTTAGTTTAACGAAGAGGAAATGGGAAAGGAAAGAAAGCGTTTAATTAGTGATAACTTGGGAGTGGGCAAGTGAAGTAATGAGTGTGTGCGGATTGGTCGTGGAGGTACTCTGAAGTTGATGAGGGAGAACAGTTCGAGGTGGTCAATGATAAGAGTTAATAGTGTTGTAAATGAACGTTAAATCAGATTTACCACATGGCTGGAAAGGTAAGAGGTGGAAAGAAAAGACGAAATTACACCTTTGGATGCTTAGCGGAGATCGAAACGCTGCAGCGAAACCTACATCGTAAATAAAACCTTTTTATGTGGAAAAGCCAAGTGTCTCCGATCCTACACTTGTAAGCTCACTATTTTTAATGCTGTAAGCAGTTTTGGGAGAGCAATTTCTTTTCCAATAGTTCATAGCATAGCATTTTTTAATATTTAAATTCTAAACGCCATACCCTGTACCATTTCCGAATAGCCCCAAGGTCATTAGCCAAGGCAACTAAATCGGACCGGCTGTCAATGCCAGCACACTACTGCGTTGTCAGCAAACGGGCGAATCTTACTCATGACTATGCTAGTTAATTCATTCATATATGTATAATATGAATAAAAGCGGGCCTATGATGCTTCCCTCTGGGACACCCACTGTACTACTAACCGTATCATCATTAACGACCCGTTGTGCACGGCTAATTAAGAATTCTCTGATGCAGCATATAACTTTATTGTCTATCCCAAATCTACTTGAATTTAAATTTGTAAAAAACATCTCATGGGACACCTCGTCGAAAGCCTTTTTAAAATCCAGAAAGCATCAACCCGAGTGTTATTTTCACCAGAAAAAAGTCGTGGGCAAAAAGCCCTAGTTTTGTCTCGCAAAGTCTACCTTTTCGAAATCCATGCTGACCCCTTATAAATAAATCCTTGCTCTATGTGTTCCCGTGATATACATATTAATGCATAAGTTGAATCTATATGTTTATGTATTTGTGTGTATTATTCTAACTTGTTTTGTAAGAAAATGTTAATTTTAATTTACTGGCAAGGTTCTGAATAATTCGGATTTTAGCATAATTTTTTCATTATTGTGCTCTTTTTCTCTATATATTAATCAATAAACCAAGGAGTGCTGTGGCTGAAGTACTTCATTCTCTTTTACCTGCCAGAATGAAATGAAGGAATTGAAACGTCATCAGTATTCTTCACTCCTCTCCCACTTATCTTCTAATCATTCCAAGCTATTAGGTGAGGCGAGAAAAAAAAACTAGAGACGGTAGGACGCTCATGAAAGCCCATCAACGCCCGTAAATCGATCGATAGCAGTTGGTCGATTGTAACCGAAGATTAAGGGCGAGAGTTTACCCTGCTCCCCCAACAAAAGGTGCTTAAGCTTTCTGATGCTTACTTTTCCACTCTTCCGCCAGACAGCATTCGATTTGGGAACATAGAAAGGGGGGGAGGAGGATTTTTTCGTCAACGCCAGGTGACAAGCCATCTTCACGTAATCCCTCCTCGAGGGTTTAAAGAGGCACAGGAAACGGCTTTATCCTGCTCCTCCTCACACGCCACCCCCGTGCTCCAACGAATTTCTTTCCTACCAATTCCTCTTTCCTTGGAATTTTCAGAGGTGTTTGAGAGTCGACATCTAAAAGTTTTATTTTTTCTAAAAAAAATAGTAACGTCCACCAATGGCCATTCTGGCGTGGGAAAGACCGTAAATTATGCCTCACATGCCCACGTGGAAGCATGGAGTGGGATGCGAGAAAATAAAAATATTTTCTTGCGAAAACTCAGAAAAACTCCTCTGGCTCCAAGTATTTTGATTTTCAGGCTCTAATTACACGTTGCCTTGCCGTTCATGACAGCCTGACAGAATATTTTCACTACCAATCGTGCGATAAGTAAAATTTCAATGAACGTTTTTTTTCATTTAGTATGTTATTCAGGTAATTCAAAATACTAATTAAACTTTGGAGTATAACTTTCCCACAGAAGTCATGAAGCACGAGATGTTAACTGCATAGCTTTAGGAAGGGGGTCTCTAGTTTGTTGCAAGCGTTGCTAAAACGTTCTGGTCCCTTGGATAAGATTTCAGTTTTTAACCCGCTAAAAGAATCTCCCACAAGGCTTGCAAAGCATGGTGTGATCAATTTCGGGTATAAACCTAGAGCCATTTGTATTTTTATCAATTTGCAGAAATGTATAAAAACTGAATTATGTTTAAGGATTTCTATACTCTTAGGTGGTAACATGAGATATGCGAAATGGTTAAAACTCGGGACCGGGAAGAGAAAACCGTGATTTATGTTGGCACTGACTTTATAACTCCCATTGAATTCCTAATCCAAAAACGCGGGTGCCATTAATGGAATGCTAGTTCACAAAGCTTATAAGCCCTCCGTGAATCACTCAGGTACATAGAAAATCTAATCGACTGATGATACTAGGTCTCAATTTGTGGAACTCTTTCATGGTGACTCAAGATAAAAGAAACCTTGAAGCTCCACAGAATAAATCTGTTTTGGGATCGGTTTCAATACAGAATACCGTCTTCCGTCAAAATATATTCATTGCTTAGTCCATCTTTCGGAAAACCTATTTAGAAAATCAAATTGGTTTCCAATGGTAGGCACACGCACCTTCGACGTTAATAATGCTAACTTCCAACCGTCCCACAAGTGAATCTTAACGAGAGACGTTAGTCGGAGATTAGCCATATATTATTCTCACTTTTTTATTTTCTATGTGTATCTCTATATCCCCGAACTAGTGCATATTTTGGCACGGCAGGAGGGCAAGGTTGAAAGAAGAGGAGAGGCTCAAAAGAGCGCGTCACGTGACAGCAAGATCTGAGGTATTTTCCCATTAGAGCAGAAGGCGCAAAGTGAAGGGCACGCCTTCGGCTTTTGCGGACGTTTGTCGCTTTGGACGGTGCTAGAGAGAGGAGGATGGGGTGGCAGAGGTCTTGTGAGAGGTGGATGGAGGTTGGAATGGGTCGGAATGATGAGGCGGATGCGAGGATAAAACTCTTCCTCTCCGTTAAGATCAAGCGAAGGAGACCTTTCAGCTTAGAAGCAAGGGTGGGTCTCACTCCCTTATCACCTCGGACGAAAGGCAACGACGACCAATAAAACGCGCCACTCTAGGGTGAATTTTGTTCTCCCTGTTGCTGTATGTCCTACCTCAGCCTCTCTCGATCTCTGTGCGACCACTCGAAGTGGTCGAATTCATTCCCAGATATGCATTGGTTATGTTATTCCCCGTGTATTCTTTTCGAACTCCGTAGCCGATCCTTCTTTTGCGTTGTTTAAATCTCTCTTCTCCACTTATCCTTTCCAAATCGTTTCAGGTGTCACGGAAAGAGTAGAGATGGACAGCGGATATCGAGTCATAAAATTTTAACGGAAACACCGTCTAAAAGCTAAATACCTCTTTTTCGACAGAAGCGTTTCTTTTACAGACCGTAGTAACATTCGCCAGAATTTTATACTTTAAAATTTATAACACAAAATTTGATCCAGCGCGATTTCAGAATTATTATGGATGAGTAATGATAATAATGGTCCCAGGCTCGATCTGGTAGTAGAACTGCACTTTATAAAAGATAATTAAAAGCATTTAGCCTTTTTTATTGTAAAATTAGCGAGGGAATCTACGATTTACGAATTTTCTGGGCCTCAAAAACTTTCGTAACTTGATCTAATTAACTCAGGCATTAAAATTTATAATAATTATATGGTCTATTATGGCCAAGTTTCGTTAAAATTTCGATAATTTAACTCTTGGGAGTTATATTTCTAAATATCAAGAAAGTCATTCATTTTCACGAACGAGGTGGTCATTTACTTTCCCACGCATTGCATGTGAAATTATTATTTATCATGAAAAATGTAAATTTTATGTGATATTTATTTTTAAAATCTTCCGACCATTTTGATCGCATAAGCAATGAGCGCTTTGTTGAAGCGAGGGTCGTGAAGTCGCAACTCGCCCGGGAAACAGTCGTCGCGTCTCCGCGTAATGGATTTAAGAGAACTAAGCTTATGGCGCCCTGTAACGTCAGCCGTCATGGACCTTAAAAGCTCAGGTATCACCGTATTTTTAGTACTACTAAGTTTAATGCACCTATGCATTCTGAACATCTCCGGCAAGAAACTCACAAGTAAGCACACAAGAATGAGTCGTCAAGTTTTAATAAGACTTGAGGTGCATACATCTCTATAAACCATTTGACTGAACCCGTGCCCAACACGTCTCCTATGGCTTGTCGTGTCCTCCTAGCACTCGGTAGCTTTTACACGCCCAACTCTCCGGGCACGACACGCATTCATCCATGGAAGCAACTTGTCATTGTTGCTTGATCCCAGGCGGGGAGTTAGGCCTGGTGGGATGCGATCGGGCAACGTGTGAGGGGAAGCGACGGGCTCCCTCGCTGCGAGCGCAATTAATGCCACCGCCCACGCCGCCCATGCCGCCGCGTGCCAATGGGTGAGCACGGAAAAGACCGGGAAGGAGAAGAATTGCGAAGCAAGGCGGCGACGCCATTAGCACGTTAAGTGCACTCCGTCATAGCGTGCGCCCGAGTCGAATCATACGGGAGAATAGGAAAAGGGGGGGGGGGTGGCAGAGCGGAGTTAGAAGGGGAAAATCTCCTTGTCTCTTGACACGTTGGGAGAGAATCGACGGAGGATCGAACTCCGGTATAAGGATTTGATTTAAGTGTTCACCGTGGGCGAGTGCGTTTTTCGTCCCGATCAAAGATTTATCCTCTCTCCTTTTCTCGCTCTACCCGTTAGGCGCGGTCGGATTAAGTCGGGAAGTGTTGCCAAATTGGGGGTGATTAGCGCAAATAAAACATGAAAAATCCAATAAATTGGTTCCACTGCGGTGCTACAGAGATATTTAAAAAAATATATGCTGTTAATGCTAATGGCTGAATCCTAATGGCTGGCAGGTGATAGAAAACATTTTAAGTATCCTTTGGAATGGAGTCAACTCTTTGATTAATGTTCTCTAAAATTAACATATTATTGCCCTGTTTATTTTGTTAAAACATTCATTAGACATATAATTTACGCGTGAATACTCTGAAATCAATGCTACAAAGTTTATCCTTAGGGAATCATGTTACCTATTCTTTAACTATAACATGCGTTGCATAGCTTTTTTCCATTCACAGGGTTCCTGAAATTGTTATGTGATCAAGGATATAGTCTGTAACCTTTAGGATTTATTGCTGAGAAACTAGAGAGCGAAAGAAAAGACGCATGCAATTGTACGTGCCAGAAGTTGACTCAAAACCAAGTCTTACAAAGTATATGCGTTGCTCAACTGGAACAATGCAAAAATCACATCCCATGGCTTATATCCAAGAGAAATACACCGTGAAAAATGAATACTGAGCCAAAAAATGGAACCTATTGTCTTGCTTTAAAAATGCTCCCCGAACAATAATGATTGTGTACCTTAAATCAAAAGTGTGTCACCATTATTGCGTATTTAGCAACATGGAAAGAGGTTCTGCGTATTTGTCGCTCAGTGCCCCATGACGTTATTTTTTATGTGTCTTAACTTTTAATGCCCCCAGTTCTCGCAGAATTTAGTTTTCAGTCCGTTCGTTTGCAGTGATAAATCTATTTCCAATGAAACAAACACAATGGGTCTGTTTCATTGGAAAAGATTTATTGGTTTATCTCACTTTCGCGCAATTTCGTAGTAGTAGTAGTAGTATTTAAGGAAGGCGACCGACAGCTGAGGTCATTTGCGCCATAGGGGATGGACGGGAAAGGATGAAGGGTGGAGAGAAACCCGGTGTCGGCATTAGCCTACTCTTTACGAAAGGCGCCAAGGGGTCCGCAGCTTAACGTCCCATCCGACGGACGGCGTACTCACTCAAAGTGCCCTCCACAATGCACCTCAAGTAGGGATCGAGATACCCCTGAAAAATATTCAACACCGCCGGGATATGAACCCGGGCCCTTTTCGTGGGAAGCCAGTACGTTAGCCCCCGCACCATCTCGTGAATATAAGAAAGAGGAATTCTATACAAAAAAGGAGTGTTAACAGACAACATCTGTGAAGTGTAGCAAATCCAAGTTTATTTAATTGTATTTCATGGAATATGTAAAAGCCTCTCTAAATTATTAAGTGTCTATTATAAGTTATTACTTCCCCATTATTGTAGTCAGAATAATTGCTACAGTATATTTTGCTTGACAGTATTTTTGTGACAATACCCTATCCCAGGCCTTTACTTTAATTTGAAGTATAGAGAGTGCAATTTATATTATCATTTTGAGTGATTCTCATGAGTATTGATATAATCAGCGCACCTCAGCTCAAATCAAATAATCAGAAATTAGGCAGAATATAGACCTAATGGCCCATATACTCTATAATAACAAAAACAATGTTTCGTTCGTAATGATGGATGGTAAATTCGAAAATTTTCGGGGTATTTTCCGGGTTATTGTCGTAACAAATTTTTATTTTATATTAATGACAAAATTCCAAGTCTTAGACGGATATCTAAGAGTCATTATCATCCTGAAAAATATGGCGAAGCGTCTCAATCAAAATGTATTAGTTCAAAGAGAGAGATCAAGTTTTGAAATATTGAATATATAAAAAAATCGGATTGTATTGAAAGTCAGGGTATTGCCTGCGTTATTTAAAATCTCGCAAGACCGGGGTTTGGCCATTAATGCTTTGCACTCATACTCTATGAGCAAACTAAGGGTGATGTCCTTCTTTTACAGTAGCAGCTATGACTAGAATAGTAGAGTTAGAAAGACTAAGCCGGCTAAAGCTTCGATTCAGATAAATCTCGGCCTAAATTAAGCGAAACTCCTATTTCTCAAAAAGCTGTCGGTTCACGGCAGATATTGCTTTAGAAAATCCATAAAAATCATCGAAAAAAGGTTCAGAATGATCAAAAAAAAATTTCGCTAAAGACAGTAATACTTTTTTTTATGGTGTCAGCTAAGGAAGCCGGAGAGCGGTAGAGTGAACCGTTAATTCCCCGGCGAACGGAAGAGAGAATAAGCATTGGGAAGTAAACGGCTCAGGCGAAGCACGTGGATAGAGCGAAAACGGTCGAAGGAAATCCGGCTCGTTTTCACTTAGTGACAACACTCGCTCGTTTCAAGGCTCGGGGAAAAAAATGATTCCTTTCCGTCATCCTCGGAGCGACGCCCATTAATCCCGGCTGACGAGAGCCCCAAATCGAGTGTAATGCATTGCAATTACGGACTCTCCTATAATTTTTATCGTTCAGCGCACATATTCCGTCTGCGCGCACCCATTCCATCTCCTCGCAGCCCTCCCTCCTTGACTGATCCCCATCCATTTTTCTCTCTTCCGTTATCTAAGCGCTCCGTATTTGTCTCCGTCCGTGAATACGTCCGGGAAATACAATGGCCGCGATGGATATAAATTAATTCTTAACGTTTTTCCCGTCTCGAGTTGAAACAATCGGTTTTTCTCAGTCAAGCGATTCGTGTTCTGATGAATCTAGTGTTGGTTTTTCGGTCCAAAATGTTTTTAATGAGATCACCCCGTCATTAGGGAAAGGGCGAATCTGACATTAACGCAGCGCTTTTCTCTGGCTCCTTACGAAATTTATTCTTATGAATGACTCATACTATACTCACAACGTGGGATATTTTTGGCCAGGTTTTTCTCAATGGTTTTTGGGGTCTAATATCCATTACTTCACTCATGACAGAGTGCCTTTGAGTATTTGTTTCTCTCATTCATGCCTCGGAGTATCTGGGAAAGAAGCGAAGCACGAACTCATAAAGAGTGTCTGGTTTAACAGAATAAATGATAGACATGTAATGAGTCATCGCCTTGATGAATCGGTTTTTTGAATATCTTATGACCCGAGGCTTGTACTCTACCTCATCTCTCAACTTGTTTCTGTTTCAGCAATATTATGGTAATCGTTAGAACACTTGAAGTGTTACTCGCATATTGCTTCATTCGTAAAATACTAAATGTGAAAGCAGTGATAAGGTAGATGTGAATAAAATATTCGTCAATAATATGGATTATTTTCTCTTTATATCAACATACGTAGAGTCATAGAGCGGTTAATTCTTGGGTAGACCATTGAGGACAGCCTTCCTATTTATTGTAAACCTACAATGCTCTACATCATCTCGACATTAACCATAATTGACAATACACTCAAAATTAACGATAATCAATATCAAATAATCCTCAAACAAATTCCCTTTTCCCTTTCCTGATTAACTAACGTCACAGAGTCTATTTTCTAAAATACACGTAGTATTAGTTGTACTAGATGACTGTCTGAAAGTACGTTACCATATAGAAACTTAAAGGTCCCTGGGGCGTGTTTTCTAGGTAAAATAAAAGCATGTCCCAAAAACCTCAAAAGTAGAAAGTAATTAATGCAAGAGTTCAGATTAAAAACCTATTAACTTAGCCATGTGTCCAGAGCAGAAAAATCACCCATAAATGCCAATCTGACTCATGTAGTTAAGTCTAAATTTGTTATGAGGGCATTACATATTCTACTTCCCTTTAAATATTATAGGACAATGAAGACAAACTCTCCAAATTGCATTGCTGCTTGGTGATTAGTAGCAAATAAAAATAATCAATCAACTGATCTTTATCCAAAAATAACAAGAAAAAGTATTTTGTTTAAAGCGAAACTAATAGGTCATCTGAAAATCAGGATATATGCATTCAAAATATTTATTGGATTCCAGCGATGTAATTTTTATCTGATCAAAGCATTATTTGTGACTATGTGTTCATGATAAAATTATGCTTTCATAAAAATTTTCGCACTAAATAATTTTAAATTGCTTCATAGTATAATAAAACTTAAAAAGTTAAAATTCTACTATTGCACAATAAAAACCTATGTAATCAAATCAAATTTCATGCGAATCGCTAATTATAACAGCGCAAAATATACTGCGCCTCAAAAAATGAAAATATCGAAATCACAATTGCTTCCACGTATTAATTTTGAAAGATGGCATTCATCTTTCATGTTACGAGTATTTTTAGCAAAACTTTACACTTAGCATGGTTACCACGAATAAGGGCGTAACTAGTTACTGTTTGCGTATATTCTAGTATGAAATTAAGGCTTATAGTTTGTAAAATTGTCCTTTACTATGAATTTTTTGGTAGACTTTTTTGGACTTGAAATGAGTTAAAAAAACCTGCATGTTTCCACATTTTTGCCAAAGTAAAAGGAATTATGTCATTAACGCGTTATATTTGATTATTTTTCTCATCTCTGTCATTCACTGTGCTACTATTTTTTACCTAATATGTTACAATCAAATGGGCGTGGTAGTCCACTGGGTAGAGCCCTGGGCTACTGATCAGTGTTCCCGGGCCCGAATCTGGGTGACGCCTCTGGGCACTTTCACCTTCACCTAAGCTGAGTGATTTTCCGGTAATCAGGCAGAGTCTTCTTCCTGGAAAACCTTACCCTGATGTGTGAATTTCATGCATATAAGCTTAGTAATAAGTGAAATCCATCCTCAACTGTCAAACCAGCAATTGGGTTGATTACTTTAGTAATTGTTTATTATGAAGGTAATAGTATTTACAGTCAGCAATCTATTAGCTTTAATGTGAGTTGGGCTCAGTCATTATATGATCACAATAATTAACTTGAATAAAATGAGTTTGCCAGATTGAGCTGGTATTCACCAAATCACATAGCTTGCTGAGTGTTTAAAGTCATTAGGAGACAACCCCTTTTTTAGCAGTCAAATATTCTACGCACCGGGCTGCCACGTCCCCATAACATGGTAGTAGGGAAAAAACTAATGGGTAGTAAAACTACCTTCGAAGGTATGATTTCTTTCCGTTTCATGGAATCAATTCCAGTCGTTTGACAGTTTTCTCCGGATAGCCAAAGCGTTTAATCCATCATTTTATCGCGTAGTTTGCGGTCATATAAAGCACTAAGTGAATAGAAATTTCTTAGAACCAAAGCCAATATTAAATCATACAGTGGTCAAATGAACATGATATAAAATCGATCGACATCAAATAAATTGATATTTTTGTACATTACATATGGACGGTGATGAGGATTTGCCTCTTATAATTAGAACGTTATTCTGAGGAATGGCAGAATGAAATTATGTATTAGTCAACAAATTGTTTCTTTTAAACACCTGTTATCAATTGATTTCATTTCCATTTCCTAAAACACGCTTATCAATAGTGAATATATTTCAAATTTTAATCAACAATGTGAATCCATTTAAATTTTACACGTACGAGTACAAAAATGGAAATAAATTATTTCGCTTTCATTACAATAGTTGAAATTGCTAACAGTTAGCCTCTTTATTCGCACCACTGTGTAATGATTCTCATAACAGCTGACGCAAACGCTCTTCAGCACCTATAATGGCCTCCATAAGAATCTGAAATGGATTATACTATACTGTCACAATGAAATGGGATAATAATGTCCTTTGTTACCAACACTTTCACCAATATTTTCAAATGCTATTGTTCTGTAATATTTTGAAATAACGTCACCAACGTGAAACAATAATAATTTCACAGATTTTCGTATTCTGAAGCTGTACTTCGTGCAGAAAATTCTTTTGTACTTCTTAATGCTTTTCTGAATGATTAGGATGCTTTTGGTTGATTGATGCATGTCATTCCTTATCAACTATTTAATAGTAATTATTGCACGTTGAGTATTTACTATTTCCCTACCAAGTATTTCAATAGTATCAGAATCTACCTTTTGATATCTACCAAGTTTTTCCAATTGTCAATTCTAACGGTATGCCTGAAGTAATATGTGTAAGGATATCCTTTACCTAGTTTTGATTTTGGAAGATATTTCTTGGTTTTTACGTACAAAATTCTTATTCAAATCATCATTCATACTTTTAGTCGTTTAATTATGACCCCTGGATGACGTACGGAAAGGTATGCTTCCAAATCTGTAAGTTCTCTTTCTATGCACTTCAGAGCCTGGGCGTTTCGACAGAATTTGCTATCTTCGTGAAAGCTCTAGATCGTCCGTTCAATTCTATAGAGGACGCTAGCTACTGTACTCATGTCAAATACAGCCAGTGTGTTCTTTCTGGATTCATCGGTGTCACTTGTGGTTAGTACTATCCATGTGGTTAGTATCATCCATGCCCGAGAAGGAGTTTGAACCCGTTCTCCATTGACAAGTTTAACCGCTTTACTCTTAGTGCCAAGGTCGTGGTCCCTTGAGAATGTCCTTAGTTTCATCGAATGATTTGTAGGATTAATGACATTAATTTGAATATTTTGAAAAATGTTTAGTATGGAGACATTTCCAAATTTAACTGCTATCAATATCAAGTCAAGTGACTTTCAATGTTAGAAATATGTACTGCTTTATTTATTTGTAAATAAAGTGGGTACAGTTTCGTTAAAATGTTTTCCAAAAATTTACCTTTTCAGAAGGAACGATGGGGTGATGTAGCTAAAGCGTTCGGCAACTGAGAGATTTGTAGGGTCCAGGTTCAACGCCGGATGCAGCCTTTGGTCATGCTTAGCTTTACTCAACCTGTGTAACTTTTCGGGTACCAATTTGTCCTGGGAAACGGCTGGCGGCACAGGAAAGAGAACTGATCGACTGCTTGGGGTAGTAAAAGGTAAGCTCTACCTGATGCTTCAACAGTCTGCCTTAATACGCACATACAATTACTACCGTAGAGCAGTGGACCGTGGAGAATTTGCACTTAATGAAATAGCTGTGGTAAATTCTTTGCGCTCACTCTGGAAGGACGAATACTACATTGAGCTATTTGGTCGATTCAATTTCTTCTTCTGATTCTTCCCTCAGAAATAACAGCTCCTATGTGTTAGTTCTTTAACTTCCGGGCCGCTTCAAGTTCACATTATTTGTTCATCCGGCTTCTTTAGAGCGAAGGTCATTGCGCTGGTCTTCAACCCGCAGGTTCTACTACCTCATGGAAGATTGGTTTAAAGATGTCCATAGTAATGCGTTTATTATGGAAATATTCGCTCTGCATTAGGTACACCTTTCCATTCGAAGTGCTTAAATCCTTAAGTATTATATCTGCTATGAGTTATATTTTAATGTAAAACATTGCTTCGCCTTTAGAACAGTAAATCCCTTATTCTTTCGCCTTTCTGGTTTGTCATGTGGAGCATCTTAAAAAACACTTCGTTTACAGTTATAAACCAAGCCGATTTTCCATTCAGTCAGTAGTGCACTCTCAGGGTGAATAGAAGATAGCATGGTTCAAGGAGAGCTCATTTAGTAGGAGATATTAGACAGACTTTTCCGTAATATCAAATGTTCAAAAGACACTTCATCTCAAAATTTGCTGTTTCTCTTCGAAACTTTTTTTGCCCTTTCTTCTTTCTGTTTGTGTGGCAAACAAAGCCTTAAGTAAAATCGAAAACAGGAGTCTTTCGAAAGGAACCATATTCAAATCCAGCCTTTTGCAAGGCCGCACTGGAAGAAGCTTTATCAAACTTATCGAGCAGTAGAAACAACCGAATCTCAGGAGGAAATGGCCGCGCGAGTTGTAATAGAAATCCCAATCGCTTCACGTCTACGTATAATAGCAGTGAAAATGAAGAAAGAGCCTCGCTACTTTCACTTTTCCTCCTTGCATACACCCCCATCCATTCTTTTCTCATCTAATTTGGGACGCGTGACGGGGCACGGAGAACTCGGCGGACAGAGTAAACAACCGATTTATTCGATCCGAACACAAAAGGACTGAATCGGTCAAATTTCGCTCGTAAAGCTATCGTCGGGGCGAGGAGGGTGATGGGGAAGATTTTAAATCATGCCCTTCGTTACGCCCTCTTCCTGCCTGCCCTCTCCAAATCCCCAAACCTCCACTCCCACCCCTCTGCCACCTCTTCGTTTACAACTCTTTATCGCCCTGGTCTTTTCCCACTCTTCCTCTCTCTGTTTTAACCTCCTTCTCCCTCACTCATCCATTCCCTGCCCTACCTCTCTCTCGCTTGATGCCGGCCCGTCCTACCGTCCCTTTCATCGGCGCTGCAACCTCCCGCCCCACTCCTCACCCCGACCACCGTCCACTCTACCGGCTTCCCTCCCGCAAGTGCCCGGGCTGCTTCATTCACGGCCGGAGACGACGCCTTCTGGAACACGGTTCACTACAACCCCAGTGTTTCCTCCCCCCTTCCACCCTCCCCATTCAACCCACCTCCACACCCGAACGCCCACCCCGTGCGTTTCGGTCGAAATAAAAAAAACGGCGGTGGGGGAGGGTCGTTTTTGTTCTCCTTTTTATTTTAATAACGTGTGAATACATCAAGTTATCGAAAGCTACAATTTATCTATTATAGGTCGATGGGAGGACCCGTTTAATAATATCCTTTCTTTCTCTCTCTCTCTTTCTCGCTCGCCCTTCATCTCGCCCCCGCCGCTTCTCCTTTTACTCCATTTTTTTCTCCGGTCCTCTCCCCCTTTTTATCTTACCGTTTCGACCGCATCGGATTCAACTGTGGAAGCCGTCTAGAGGTGGGGGTCGGAATGGGAGGGACGAGAGGGGGAGGTGGGAATGGAAAACGGGGAGGGGAGTGGGTAATAGGCGGGATTGGGTGGGAGGGCTGCGTTAATTAAATCGGGCCTTTTCGGTCGGAATTTTATCGATACATTACGGTGGCCTCTCTCATTTTCTCTCTCTTCTCCCCCTCCCTCTCTCGAACCGGCGATTGATGTGGGTTGAGCCTAATGTGCCCAAAACGTGTTGAAAGAGGAGAACACGTGTTTAAATTTCGATGTGTTTCTGCGTCCTGGATGGCGTGCGGAAAGGCTAACGATCCCACTCGGGGATGCACGCCTCCTATTAAGACCCTTAAAGCGTTTGATTAACTCTCATAAAATAAGCTAAACTAAAAGTTTATGAGTGTGACGTGTCCTTTAAACATGAAGTGAAATGACCTCAGACGAGGTTGTTGGAGGAGAGCTGTTTTCGAATAAATTATAATTTTAAATACAATTCCTGCTTGTAGATATACGTCAGAGGGAAGAGAGCATTTATTTAGATAAGTTACATGGTTACGTTTATCTTTCTTGTTAATTTATAATTACGGGGAGCTGTTAAATTATTGGTATTACTTATTTGAAGTGCATAAAGAATGAAATAGTTAAAGAACTGGATGTAATAATTGGCATTGCATTATATTTTGTATTTAACATCAGGAAAACTAAATCAGCCAGATACTGCTACAAATTACCTTAAAAACACCTAGTGACCGAGAGATAATTGGCTAATGTCATCTAAGCCCACACATAAAAAGACAAGATCTTTTTATGTGTTCTTATATTGTTTGTTGCTGTCCAAGTTGCTGCTATATATATATATATATATATATATATATATATATATATATATATATATATCTACCGGTGAACGTAGGTTTTTGAATGGACGTAATTACTAATTAAATAATTTGTGGCCCCTAGCAAAACACAACATCCTACTTTACATCAGGTCCCTCTTCAGCTCTGAGTACTTTCTTCCTCCCTTCATCCCGTCCAACATCCCTGTCCTGTTCCTTCCCTTTCCTCTTTTGCCTAACATTCTCCCCTCAATTACAGTCTTCAACATCCCGCTGCCAGTCAATACCCCATTCAGCCACTTTTCCTGCCTCCATAGGATTGCTCCCAGCAAACCCCTCTCTTCGCCCACCATACCAAGTACTTCCTCATTTGTTTTCTTCTCTGTCCATTTCACCTTCTCCATTCTTCTCCACACCCACATTTCAAAAGCCTCCAGTCTACATCTATCCTCCTGCTTCAATGACCACGTTTCCGCGCCGTGCATAGCTACGCTCCATATCAAAGTTTTTACGAGTCTTTTCTTCACATCATTTCTCAACGTCCCCATCATCAACTCCCTCCTCCTTGTGAAAGCCTCTTTGCCTAGCGCAATTCTTCTCCTTAAGTCCTTACTACTTTGACCGTGTTGGTCCAAAACACTACCAAGATACGTAAACTGTTCTACCTGCTCTAGTTTTTCCCTCCTAATTTAATGTTTAGCTTAGCCTTTTTCTTCTTAGAAAATCGCATAACCTTTGTTTTATTAATATTGATTCTCATCCCATACCTGTCGCACTGAATTTCCAATTCACTAAGCAATGCTTGCAGCCCCTTGGCTGACTGGTAAACTAAAGCTTGGTCATCAGCAAACCCAACTGATTTTACGAATTCTCCGCCCACTTTCATTCCTACCTCCAGTTCTTCCCATGCCTCTTTAATCATTTCCTCTGCATACAGATTGAACAGCAACGGTGATAATGGACAACCCTGCCTTACACCCCTTCCTAACACTTCCCATCCAGACTCCCCGTTCCCCATTCACAATTGAGGAGTCTGAGACATGTACAGGTTGTGGATTAGCCTCCTTTCCCTCCAATTTTTTCCTACTCCCTGCAATATACTGCAATGGCATCCCGCGTGCCTCTCACCTCCCTAAACCCTAAGCGATCATTCCCTAAGTAATCATATGCCTTGATTTCCATCCTTTTTTGATGATCCTGAGAACCACTTTAGCTGCATAGAAAATCACACGTATTGTTCAGTAGTCCTCACATAATGTAGTTATAACCTTTTACGGAGCAGGAACTAACACTGATCTCACAAAGTCTTCCGGATAGATTCCTACCTCATAGATGCTATGAATCAGTCAATATAGTCTCTTCCTCCCACATTTTCCTAAACGTTTTAGTAGTCCCGCTGGAATGTTGTCTACCCTTTCGGCCTTATTTGATTTCATTTCCCTTCATGCCCTTTCTATCTCATTATCGAGTATGCCTGGACCTAAGCTGTCTTCCTCTACGTCATGTTCTCTTTCTATGTCTAACCTTGTTGGCCTAAGTTCTTTACCATACAGTTCTTCCGTATATTTCTTCCATCTCTCCTGGATCTTTTCTGTTTATACTATTATCTTACCCGACGTATCTCCAACTGTTTGCAAAGATCTCCCTTCTTAATTCCCGATAGTGATTTAACCTTGCTATATAGCGCACCAATTTCACCCTTCTGCAAACTTTCCATGTCCTCGCACTGCGTCTTACACCATGCTGCTTATATCTATATATATATGTATATATATATATATATATATATATATATATATATATATATATATATATATGTATAAGAGCATCCGCCCGGCAAGTGGAAAGATCCGAGGTTCGAGTCCCGGTCAAGGAAATATTTTTACTCTTGTGATCCGTTCGATTCCGCCTTCCCCACCTCTATTGTGTTCGTCCTTTATATGTGTTCCTATCCCTTTTCCTTATATCTGTTTCTGTATATATGAGTATTTATTCGCCGTTTGGCGGTATTTCGTGTTTGAATGTGTGTATATATATATATATATATATATATATATATATATATATATATATATATATATATATATATACTATATATCCCTTGAGAAAGGTGGTTTGACCACCGCAAATTCGGAACTGTGTGAGTTTCTTTCTCGAAAATAATACGTGATACATACTTCGACTAGCGCAAACTATTCTCGTTTCTTCGATATTTATGATGAAATCTTCCCTTCGCCATTAAATTCATTAGCTGAGTAATTCATGCTACCTACACCTACGCTAGTTCATTGCTCTGAAATTTGGTTAGCTGACGAAGAAAACCTTAAATTAATGATGATCCTTTCGAAAAAATTCACTCTGAGATCGTTGATGGGAAGATAGAATTTTAGAGCTTATCGGCTTCGCATCATTATAATCACAGGCTAGTTAATCTGGTGCCTATATCGAGGTTCTCCAGAATTTCCAGATCAGACGTCAGCTCGAAGGAATGCACTTGGTAGGATTCATTCCGTTGCTCGACATCTCGTATTAGGGGGATGTCACTGGTGTGATCGTCAGGCTTCGCCATTCCGAAGGTCCGCGTTTGAACTCCTGCAGTGTTGATTTTTTCTGTAGTATCCCGATACCTGGATTCTGATTTCCACATACTCCGTGTACCGAACAATGAGAGTTCGGCACTCCACACGACGAATGGGACGATACAATCTCTACTTCCGTCGTCTCATCATCAGTAGGCTGATTTCAGTGCCGGATTTCTTTCCAATCTTTCTTCGCTCCGTTACAATTTTAACAACCCCGAAATTACACTCCTATTTAACGGTATAAATGATCTCATTTGTTAGTCGGCGCCCCTTATAACTGGAAATTAAAGAATCAATGACTTGGTTATTTTTCACTTATTTTGAAAAATGGGGTTAGATCTTTTGAACGGTGGATATTTTGAGAATGATCCGGTTAATTAAAGAAAATTGGTGGAATAATTCATTAAGGATATTGACCGTCGACATTTCAGCTATATCTATCTTAAGTCATTTACCCACTGGAATGATGTCAATGCTACCTCTTCCAACTACGAAGACTTCCCGGGGAAAAAAGCCTGCGAGAAAGTGTTTTCTGCCGTTACGGATAAAGGCTGATACAACACGGTATACGTGTTAACAACACCTTTCTAAGGTGGCGAACTGCCATTATCACTTTCGCAAGATCTAAACTGCTGAAGATTTAAAAACTGAGTTTTATTTCGTCATATCATTTTGATTAGCCAAGAGTAAAGGGGTCCACCGTGTGTGATTGTGATTAGAAGGGGAGAAGCCTAAAGCTGAGAGAGAGAGACAGAGGAAAAACATCGGGAGCGTCACAAGACAGATAAATGGTCTCAATTTCGCCCGCGTTAGGACGATGGTGGGCCCATCCATCAAGTCCCTTCCGCATCATCTCTTCCGCTCTTTCCACGCCCTTTCTCGCTCCTCCTGCACTGCCTCCCGAGTCCCTACCCCATCACTTACTTTTCACCTCTCCTCGCATTTTCCTCTCCCACCCTCCACTTTTCATAGCCTCCTCCACCCTACCCAGTCACTCTTCCCCCTTGCGATCTTCCCCGTCCGCTCCCTCCTCCCCTCACACTCCGTCCCTCGGCGCTAATTACCTCGCGATGCATGAATTGTGCGCCCGTGCCCATTCATTCCTCATCCTAATTACGTCCAGTGTATGGGCAAGTTGCCTCCACATTAATCACGCCCTCCTACGGGCCTTTCCTCAGCCTCTCTTCCCCGTTCCACACTATTCAAACCCCTCGCAATAACTCTCACGACTCCCTCTCCCACCTGGACGCTGCGAAAAATCAGCCATCTTTCTCTCGGCTCCCTTCCCGCTTCCTCCCTCCCATTCCATCTCCCATCTCCATCGACCTCCCCCCCTCTCACACATCCTCCCTCTCTACACTTTCCCCTCCCGTCCTCTTCCCTGCCCTCTCCTTCAACCCTCCCACAAACAACCCTTTTCCCTTGTCCTCGCTACCATCTTCCCTCCACGCTTCATTGAACCCTCATTCGATCTATGAGAAACGGTCGACATCAATTACGCCCTAAATTTTTCTCCACGAGTATTGATAGAATGGTTCTTTTTCTCTCCCTGTCTCCTAAAAAAGAGCATCGACTTTGCTCCGAGTATGGAGTGAATTTATTTATTATAGTGGTGTAGGATGAGAATGTCATAGCTCGGATTTTTTTATTTTACCTCCTTTAATTTTATGCTCCGGTCTACCATATCTGCGCGTACTTTGTCTCCTCTCGCGATAAAAGTTTATTCGAGCGCGTATTTTCCGTCTTAAAGACTCGGCCGAGAATATCCTCCCGCATTTTTTTCGCTCAATTATTTTTTTCGTTTCCCCGACTATAGTTTTACATCGCTTCCTGCCAACATTCATTCCGGTCTGAATCCATTTGGTTACACTTGGAATCTTCATTTCCACTAATTGCAATACTTAGTACACCTAACGTAGCTGATCGCATTAAACGCCGTTCCTTCTGAGCTCCGAAGTGGAGACCGAACGTTTTCGAGGTCTCCAACCGTGTTCGTCACCGAATACATGAAACAATTTAGCCCGGTGACATCTCATTATTCCAATGAGAGGCTAATTAACCTCGTGCACTGCTTATTTAATGTCTACCCAAATCCATCATACCGATGGATGGGTCATACCAGGCTCTCCAGGACTTCCATGTTAACCGACCGATCGCGGACATACTTTGGAGGGGATCGTCCTATCCATCCCTGCCTACTTTCATTATTTGTTCAATCACAATTATTACTTTAATGATTTAAACTACCTTTATGTTCTGATTCTAAAACCTGACCAGTGTGGTGCATACCAATTGGAGAAACACCGAAGACTGTAGAATAAAAACCCTGGATTGAACGAGAGAATTCTCCAGTTTAACCTTCACACAATTTTCGCCCTAGGATGACATGGTTGGAATTGAAATAATGTTAAACAACAGTCAGGTTAAATATAGCAATGACTAGAGCTTATGTCTAATTCGTCAGTTTTACAATTATATATTATTTTTGTTCCGCTAAACCTCAATTTACAATTCAACACCAAGTCCAAAATAACTTTATAGCTATTATCTGGGATTCTGCGACATAGTCACTGAAAAAAAGTCTCTCATGGTAACATTGGCTAAAGCATGCCATATAAGTACGTATATATGGTATATTTCTGAAGATTTCACAAATGTGACCAAATGTAATCAGTGAATCAACGTCTCCTTCAGTAAAAATAATATCATAGAAAGGATCTTTAAAGGTCGTCGCGATTTTATTTCTATTGTAAATTGAAACAGAAATTTTGTTTTACAAAATGACTATTATTTAATTCATTAATTGGCAAGACCTGAGGTAAAGGATTAAGATAATTCAAGACTAATCAATCTTAATCCTTTATAGAAACATCTAACGTTCCTCCTTACTTCATGCCCCGTAAATAACGAGAATATAATCCACCCTGCGACCAGTGTTAACCCCTTTGGATGGATGACACCGGATTTCCCCTAATTTATACGGCTTAGCGGAATCCCCTGTAAGATTTACTCGCCATCTCGCCGCGTTTTCATATTTCCATCGTTTCAAATAACTAACAGTTCGCCTCAGCCCTTCTTCCCAACGGTCGGCCTCCTCGGCAATCCCCCACGTTACCTCTTGGAATGGCCCCGCGATTTATCGCTCCCTTAGCCACGAGTTATTCTCACTTTGTGACTGCTCGTTGGTTTTTCCCTCGAATGCGCCCGATCGCCGCCAAGCTCGTTAAATAATTAATATTATATGCCATCGGAGAGGCAAGGCGTTGTGTTTATTTTCAGGTGCGCTGCTCGCGCGAAGGTGAATGAGAGTTCAGGGGGTAGAGGGAGGGGGGGAAGGGAGAGAGGGTTGGATCACCTACGTGCTGTTTATTCTTGCTATCATCTCGCGAAACTACCGACTTGTCACGTCATACCCTCTCCGCCTCAACTCCCTGCTATTACTTTTTCTCTACTCAACCCCTTCCCTTTTTTTACTCATAGTTGGCAACGCTTGATATTTTGGTGCATGATGGAGAGAATATTGTCAGATTTTCCATTCTCATTCACCAGAAGCGCGGGCGTAGGAAATGCTGAACTTTTAAATGCACTAGTTGATCAGCATTACTGAGCTTTACATTGCAGATTCCGTAACAGCATTGTTTTAAAGAACAATTGGCCCAATTGATCCGTGCTTTACGATTGCCAAGGCGACTTGAATACCTGCATATTTAGCTTCACCCTTATTGGAGTTAGACTCAGGGAATTAATGCTTAAATGGATCATGCCATCAAAAAACGAATTAATAGTCTTAATTTGGCAAAATTATGTTTGCCCTTTGGAGAGTACTTTGAAGAATTTTAAGTGTTTGTGCAAATCTGTTCAATATATTACTTGTAAAAATAAAAGGATATATTTGGAACGCACCATGCATATATAGGGGTATGCGGTAGTCCTGGGGTGGAGCGTTGACTACTCACCGGAGGGTCCAGGTTCGATTCCAGGTTCGGTCCAGGGAAGCCTCTCTGAGCACCCTCAGCTCCACCCAAGCTATGTGATTTTTCGGGTACTGGATGTTCCTTGGAAGCCATAACCGGCGCAGGGAAAGGAACTGGCCCCCTACCCTGATATGTGAATTTCACACACCGTCGGGCTTAGTACTGGGTGAACTCTACCATCACCTACCAAACCGACCTTCGGTTTGATTATTGTGCTATATATATATATATATATATATATATATATATATATATATATATATATATATATATATATATATATATATATATATTTATATATATATATATATTATGTGTATATATACATATACATTCATTCATATGGTAATAGATGTAAGGGAAATGGATAGGAACATATGGTAAGGACGAAAACAGGAGAGGTGGCGAAGGCGGAATCGAACAGACCGCAAGGGAGAAAATATTTTCTTGAGCGGGACTTGAACACCCGATCTTTCCACTTGCCGGGTGGATGCTCTAACCACTTTAGCTATAATATAAATTACTTTATTCGGTTCAGAATGCTACAGACTTTGTTTGCATCATGCATAATATCGGGTCACAGATTATGTGTGCATCATGTTTTTCCTTTATATAAGTGTACAAATACACTTATACATACGTACATACATAGTATATATACTACATGCATACACACTTACATATGTACACGCACGCACACACATATAAACATATGCATACAGACGCATACACGTACATATGACCATAAACATTTTGAAAGCATAGAAAGGAAGGCAAGGTCCACAGATATTAGGAGGAAGATTTTACTAGCAATGGAAAATTATGTATTGTAAGAAATAATCAATGTTAGGGTTGAAATTTGATCGTAATTCCTGAATTCAAATTCCGGATGATGCCTTCGGACATTGCAATTTTCTGGCCACTAGAAATTCATGAGAAATTGAGTAGTTACCCAGAATGCGTGGATTTCGCAAACTCTTACTCTCACAAGTCTTATTTCAGGGTGATATCGGCCCTCACTTTACAAGAACTACCAATTATTGTGGTAGTGGTAGTGGAGTTAGTATCGTAATCTAAGATAGCCACGACATTTAAAGCTTAAGGAAGGTCACAAATTAGTGAAAAAGCGGTAGAGGGTGGAAATACATTTAGAAAACTGGTATGATTTTCAAAATAAAAATGCTGTATCTAACATTAGAATAGTGCTATAGGGTTACAAGATAAAAGAAAAATCGATATGAAATCGAAGAACTGGAAATATGAAATTTCAGATAGGGTTAATTGTTTTGACTATAGAGGAAATATTGTGGTTTTGAAGACAGGAAAAAGAAGACGAAAAAAGCAAACAACCAAGGTGAATTGACGAAGGAAAAACTGTACGAGATCGATGGGGAATAATTAAGCAGAAAATTAGCCAAGCAAATAGAAGTGTGATTGAATATTTCATGCTGAGAGGAGAGTTCAATTGCTGTGACAGGTTCCCACGTAACAGCTTCGCAAATCTATGGTGCCAAAACTAGAATTCGTATAAACATCAGAATTGAATGGAATGATTTTATTGCAAATGCTTGTGATTTATGACAGCCAAATCGGTAATAGGACGCTGCATGTTGAAAGTGAATCCCTAAAATTTGATGTAATGGAATTTTATGTATTATTTGCTCCGTGGGTAGACATCGTTTTCACGTTGGCGGCAAGGGAATGGGCTGGGGCAAACAGCGTGGTCTGAGAAATGGGCTTTTCATGCAGGAAGCTTGGAGGAGAGGAATGCACCAACCAATGATAATTCTCAGTAAACGTGAGGGGTATAATATAATTGATATAACCTATAGAGGGAATTTTATAATTTTGAGGTTTTGAATCCATATTGAAGCTGATATTGGTAAGGAAATAAACAAATGCTGGAGTTTATGAAATATTATTTATCACTTGCCAGACTGGTTCATATGCTTTACACTAAAAAATGTTATATGGCAACTGGTAACAATTCCCCTATGACAAACGCTGGTTTGAGTTAAGGGATCCCGGGACATTAAACCGGCCGACGCAGTGTTTCGCCAGTTTTCCTCGTACCTCAGGCTAATTCCGGACCATGTATCTCCAGTTTCTGATCAAATAACTTTTCTGCCAAGGTTTGAACTAAATTTGTACAGAAACCTTGTAAAAGATCTACCCTGAAGAGGCATTTCACCTACACCAGGGTTACAACTCCGTGCTGACTCCTATGATTCCTATTTTAAATATTTATTATGCTCTATGCACATATATACTGTGCGGAAGGAATAAATGACTTTGAGCAGGTAAAGAAAAGAACAAGAAATTCTGGTTATGTATTTGTTGTTCTAGACACAGAAGGAAATGTCAATTAAAACTAAATTCGAGATATAACAGATTTATTAGTTTAATGAAAACCAATCATAGCAGTCGATGAATACAGGAAGATGGATAACTTTTCAACCTAGAGGAAATTATGTATTGAGATAATTTTCCTGAAATCAGATCTCCAATTCATCTTATGCAATCCAATACCACTGTTTCACTCTCCCATAGGAATGCGACATATCCTGTAAATAGTTTAAACTGAGACAATAGGGAAATGAAGTGCACACACAATTAGGAACTTTAATTTCGGAATCTCCAATCATTCGAAAGCATTTAGCCGCTGTTGAACAAACTCAAAGAAACACCACGGCCTGCGTGAGACATCCTGAAAATCGGCTTGACATTCCCGTCTGGATTTTCACACCTTGGGCAAGTGGCCGTCAGCACGACGCGACATGCTCGGCGCTCGGCATGCCGCTTCGCCCAGAATGCTCCGCGAGCCCATTTATGGGCGGATGGAAGTGGCATCGGCCGTGGCGAAGGCCCAAGTGACGGCCCCAACCGCCAGTCTCATTTCTCTCACGGTTATAACCCCTGTAGGCCGTTTTATTAAGCCACTTTTATATTCCTCCTCCTTATCTCCCTTCTTTCCATATTTTAACGTTTAAAGCATAAAAGGAGTGAGGAAACGGGACGAAGGGAAAAATTACGATGTGCGCAAATCCTAATAAAAAGTAAGAACTATGTTACATTAGAAAGTTTAACGCATTATCTCTGTTGAGCCTCTATTAATTCAATTCGTAAAACCTTACATGAAGCAAAGAAAATCACATATATTCTTTAAGCTTAATGATTATCAGGCTGAGTTGACTTAACGCCCAAAATTCTTATGCTTAATTAGGCATTTGGTTGTCTAATAAGTCTTTGTGTTTGCTATGTCATAATTCGAAATGAAATATTGCTAAAATCCTACGCTTGCTACAATTCTCTTTATTTTCCATGATTTTCACATAATTATTTTATTTAGTTGGATTTATAATTCGTAATGCATACTGAATGCAAGTAAATTCTTAAAAAAATGGTTGGAGTCAATTTCTCCGATTGTTATTCGAAATATGTTTTGACCATTTTTTGACGCATGCTTTTCGAAGATGAAAACTCAGTAATTTGTAAAACTTGTTTCATTAAATCTTCATGTCAAGTTGTTGATGGCACTCAGTTTATCTTTCTGCATTTTATATTTGCGGTAATTACAATTTAAAGTCGGTGACGCGGCTCTTGCACTCGTATACGAATGCATTAGAACACTACATTATTATATTTGTGATCAATAAAATCGAGTAAAATATATATTGTGAAGAACTGTTGTCAAGTGTATTGCATAGAATTGTATTTCTTGGAGTGATGTTGGCATTCATGGATACGTTTCATCTGTAAGAAATGGTTAACGGATAATTATAATGCCGAAATGGAAACTGTGTATAATTTGACAACTTCCGAGGCTATTTAAAAAGTATTGTCGTTCTTCTCCCATTTCGCCATAGGTTTGGGTAATATTTATATACCAGCCCTCATCCCTTAGATCTGTATAAAATTGCTCCTTCCCATAACTCAAGAAACGTTTAGATCCATAATGGAGTTGAAAAATGTAATTAACCACCACGCCATGAGGGTAGCAATTAGAATGGTATACGTACCACCAATGAGCATCCATATCCAGGGCCCAGGGAGCTTGGGTGCTCGGGTCCTCGAATGCATAGCCCGTTCTTCTACACTACATCTTTCTTGTCCTCAAGAGTGAAGTACGAAATAGAATGTACAATCTTTCAAGGAGACCTAATAATGAAGCGGATAGAACTTGAATAAAATCCGAGGACTAGCAGTTCATAATCATGTGCATATTATAACGGTGTGATTATTAATGAAAATTGTGTGAAAAATTCCCTCGTGGTAATAATCTCATTTTTGACTTTTCAACAGCGCTAAATAACTTTGAATGAGACTTTTCAAATTTTAATTAAAATAAAAAGACAAATATTCACTTTGATATATGAGTCCCAGCGAAGGAAGTATTTTTACTATAAATGTTCAATGAAGCATGGCAATCAATTTTTCATAACAACTTACCTCTAGTTATCCTCCAATTAATGATGGTCCTTTCTGAAATTGGTCCGCATTGGATACAAATCCCTTCTGTCACCTTTTTATCGTGTTCGAAGACTGCTGGACGCCTTTTTTCGACAGTTTTTAAAGTCCTCTCAGAAGCCTTCACGACTGCTTCTTATGATGAAAAACGCTTCCCGCGAAGATATTTCTTCACATTAAGGTACAGGAAAAAATCACAGGGGCATAATTCTGAGGTAAAGGGAGGACGAGGAATGCAGTTCAATCTGATTTTCGCGATATATTAGCAACAAAATTCGCTATGTGTGGCTGTGAATTATCGAGGTGCAGCATCCAGCCTTTGGCTGTGAAATGTGACATTTCGCGATTGATATGACCTTGGAGAATTTCCGCTACATCCCAATTCTATGCCCCAATGATACGATCCTTCTCGGCAGAAGTCACTAATTAAACCTTTTTTGGCACTGGTAATATAGGAGATTTCCACACAGAGCTTTTGCTCTTTACTCTTGGGATAAATATGATGCAGTCAAGTTTAATTTAAAGTGATAACCTTCAAATCGAACGCCTTATTTTCCTGTAGGATGAACATCAAGTGCAAACAAACCTGTACACATGCGCCTTGTTGTTTTGTGTGAACAATCTCGGAGCCCACCGCACACAAACTCGTCCCGTGTGCAGTTTTCTGTTACCATCGTTTAGATACCACACAATGAAATTGAATATTTCCCATAGTGCTGTTAACGTTTGTCTACAAGCTCCTCTCAGAATGGCAGCAGCTATGTTAATATTTCCTTCCGTAAGAGCAGTGGCTGCCCCTTCCTTTGAAAGTAAATATTTCCCCCTCTGAAGAACATATTCTCTATAAATCTCCTGCAGAATAACATTGTACTTGACTCATGATTTTTTCAGGGGAAAGCAAAATTGCAATGCAGTGTCACGTGTTACTTTCGTCCTTTACAAAATCGAATTGAAAATGTTTCAAATGGTAACGGCTACCGATGATGAACTGCAGTATTCAAATCAATGAATCTTGTATTTCATGTGTATTACACATTTAGCTAACAATACAGCATAAAATTAAATCTTTACTCAATAAATTACATGAATAAAAAATTATTTGATTTTTGGTACTTTAAAATCCTGGTTGCAAAATCATTCCGATATATTAACAGTTTTACAATGTCCTCTATATCAATTTTATATGTCGCGTTATTCTTGCGACATGGAAAAATTTGAAAATTCCATTATTATTATTATTATCATCAAAATTTACATGTTCAGATAGACAGTGTCAGGTGGCACACAAGTCCCAAGTAATCACAAAACACGAGTATGATAAGTAAAGTCAGTCAGTAAACAAAAGTACACTTAAAGGACACTTCCAAACACAGATCTCTTTAACAAAACAAGAGAGTCCTCATCTCATTAACATCAATCAATCCTCAAGAAAAAAAAGATAGCATATAAAATTAAGCTGTTACATATAATTTTACACCACACATGAATCAAATTATGACATGAATTGCTTACATCTTTTCTTAAACGTATGCACTCTGTTAAGAAAAGGTTCGAATAGTTTTGCAGGTAAGGTGTTCTAATCAACAATTAAAATAAATAGGTTTAAGGAAATCAAGTAACATATAGGTAACTTCATTATGAATTAGCCAGAGGGCGGTGTCCAAGTCTGTCTGATTTTTTTGCATGGCTGGAATGAAATGTACCGTAATTCAAAAACGAAAGTAGATATGAAAGAATTTAGTGAAATTACTATTTTATTGATGAGAGGTAATGTCTTCATTTATCACGATAATGTGAAACCCGATGGATTGTTATTATTAAGCATACTAGTTTGCCCTATTTCTCCATTTATATAATTAATATTTCATTATATTTGTTGCTCTTAGCAAAAGACCACTCAGATTTTCAGTATTGTCGTTAAGGGGCTTAAAACAATTAGACAATGCAAAGGAAAGGAACGGTTGTGTATGCAATATTTTGGTCAATTAAACATGCATAAAAATAAAAACTAAAAATCGTAATTTTTAAATATGGAAAGTATTTTCACCGCGAGGTAGGGTATAGTCGGGTCGACCAGACACAGTTCCTGTGCTACGTGATGGAAACTATACCCACTACTTAGATGCCACCGCTACCATTATCCCAGATTCATTTTCTCAATGCAGGATGTATTCTAAATTTTTGAGTAATATTCATCAAATATAAATTCGTCCCATTACGAATACCTTTCCATTGTATTGGTTGTTAATGCAGTTATATATTTGTAGATATAAATCAAGTTATTTTTAACTAAAAAGAAAAAAAAACTGTCTGTTGAATTATCACAATTAGTCTTGCTATATCTGACAAATAAGTCTTGAAAGAAAATCTCAATTATCCTATGACTTAGATGGATCAACGAGAGATTCAGAAAAATAAGGCTCTCGGAGTAGATAAGATCAATCTATGAAAAGGAAGATTCTAAATTATTAGGGTTGATTAAGTTTTTTTTTGGTGTTCAATATCTTTCCTAGTACTTTTCAAGCCATTCTTTAATTAAAGAAGAAGTAACTCACCGTCTCCACCGACGACAAATGATTATCCAAGCAGCACCAAAATGCTTTTCAAGTTCGATTTTAATCGTATCAGACATGACCGAGCATAGTTGACTATCATGCTCCCTCAATCTTAATCCCACAATTATATAAAACTCCCTCATATCAGCTTGAAAAATATCAGTTACTAAAACTGTCCTCAAAAACAAAGAAGACGATGTCGGAATCAAAATATTAGTGCAAAATAGTTGTCATAAGACGTAAAAGCGCCACACATTTATGACTGTCCTTAATCATTCCCAACATTTTCTAATGCTTTGCTTTAAGAAACTGTGATGGCATTCAACATTCCTGGGTATTAGAAATGGTCATTATTTCTCTGTGGCTAGTTAGTTATTAGGGATCTGCTTATTTTAGTATTACTATATATTCCTCTTATAAAATCTGTTCTTAACATTCTTGAATCCATTATTTAAATTTCCCACAATAATGGAGTTGATGCTTTTAACGGCTCGGATTCTAGCATTGTTTTCATTCCCGATGGCAGATGGCGCGCTGACCGAATAGGAGTCACCACATAGCGGATACCTGATTTATCCCTCTCTCCCCTCTCTCTCCGTCTCTCCCGAAGCCGCTTATCGTACGACTGGACGTCCTCCCGACGTATTTCAACCCTTCCTTCCACCCACACTTTTCCCTCTCATTAACCCCCTCCCTCGTCTCAGAACGCTCCTATCGCCTCATCCCCCCTTCTCTTTCTTCCTTCGCTTCCTTCATTTTATTAATTCCCGTCACGTTCTCCCTTGTTTATTAGCGTCATTCACCGCGGCAAAATTATCAATAGGGAAATCTATCGGGGCGCCGTAAAAAAGAAAGACATCCTCTCTCTCTCTTCCTTTCAATCTCCATCTCGAGTATCCCTCGACTCCTCTTCTCTCTCCTGGACACTGTTATGAGTTCTTTCGCTCCATGGCTCTAAATATTGCTGAGCGCGTTCTGATGCAAAATAAACACCACATCAGTTTCGATATGCCGCAGTCGTGTAATAAATGGTCGATATCAAAATTATACATCGTATTTGCCTTAGGTTCCAGATGCACGCAGGAGTTCACCAGTGACCAATAGATTTTTTAATGGAATCATATATCAGTTTGGCTCTAATTGGGATATGAATTGAGTTCACTAGTTGATAAATGTTGCAAATTCCAAGAAACTGTGGGAGATGCCGCGACAGTAACATTTAGAGTCATCCGCTAATATGCATTTCGATGCAACTATTTCAGTATGTAAAAATCATTCATCTTGATCCGGATACTAACCCGGATCTCTCGATGTTTTGGGAGCTTGAAAGGAACAAGATATTGTGACGAAATACCGTGCATATTTATCGTACAATGTCACAGGCATTCGAGGTCGTACACGATGCGTCACAGTCCACGGGGTTGAAGTCAACTTTAAACACCAAGGGAGTTTTTACCTTTGACAAATTCCGCAGAAAATTTCAGAGTGGAAGAGGATGCCTTGATAGTAGGGCTGGGCTAAGAACTCGTCTGCACATCGAGGGATCTGGGTTCGAATCTCGGTCAAGGCGAATGATTTTTACTCTGTTAAATGCTGAATTGAAATAAATAAAAAAATAATTAAAAACATACTGAAGCATAATTTGGTATCAAATAATTTATTTATAGTTAAATAAATTAAAATTCAATTTGTGATCGAAGAAAACAGAATTATAAATTACGCTGTTTGATGATTTATTAGTCCGATTTTAGCGGCATTGTCGAAACATGGAACTGATTTGGATTAAGACTAAGAAAATAACTAATTCTCGATGTCAGGATCGAGTCCCGGCGTGGTTAATAATTTACTCTCATGAGAAAATGTGCCCACTAAGGAAGACTTCCGAATGAACTTAAGTGTAAACCTTCAGTTTCGGTGGAATTTGCGATTGGTCATTTTTTCTGTATGCTGATAATCACACACTCACCGCTTACATCCATGTGGAAAATATCTATGACAGATCTTGACGGTATCGAAATAGACCACGTGTTTAATAATTATGCGTGTGTGTGCTACATTCCATGTGGGCGTGCGTGCGCGCACGTGTGTGTACTTTGCTCATTATATTCACGTTATATCTTCACCCTATTGGTATATTTTTTCGAGTGGAAATAGATTTTAAGTGTATGGTTGAAATCTTTTTTCTCTACTTCGTGTTTCTTGTCAGCTCGACATACCAATATCGCTGGGGTTACGTTCAAAATCTCCCAGGTAACATACCAACACACAGGCAATGAGACGAAATCAATTTTTTCCTATAGGTATGTTACGATTAAGGTGAAAACTCGTTCCTTCTTTGTTTTTAAAGGATATAAGGTGCAATTTTAGTTACATTTTCTGTATGAAAAAAAGCACATGGACAATATCCATCTCGACCGCCTGGCTCCGGGTACATTCGCTTGGGAGTCTTTATTTTCCATCGATGTAAGCTCCTAACGACCAGCTCGGATCTTCCCCATGCATCTTCTCCCCTCGCCCGCGGACGAGGGGGGAGTTGGGAGGCGTGAAAAACGACGCAATGGGGCCAGATACACTCGCAGTCCATGGCAGGGGAGGCTGGGGATTCTCGCACGGTTTCTTTTTTCTTCCCGTTATCTCATATGCCGGCCCCCGGCTTGATTGATTGGAGCTTTTAAATTATATTTCTCCCCCTCCTCACACGCCTCACGGACGCGAGATTTTCCTTAATTGGCCGCAATTTTTATTCCCTATCGGCTGGGAGAGAGAGAGAGGTTCTGTTTGTATTTCCTCGTGCGACGACGGTGCGGAGTAATTAATACTGGGGATCATGGGTGCCTCGTCGGAAAGCGTGGCATTAATCATTGCCCAATGGCCGAATGAAAATAAATAAGGATTTAATTCAATTACTTTCCGACGCAAATAGAAGAATGAGTGATGCCGAAGTGAAAATGAGGCTGTCGAATTTCGCTTTAACTTTATTTTTTCTTCCTGGCATCCATTTTAATTCAATCTTTTGGGGCTTATAATTAGCTCTTTAAACCCAGCTCTTCCATGTCCATTTGTGAGAAGATATGATTTTAAGAGATGGTCCATTCTGTGAGCCACTTGGCATTTTGCATTCAAAATTGCACATTACGTATAAATTCAACTTTTTCGACGCTTTTACACTTTGGCACTTCGTAATATTTTGAAAGATTTGTTCTTCACACGTTACTTATCATCTTCATTCTGCATGAGAATTCGGCTCAAATGGCTAAATTGCACCAATATTCCATCGTATTTGCATAGCTATATATGTATATCACAACAATTGAACAATGATTATAAGGTATCATAGTCTACAGACTATAGAGAATTGTCTATAGCTACAGGAAAAGTAGCAATAAAAGTCTATTATTAATACTTTAAATGACTTATAAAAGGGATGTATAAATAAAATGCCAGTTTTACTATCAGCGTGCTCCAAACATAAGGACGTAATAAGATGGAAATTCATCACTTCTCTCTTCGATGTTGATAGTAGTTAAACCAAAGAAATGAGCTTGAATCAACGCAAATGATGAGCGTAAAACGTGATGACCAATCATTAGCAAAGGAAGGATATCTTGTTCGATCATAAAAATTTTACTATTTATATTACTTTGAATATTTATATTTATAAAATCTATTTATTCACAGTTTAAGTATTCGCAGCTAATATAATAAGAACGATCATTAAGTTTTTAATGACAACGTATTTGATTTTCCGGGTTAAATTTCAATGCATCCTTTATTTCTCCATATGCAATGAAGGGATAACTATTGTATTCATAAAAAATCACTATAGGATTTTGATTGAGGCATGCAATATGAAATTCCACGATTTCTTTTTTCACAACTTTTCCGATGATTTCAAGAAGTGTGATTATAAACTATGAGTTAGAAGTTTTAGAGCCTAATGACTCCTGACAACCGTTACAGTAAATGCGAAAATTTCTGAGTTTAAAACTAATAAATTTGGATAATTCGCTTTTCTGATTGTGGGGAAAATATATCAATTCATAAGGCGTTTTATGCAGTCTTATAATAGGCGTGAGTTAGAGTGAGGTTTCCGGATTGGAGTTTCGTAGGAATTTGAAATACGTTAGGCCTTTTTTTCAGTTTTTCGCTAAGGCTGATATTCCAGAGGTATGTCCCGCGAGCATCAAATAAATAGAGATTATATAATTATATATAGATGATTTCTCGCTGAAAACTTGAGTGTGTAACTTGAGTGCCTTTGATGGTTTTTTTTGTTACAAATGAGATTCTTGTTCAAATCCCTCGGTCACGAACAGCTCTGCTGTAAAGATCAATTAAAAATCCCTATTCATTAGCTATCAATATCTCTTTTCGTATTTTTTCACATCTTAAACAAAAAAGAGTTTATAACATCATCCACCAATATTTATTGATTCACTGGTTAAGGACTCATTTGAACAGAAAGGATGCGATACTTCAGACGAAGCTGTTGTACACAATGCCAGTGAAGAATTAAGAGTTGAGAAAAAGTAACACCAAAGGTGCTGTTTCAGAGAGATAGAGAGAGACGTACTTTACATCGTGGACATTTACTTGAAAGTGATGGGGAATTCTTTGTTTACATTTGCTAGACTCATCCCTAACATGGCACAGAAGAGTTATTGATTTAATATTGGACCTGAAACACATCTTTATGTTATCTTGTGCGCGCATGCTGCGTCGAAAAGGAGTTATGATCAAAGCGGTAGAGCTCAAAAATTGATCGCCCTACGTGGATAGTGGAGAGGCAGAATGATCCCTAACCGGACTATCCACTTGTTGTGGATACTCCCCCGTGATGATGGCTATTATTCCTCATGGAATATTTTACTCAGAGGAATGTCGAAACTTTGAGATTAAAATAAAAATTCATGATTAATAAGCTGTCAGGGTTCTTCAATAGATTTATTTATCATAAAGTTTGCCACATATGAAAGTATAAAAGCATGAATACCAAATGAAGTTTGCATAGAAAAATTAATTTGATGGTCATTTTATCATGTGAAATCCAAGATCAAGTTCAATCAAGGAGATGTATTAGAATCATCAGAGAGTGACTGACTAATAAGCAAATGTATTTTTTAATACTTGTGCTAACGCTCAAAACAGAAGTGGTATGGAAAATTTTTCCGAAAGGGGTTGAGACTTATATAAGCGGCTAAAAAGAGGCATATATCCATATGTTATTTTTAATCGTTCACTTATACGAATTCTTGCTTTGGCCACACATGAGAAAATAGTGATTCTTCTAGTGAAATTCATTTGCAACTAAAATATGGGCAATATTTCATGTTTTGTCGTTTCGAACGACTTTAGGTAGCTTTTTATTTTGTTAGAAAATTAATGCTAATAGCATTAGGTGTGCAATAACCTCAGTGTTTTCTCAATAACAGTGGGTATTGCATGAAGTATTTTTATTCGATGTCCAATTAGTTTTTCTTGTGAAACATTTTGCGTCCAGCGAGGTTTTCCCTCACCTCTAGTCTTCTGGCCTTACTCAAGTCAATATTTTGGCAATAAGAGCTAAATATTAAATTAATGCCTTGGTAGCTTCAGTTAGTTGAATTAACATATCCGTGGAGCATGCGCATGCGTGCGCTCCACGGATATGTTAATTCATCGATATCTAATTTTAATATGCCGTATATGGTATTGGTATTTCAGATAATTTTATAGGAATATAGATGCAGACATCTGAATAAATATATATATATATATATGTATATATATAAATATATATATTTATATATATATAAATAATATATATATATATATATATATATATATATATATATATATATATATATATAGGATATATATATATATATATATTTATATACATATATCCATAAACACAGTAATCAACCCGTAGGTCGGTTTAGTTGGTGATGGTAGAGCTTAGATGGTAGGGCCTAGTACTGGTGATCACCAGGACTAAGCCCTATATGCCCGGCGTGTGAAAATTCACACATCAGGGTAGGGGGGCCAGTTCCTTTCCCTGTGCCGGTTATGGTTTCCCAGGAAGACCTGGTACCCGAAAAATCACATAGCTTGGGTGGAGCTGCAGGTGTCCAGAGTGCCTCGCCCGGGAATCGAACCCGGGACCCTCCGGGAATCGAACCCGGGACCCTCCGGTCAGCAGTCCAACGCTCTACCCACTGCCCTACCGCGACCTACATATATATATATATATATATATATATATGTATATTGTCAAAAATAGCAAATGGCAATAGTCTACAGAAAAGCAAAGAATATGTCTAAAACTCGCGTTTGGACGCAGTTCCTGCAAATTATCGAGTGACATAATATTTTGTGAGTATAAAACTGCTAGTTCTAGTTCATTCAAGTTTGAAGCCTGTAAGTAATGCTATTGAGTAAAAGTGTATTTCCCACTGCTATATCAGATATGCTTCATAAGATAATATATTTAACCATTTCAAACATATATAGGCTGGGTCAGAATTGCAGAATCCTGAGCCCACACCTATGGGGTTCACAGAACAAATCAATTTTGCATGGGAAAAAATCGTATGATTCAGTCGAGAATTCTCAAAATATATATCGGTTTCCTGTTTTACGGTTAGCACACAATATTTCATAGATTTAATGAGAATGTTGTATTTCCACCGTTGATACCGATGAAGCATTAGCCAACAGAACAAATGTACGATACAGAAAAAGGAACGCATACAACGAACGGGAGAGGTAATATAATGATAAAAGAACGTGAAAAACAAAGAGAACGAATGTAAAATATGCCATTTTGGTAACAGATGCTATAGCTGATTGAGGAGCAACAGGGGCTGTCGGTTTGGATAAATTTTGACAACAGAGAAAGATGACAAACGCCAGTAGCAAAGATTGGAGGAGACAACATGTATTTTATGAGTTAGTAGGGGCAATTCATTTATCATTAATGATTATTTGAAAGAAAATATAAATATTTGCTATAAAGTGCAATTGAATTTCATTTGACCAATGCAAATTTATTTAGATTTAAATAATTTTTAAGCCGATGATCTGGATGTAACCTATAAAATACAGTGCCAATGTCGCATGTTTATTTTTTTTCAAAATCAAATGTGACTACGTAACCTACAATAAATCATTTCATATTTGAGGACCATTAACTCAATGCGCTGTGCATTCAATGTTATTGAATTAAACGATACTACAAAGATATATTTTCATTACAGTGCCTGTATCATGTGCTGTTCATTACTAATAGCCCAAAGGACTTATCGCACAATAGGGCTTAAACTAGATTTCAATTCTGAAGATATTTTTTCACGAAAGGTATTTTTTCACGAAAGGTATTTTTCCCAGTTTGTAAGGCATTGGTTTTTGTCCTTTACACATGCGTAGTCTTTAGCATATTTCCAAACAATTCACAATCAGGAGGTACTCAAAATGGAAAATGTAAGATTAATAAGCTAACGAGGTCAGGAAAGTGCCCATCTCGTGGAATTTTCTCGTGAACGAATTCATTTCGAGGTGGAGTAAACCTCCAAACCTTATAAGGCACGCAAGGACGAATTTTATCATGAAAGGTAATGTATGTCCTTGGCTTAATAAGAATCAAGTTTCCCTTTCATATTTGCATGATTGTTATCTTTCACGAACGACGCTCAGTCGTCTAATCCAGACATGTTATGCCAATGGTATACGGCTGTCTGCAGTGATTACCGCCGACGGAATCGTGACTCAGAGACTCTGGGGCCAGTTTAGTAACTGTATAAAGATATGGCATTTAAAAGAATGAAAGAGAAGCAAAAACACTGCATTCTTTTTTCAGCTATAATTTTCATCTGATTGCCATGGTCTAGAGAAAGGTGTTGTTATAGTTACTATAACCCATATCCTCCTGGCAGGGTGTTTGGAATTTTTAAAACACTTGGAACTTGAAATATTTCAATATTTAGTTATTTTATGACGGTGGTGAATGTAAAAACTGGGTAAAACTATGAAAAAGTGGATGGAGCGTTATTTCAAATTAAGCAAAATTATATTTCGGCTATTTTTCATTTTTTACTTCTAGATTTTGCATATTTTTTTGCTGTCACAGAAGCTACCATTAAGGTTATATACATTTATAAATGTATATAATAAAATCTAGTAAACTTGAATTCGCAAAGAAACTAAATATAGAAAGACTTTTTCTGTTGAAGTATTTTAATTTATATATTGTTTTTTGGTATATTTTCTCCACACGTTGAGCGGATATTCGTACCCCAAGGGGCGTTAACGCTTGTTTTTAAAATTTTTGCAATGGATTTTTGCGGTAGGTAAAACTATTTCAGGGTTATGAGAAACAAATTTTCACTCTTCCACAAATTTGTTTCTCATAATGACGAACTTCTACTACATCTCGCCTGAATCAGTTGAATATATTTCAGGGCATTTTTCATCGATGAAAACTGAATAGGTATTTTCTTTTATTTCATTATACGACGTCTGTTCAAAAGGTATCGCGAATTTCGAAGAAGGAAACCATGAATTTTACACGTGGTTGCGGCATATAACCTTACAGGAAGGCTATAAAAATGATCTAAGGAAATAGGTTTTATATAATAAAAAATATAATAAATATTATAAGATATATTTGAAGATCAGAGAAGAAGGCATATATTGAAGGCGTTCTGTGCAAGCCCGGGCACTATTTTCCCTTGCCTAAATGAATTTTTCTATGCTTGCGATCATAACAAACAAGATATTGCGATTATGGGGCTAATAAAGAAGGGCTGCCTCTTACCAGTCATTCGAGGGGATTACGCAGCGGAAAGCGTTCGTCTTGAGTTCCGGATGAGACCACCCGCTGCGGACTCGAAGAAACAAAGGTGCCGAAGTTGCTGTTGTTTATTTTTGATGTTTTCGTAGCAATGGGAGTCGTGAAGGATACATGAACGAGAAGTATGCATTATGCGCCCATTGGAATATGAAGTTAAAGGAAAGATATTTTTGGAAAATAATTAACATTTTAAATATTCAATGTAGAATTTTGAGAGAGTTGTAATAAACGATGAACAATATAGTTCTTTCATATTCTTTCACGTTATCTATTTTCAAAATATTCCCACACGAACATATCAAATTCCTTCATCCAAATAGTATCGCCTTTGAATATTTCCGTTTATTCAATATTTGTCCTTATTTGAAGATATTTTATCTCCAAAATATCACTTCAAGTCGTTAACTCTAATGCCTTTTTTATCTTTTAAAGCGGGTATAGCCACAGTAAAAAATATTTTACCACTTCTTACCTACAGGTTGCTTGAGAACTATCCCTGTGAGCCTATATATATATATAGAGTATTCGTTACGCAACGTAGGTACACAGCACAAATGCTTAGCAATTGCTAACAGCATTAAGTATGCGGTCTCATCAACATTACAATAGCATAATTCGACACTGAATTTAAAATATAGATATATTTTATTCAAATCCTTCATTTTTATGACATTTCACGATAAGACGGAAGGTTGGAAAAATATATCGAAAGTCAGGTGGAACAGTCTCTGCACAATTTGCGGAATGTTAACTAAGAGACACATCATAAGCCATGTTTTGTTATTTCCTAAGACGTCGTAATTTTCTTCCCAAGGTCTCTGTAACAATACCCGCCATTTATGTCCTAAATACACGCCCATCGTCCCCTATATCTCTCTCACTTTCTCTTTCCCTCTCCTCACAATCCATCCGCCCCCTACTTTCCGTTCTCACACGAGTCGACCCAAGGATCGTCTTCGCTTTTAACCCCTTCCTTTGTTTTAGCACACCTTTGTTGTGTGCCGCATGAAATAGGAGGAGGTGGGGAGTTTGGGACCGGGGGAGGATAGAAAGGAGGGAGAGGAATGCGAGGTGGATGGGGTAGACGAGGGCGGTGGGAATGGGTGAATGCGGTGGAAAGGTGAATGGGAGGGAGACACGACGCCTGCATTATAAGGGAAGGGGTCGCCGGCCTGAGCCCTGTGGAACTCACTTAACCACGCCGCCATTGTCACGATCCCCTCGGTGCTGTTTGGCACTCCGCCGGACGCAGTCACAACATCAGACAGGTGAAACACGGAATTAAATACCCCGATATTGTCTTCAGATACTATTAAAAGGAATCGATTCCCAAATTTTGCCTAAATTTCCTACTGCGAACCTATATTTATTAAGGTTTGCTTATTGAATTATTCTTTTTACGGATTCTGTCTGTGTGTGTATGTGTGTATATATATATATATATATATATATATATATATATATATATATATATATATATATATATATATATATATATATATATATATATATACATATAATAAACTTGGACAGCAACAAGCAATGTAAGATTACATAAAAAGATCACTCACACGTTATTCCTTGATCATTTCGACGGAATTCTGCTTCGTTTTCATCGGAAGAAATAGAAGTAACAACTTCTATTTCTTTCGATGAAGACGGAACTGAATTCCGTCGATATGATCAAGAAACAACGTGTGAGTGATCTTTGTATGCGTTCTTATATTGTTTGTTGCTGTCCAAGTGTGTTATTCAACACTTCCGTGTTACTTCGACAAAATCATATATATATACGCATATATATATATATATATATATATGCACTGTGAAGGTGTATTTTTGTACCCAATCCATTATGGATACATGTTGTCGTAAGTGCGTCGTGTGTGTGCGTTCTTCTTGCGTGCCTCGTGCGTTTGTACTTGGTTCTTCTTTTCATTATATTGTACCAAATATCTTCTACGCATCTTTTCTGACCTTTTCTGTCAATCTGATTTTCAGCATCCAGCTCTAGCACCAGATTTTGAATTATTTTATTCTTCTTTGCTTTGCCCTTTCAGTTGCCCATGTCTCTGATCCACATTGTCCAAATACACACAATGCTTCCTCGCACTACATCTTGTTTATCCAAGTTTATCTTTTTTAGGTATGTGATTGCCCCTTCGTGGCAAACACCGCTTTCGCTTGTGCTAAAATCTATTTGTTGCAGTCAAGCTTCAACCTGCACTCTTATCTTCTAGGCCAAGGACAACACTAGTTTAAATTTGTCTTTTCTTAACGCAATATCTGCCAACATTTGTATCTATCGCATGCGAAATCATGCATCTGTGAATTTAGTTAATTTTACCGGATCTACAGCGGAGTCATATAATGTTCCGTCCATGCAAAATGACATTTTAAGAATGGTGTTCTAATAACCCAAACAAAAAAACCTCATGCATAAGATAATTGTTGATGACTGTATTAAGATGTCATCGTGTCTTCAGGTGAAGCATTAAGAGGTGAAATACTACCTTGATCAAAAAGTTCCCGGAATAACCACCGTGTGGCGCTCCCATCGTTCCGATTTGAGTTCTGTTTTTTTTGTTAAATTGGTACATCTGTTGTTGATATTCCCTTTAAATCTTAGTGTCATAACTTGACATTTGCAAAAGTTACGGTCGGTTTTCGGTATGTCCATCAGTGCTTCCTGCGATTTTTCCATTACTTCCTCTCGGCTGCTAAAACGCGTTCCCCGTAATGGTTTTTTAACTCGATTGAACAGAAAGAAGTCACAGGGAGCCAAATCAGGTGAATTCGGTGGCTGTTGGATGGTATTTGTTGCATTTTTCGTCAAAAAATTACGAATAATGATAGCACTGTGCGACGGTGCGTTATCATGGTGCAAAATCCACGAGTTTTCTGCCCACATTTCTGGTCTCTTTCGGCGAATTGCTTCACGCAAACGTCTCATAACGCCCAAATAATACTCTTTGTTTACTGTCTGGCCTTCTGGCAAAAATTCATGATGCACTACACCGTTGTAATCCATGAAAACCGTCAGCATTGCCTTCTTTTTTGACTGAAAACGACGTGGTTTTTTTGGTCTCGGCTCATTTGGTGAACGCCATTCACTTGCCTGATGTCTGGATTGCGTGTCGTACTCATAAACCCATGTCTCGTCTCCAGTAATGATCCTTTTGATGAATGTGGGATCGGATTCAGCCTCGCAAATCATGTCTTTTGCGACGTCAACACGGTCTCTTTTTTGCATGAAATTGAGGTCTTTTGGCATGCTACACGACGGAAACCCAAATCATTAACCACAATGTCTTGGGCGGATCCATAGGCAATGTTCAAGTCCTCCGCTATTTCTCTGATGGTTAATTTGCGGTTATTGACCAACATTTCTTTTACTTTATCAATTTTTTCACCGACTTTCGATGTCGATGGTCTGCCACTGCGTTCATCATCTTCGATTGACTCACGACCACTTCTGAACCGCTCGTGCCACTGGTAAACGACCGTTTTTTTTAGAGAATCGTTGCCGAAACACTTTTCCAACATTTCCAACGTCCGTGCGCCACTAAATCCGTTTTTTACGCAAAATTTAATACAAGTTCGTTGTTGCAAATTTAAATCCATTTCTGCAATTGTAAAAAATCGCCAACACACACAGAGATAGATGTACTCTTGGCTACGTAACTTTTGCAAATGTCAAGTTATGACACTAAGATTTAAAGGGAATATCAACAACAGATGTACCAATTTAACAAAAAAAAACAGAACTCAAATCGGAACGATGGGAGCGCCACACGGTGGTTATTCCGGGAACTTTTTGTTCAAGGTAGTAGTGTGTTTTGATTTTATGTACCTTTCGCTCAACGCCAAAATGTGACTCAGACAAACGATGCTGCATGAAATCAATGCCAGCAAGATTGGCTTTATTAAGACTATAATTTCAGTAAAACATTTCTTTCACCTAGAAAATATTGCCGCTAAAACATAAAAATCGGTTATTTCATGAAACCCAATAAACGCATTCAGTGATGCCTCGTCTTAGGTTAAGTATTTAAGCATCAAAACCCACTAAATGTATCCGCCGTAGTCACCGTTATAAACAAGACAGCCAAAACAGCCTATATACGTGAAAACACAAGATTCCTTGGACGCAATAGAACAAATTTATACGGGACGCTTCGCAAAATTTTTACACGTTCGCAGGCAGCAACGAATCGAATTTGGAAAACTAATGCCTATAATGCTTGCGTTTTCTGACCCCGGGGTCAGACTAGGATGGGGAAGTGCGTTGAAAGAAGCAATGAATAAGGAGGCGAAAGTAGGAGTGCTCGAAGCCAGAGTCTTATCTCCCTTTCATATCGGCTCATTGAAGGGGAGGTGGATGCGCCTGTTAATTGGGACGAGGGAGTTGAAGAATGCTGTTCTCAGACAAGTCAATGGCTGTTTCCACAACTCTCTGACTTTCTCTTCCTTGACGTCTCACCCCACTCTTCTTCCCTCAGATTTTTATTTTTTTGAATCTGAGTCCAGTCCACAATTTGCATATACCTGACCTGAAGATATGACTAGCCCGAAGCTAGAATGGCAAGGTAGATCATGAGAAACTTAACAGACCAGCGGCGCCTTGTTTCCTGTCGTGTTCCATGCTTGCGGGAGAACAATCATTTAAAAGCATAGCTCAAATTCCTAGCCTTGCGAATTTCCTCTGCTTGATGAAGCGATATATGTTACAATGTGTATAATACACATCACAATGAAAATTTGTTAGAAGAATTAGAGATGAAATAACAGTATGCTTAAAACTGTGTGTATATCAACAGTCATAATTGTAACATATACCCATTTCTAATTGAAATAATGCAGTATATTCAACTGATAACTATAATACAAGTTTCATATAATAATTCGGGTTAGCATTGGTTGGAAAGTATCGTAGAACTTGCATTGAAAGATTTTACTCTGAAGATTGTGTTTATTTTTATAATTGAATTTTGGCTATTTATCTCAAATATATATCTTTATTCATCGTTAACTGAGAGATTTATCCCCGCAGTTATCGTAACGTCCATACAACTATGCTTTCTTTTCTTCAAAAAGTACCAGGATGTATAACTTACTTGATTGGAAAAAGAAAATTCACCAAAGCCAAACGCTTCAACATTTTTTTGCTTCACCATATTCAAACTAAGTAAAAAAGAGCTCACAAAAATGCAGAATGTTCTATGTTTTCCTATCAAAAGTATTATCTTCTTTCTGTTTTATATATAATGAATTTAATTTACAAGGTTGCAAATTTTCATTGTTGTGTAAGAAAAATAATGTCTATGATCGTAATTGAGAGTAAAATTCGATAAAAATATTATGTGTGAAACGACAGTGGGTAATATTTGTTTAGTGCCGAGTTCTTTTAAAATGCTTTTATTTTCAAAGATGATAAACTCTTGGAAGAAGTTTGAACATTTAGACATATTGGGATGAAAAATATAATTTCCACACAGGCCATCATACCAATGTGCATCACTTTCTCTCAATGCCCGATATTTTGAGGCACACAAATATTCAAAGTTAAAATTAGAGCAAAAGCCACGCTTACAAGAAGGTATTTGAATTAAAATACAGGAGTCAGATGAAAAGAGGTAGTCAGAAAAACTTACGGAAAACTTTTACAGATAATAGTCACAATTGTGCGGCTTCTGCCAAAGGCATTTATGTCTGCGCTCTACCCAGCCCGTGTACTTAGTCCAATTCGTCGTAGAAGATGATTCCCATGTATGAAACTGCGTTATACTTTCGTGACGAGTGCCTCAGTCATCTCGTTCATATCTGAATCTCTGATAACCATGCTTGATCCGCGTACACCATGCGAAACAAGGCCATATTTTACTTCACCGATGGCGTATCCTTCACAGTGAATGAAAATTTTCCACTCCGAGCGCTCCCATCCACCTGAGCGGAATTTTCGATAGCGCCAAGCTTCGGCCTTAATGCTTGCCATACGTCAATGTCTCCTTTGCCCAAGTCACAAATCTCCCTTCGCTCCTCCCCCGAGGTATCCTTCCTAATACTCTAATGCATGCGGATGCAAATATGCATATACGAGAGCGGACATGGGCTACGTGAGCTGTCGAGCCAATCGCCCTTCCCTCTCCTCCCTCGCTACCCGGCGCGAGGGTGAGGGCCACGGCGCGCAAAACTATCCCCAATATCAGCCGCCTCAAATCGACCAGCTAATGAATAAATATCCTAACTGCACAGTACAACCAGGCGTATGATGTGTGTATAGCCGATAACCACCATCGCACAATACTGATCTTGCCTCCGTTATCTTTACACAGAGAGGTCTCTTGCGGCTACGTGCCGATTCTCTTTTCCCGCAACTTCTATCGCCCTTCATTCCAACTTGGACCCACTCGCATGTATGGAGTGTGTTAACTGAGCCGGTGAAAGTAGGCAGGGAAGAAAATCTCGGCATGTGCTCGCGCTTAATATGGTTTGAAACGGCACGTAAAAGAAAGTGGCCAACATTTTGTGAGGAAACTCAATTCCACTACGACAACTGCACCCAGGAAACAAAATTTACGTGCTCTGATCGAGTAGAGGTCCTACGGTAAAAACTACGGTTAATTCCTGAAGATTTTTAATTGACGGTATAAGGTTTACGTAATTTTCCAATATTTATACAGAATTGGCACAAGAGTGTTGCAAATTGACTTGTCCAGTTAGAAGAGAGAAATTTTCTAAAATGGAGGAAAATTCACATTCACCTTTGCATTTGCATTAAAAGTGATTACTGAAATAAACTGGTAAATGCAGTGGCTTATTTTCCCCATCCGTTGAGCAGCTAGAAATCTTCCTGCTTTAGCACTGATGGAGAACATATTTGCAGTAGAAGATAAGACCAGTACGGGTGGTCGAAAGGTCGAGACTTTCAGTGATAAGAAATGGATTTGTGTACAGTTTGGCACAAATACAGATTAGTAACTAATTTCGCTAATTTTATTTGTAATAGGGATAAAAAAATGCATGCTTGCTTCACTCTTACATCGGCGATGCGCTTATGCATATAATTTTCTTTCCCCAATCGTGGCGTCAAAGAGCTGATCCCCCTTCTCCCGCCCCGCCCTCTCCAACATTCTGTGCGTACCTCCTCCCTCCAAACGAGCCGCGAACCGACCGATGCCGCCACCATCCCCCACCTCTCCCCATACCGTCGTCCCGCGGGTCCCGCCCGAGACACACCTTCTTCCTCCTCTCCATCGGCAAGCTTGAGACGCGGCGGCCCGAGCCATCCACCTCTCCTCGCTTCGCTGAGCTCCCCGTCCCCCAGAACGGAGGTCTCCTCGTGCACCAATCGAAAGCGCAATCGAAATCACGAACATCGAGATATCGTTAACCTCATCGTTTGTTATTAGTCGCCTAGGAGGCAAGCGAGCCCCTTTCCTCTCGCCAACCCCCGCTCGTCATCCTACATCTATTGGATCCCCTCCACCCCCTTCGATTGCGCTTATTTTCCTTTCCTCCCTCTTATCTATCCGCTCCCCCACTCTTAATCTTTCACTCTCTACTTATCCCTCTCCCTCAGTCCCATTCCTTCTCGCTTTATTCTCCAGTTCCATCTCCTTCTCCTCATCATCCCAGCGCTTCCTTTCACCCCTCTTCTCATTTTATCCACCCTGACCGCGAGATCGGCACACCTGATCGCGATGCCCACGTAAGAATGAGGGTACGCAAGAGTTTTGCCCGAGGAGGATCGAGGAGTCTCCCCGTAGCTCCCTCCCGCCGCCCTTCTCCTGCCTGTATCGACGGTCGTTTGCGAGGGGATCGATGCGAAGGAGGGGTAGGGTGAGGAGGGTCCCGGTATAGTTAAGGGGGCGAGTATTGGATGAGTGGGAATGATCGGAAAGGGGAGGGGGGTGATCAGTAATCCCGAGGAGGGCGGGGGAAGGGATTGATATAAATGCACAGCGGAAGATTTTGCGAGGGGAAAAATTTATTCGATCATTTCCCAGGTGGTGTAAAACGAGAAAATTTAAGTTCAGCCGGTGCAGACTTTTATTTAGCGGTTGAATTACACAATGTATCAGTCAGCATTTTTTCGTTTGACGAGAAAAACCTTTTTACACAGTAATTTCGTGCGAGAAGGATTAGAGGAAAAAATCCTGCCATAGTTTTATGAAAATACCCTATTTTCCTTTTGAGTGGCTATGCAGTTGTTATTGAGATGCATAAATAGTGGTCAAGATACGTGTGCACCTTTTTCAAGGGCCTGGATCATATAGGAAACTGGGAGTTAAAGATAAACCAAGGTGGATCGTAGGCAGATTTACTTTGAGATTGGTTGGACTCACTTTTTATATCATGGGAGCATTTCATGTGTGGATTGAAGTATATTAACTAACAATAAGTTTGAGACCAAAAACTATTTCACTGCGTGATGGAGTAAATGTAGCCAAATGCACGCCTTTCAATTCCTAGATCAAGTACCTTCTTCGTTTGTTTTACCGTCGACGCGTTTTTAGCTTCTCATAAAAACCGAGGGGAGTGGTTGCGTTGCGTATGTGGTTTTACAGTATCCGGAGCAATGTAGGATCCTGGAAACCATAACTACATGCAGCGTTGTAACTAAAATCAACAACTAAGGACACGATTAAGAAAATGGCCATTTGCATCATTAAAAAATCCCCATATTTTAAGCAAAAAAAAAGCATTAGGGTTTAGGTATAAAAGATTTTTTTTGTTTCAAATTTATCGAAAGTGTTACGATAATTGTATACGTGTACACTAGTTTACGTAAAAATGTTTGCATTTTCAGCTAAGTGCCATATTTTACATTTAAATTGACAGATACAACAGTTGGATCACTGAAATATTGGAAAAAATCATTTCATTGAAACAACTCCATTAGTTCAGCATAAATTTCGTTGATGGCTGTTCTCGTAAAGCATTGACACAGTGGCGTCCACGATCCATATCGAATGAATTAAATGCTATAGATCTAATTATTTAAATATGCATAGACTCAATCATTCAGTAAAACTCGGATAACCCAGTCGTTGGACTATCTTCGAATCTAGATAGAGGTTGTATGTTTAATTTGCATGATTTACGAGTACATTAAATAATTTGACTTTACTGTGGTTGTCTCAATGATAATAAGAACAAAAAAAAAATATATTTATAAGTATTAAGATAATCATAAAAGGAAATGGAGGAATGAAAAAAAAATTAGAAGTATAAATGAGTGAAAGAAAATTGATAATAAATTAAGGCGGGAAACTAAATGGGAGAAAGAAGTATGAAGGAAAGTACAGTTAATAGCAGGCAACATAATTCATATTGGTAGAATTACTACCAGTTACAGTTTAAAGGTCCGCATGTTCAAAATAGGCAAATGCACAGTAACATTTTCTTTAGTTTATATTATTGTAGGTTAAATGACATACAAGCTCTTTGTCTTCATAATGTTTCTTGAATAACTTTGGAGATTCATATCGTAATTAATCAGTAGGGGAAGGCAAATTTATGAAAATTTTTCTTTAAAGAATTGTCATAGTGTGTATATAGTTTACGGAGAATAGTTGAAATTGGGAAAAGTTAGGTTTCAAATTGGAAAGCTTAAGAGAAAATGCCTGGGAGAAAATACCATAGCCTCTTATGCAGAACGAATATATTCATATTTAAAGCATGATAAGAGAAAAACATGCACAGTAATAAATAGATAAAGAACGTACTACGGCCGAGTGCATGGAAAGAATGTAAAACCCAAAGCCGTACACTGTGTACGGCTTTGGGTTTTACATTCTTTCCATGCACAGTAAACCAAACTAGGATAGCGAGCGACCGTCAAAAAAAGAAAGCCGTTGATTTATTTCATTAAAATCAATTTTTAATATTTAATTAAACGCATATTGGTATATGTCATATATAAATCTGATATTTCATATTGAATCACCGTCTTCTTTAATTTGTTATCTATTCATATGAAGATAAATGAAGATTAGAGAATTTCTCGTCTAAATTTGGGCAATAACTGTTTTCAGCTAATACAAAATCCTTAAATTAGAAATTATGTATGACCAAACGTGAAAATCATATCTCCTCCAGATAAAAAACGCAATGACAATACTATTATATTAAATATGGTTACATTTTTTTAAATTCAAACAAAACAATTTGAATGGAGAGTTTATCGGAATTAATACTTATGATTTACTATGTAAATTTTGCTTTGTTTGTTGTATTTTTGTACAAAATAGTCCACAATTATGTCTGCTAAATTTTGTAACTAGTAATTAATGGCATTTAAACGATAGTGCCATTTAATCTACTTCCATAGGCATTAGGTTTTTCTTCGTTCCTATTTAATTTTCGTTAAGAGGGAGCATTCTGTCCGCGGAACGCCTCTTGCAATCTAGGTTACCTTGTGAAGTTAACAAAGAGTAATGCAATCTTAGGAGATAAATTTCAATTCCCCCATGCCCTTAAACCAGATCTCAGTCTTTCAAATGCTTTCTCCAGAAATGTAGTAGATATAGCCATCTTTGCTGCTCATCTTATCTTCATTAAGTCGGAAGGGTGTTTTGGAGGAAAGAATGCAATTATTCGTGGGTCTTTCCAATTTATGTTATGATTTCATGTAGGTTACCGTGCAAGGCCATATTTTGGACGGTACCTAAAGTCTAATATGATTGTGAACTTCTAGAAAAAAGTCAAATAAATGCGAACGTTGCAGCATCTTTTTCTTCATTCCTCATAAATTCTATTTAGCTTCATACCATCTTAGAAAGTTATCCACTTCCTCCATGTTTAGTCCACTAAAACAGTTTTTTTTTACTTATCCAGGTATCAAAATCCCCCTGGCTCACATTGTCTCGTCTGTTTACTACCTTCTTATACTTCTTTGTTTTTTTTCTTTCTGCCTAATTTATATTTACCAAAGTTTTCGATATCCACTTCTCAAAAGCTTCCAATCTGCGAGCTTTTAATCTCGTACGTACACTCATTCTCTTTCTACCATGGCTGAGCTTATGAACATGAACTGCTTTTCTTTACTCTTCTAAACAGATACGCAGCCGTCAGATTCCACCTTTTTATGAATGATTCTTCCTATTTATTCCCTTTTTTCAAGTGCTCTACTAATTATCATCGAAATTATTGATTATTTGAATAGGTTGTTCTCCTACCTTTTCTAATGAACTCTTAATCTATGGCCTTAGCCTCCTAGCTTGATAGTTCCATATTTTTATTGTCAATTTTTATAACTTTTATTTACATCAGATTGAAATTAAAATTTGTCATGATTTGCTATTCAAAGGACAGTTCTACTATTAAAATCAGGAAATATCTGGATAAAAAATGAAAACAATTATTGAAGTATTACTCTGTTGACAGTTTTTATGGATTTTTATTTTAACGAGCAACTGATATTCAAAACAATTGTTGAAATATCTGTAGACAGAACTTCGGAAAAAATAATGCGACAGAAGTTGCATGAAGCCGAAATGTATCTCTATCCCAAGAATATCTAAATAATCATTTTCTAACTGATAGTCTAACTGAAATAAAAAGTTTCTGAACAGGATGGATAAAAAATGACAACGTGGACTCCTATCACTCTAAGTTGACCCGAAGAAGATTGGGAATGATTCAATAAATATAATTTAAATGTCGGCTATGACTCGCATTCATCTTTGATAGAGGAAATGCTATAGATTTTTAATCGCTACATTTAGCGGCGAGGGAAATATCTCACGTGCATTAAATGAGGGTTAAATCGACATATTTTTTTTACTACAGGGATAAATGCGTCTTTTTTTACTAATAAATTGCGAAGAAACGACCACTTAATTTTCTGAAATTAAAAAAATATTCCATAATTATTTATCTGAATTATCGTACAAGGAGGAAATAATCATAGGCATATAATATTATTTTAAATGTTTTGCTAAATTGAAATGCATTTGAATAACTGTATTATTATTAATTGAGGTATTCAGTATTAATGTATAATGAGCGAACAAATATTTTTTAATAATCTTTCTCATTTCCTCTTACCCATCAATCTTATGCCCATTCGGAACACTCGTGTCATGAATATTAAATTATTTTGTCGTTCTGTGTTTTGGTTAACCTGAAGATATCCAGAAAAAAATAAATTAAATATTAAGTTAAATGCTATTTTGTTGTTAAATCATACTGATTATGATACTTATTAATGCAGTTCAGGATCGAAAAATTGGTTTCGTAACTAAATTAAATAAATATTCTCCTAAAACAAAATTCATGAGCTAAAACTTTTCACACTGTGTTCCGAGGTCTCTGAAAACATTTGTCATGGAGCTAGTACAGCACTGACTTAGGACTTCGGGAATTCCTTGGTGCTGAAATGGTGTAGAGTCATGTAAATTTCGAATACTGTTTTACATGGTTCCATTAGTATTTCTTAAAAGGCACTGCTATGTTCGGAGAGATAAGTATAAATGCCGACCCTGTTATTCCGGTGGCAAGCCTGGTCGGCGGCTACCCTGGAGGCAGGAATACTGCCTCGGGCGTGGGTGTCGCGCGCTTGTGTAATGGTTAATGTTAACAGTGCAAAATGACCTCAGCCGCCGGAGCACCTGAAAGAATTGTAAATACCTACTGCTACTAATTCAACAGGGCCTCGCAGATCCCTGATTTATGTGCTTATTTATTATTTGCCTCCATCTTTCCATTCCAACCACTTTCCCCACCCTTGCACATCTTTCCTCCCCTCTTAGCCTCGAACCACGCCCGCTCATTCCATCCTTCCTGAACATTTCTGATTCCGAACCGCTGTCTTTCATGAGCACGTTCTTTTACGCCTGGAATACGTACGAATTCCAGTGACAGGGTGTAACAGTCGTCTAAAACAAGCCCGAGTATCAATATCATGACTTAAATTAACGACTTCGCAAAATTGCACTTACGTATCATATTAAATTTAAATTAAAACTACTATTTGACAATTCGTACTCCAAGCCAACATGAGCCATCTACCTCCTTCGTCTCCATGTAGTTCCGCTAATATGGTCATTGCTGGTATTATTATGGTTTGTATTTCTTGATACACTTACTTGATAAGCTCCATTCCTAGTTGTTTTCATGGAGAGGATCGATACTGGGAATAAAGAATCGAACACCCCAAATGTGTAGGATACAGCAATGCATCGCGTTTCTTGCCTTGAAACAGTTGTGAAACTTTCATTAAAATAATAGACGTATCGCTGTGGACAGAATCACGTAAATATTGCACCCCCTAGTCTTCACAGAGGGCCTCCGTCGAGAAGACCTTAGAATACGTGCAAATTTTTACCTTCTATTTCTCTTCTTACTTCTACTGAAACTTCTCACTTTTTTTCCTATTTCCTCCTCAACCTCCATCTCTGCTTTTCTCTCACTATCCCTCTGTCTTTCTCACTCCCTCTCGAACGCCTCGCTATGAAACGAAACAGGTTTCTTGGTATCCTGGCATCCTCCTCTTCTACTCAACTCCATCTTTGTTCGCCATTCTCAGTGCGCATCGCATCATTTTACCGACTGATTGCTCTGCTCCTCCCATTTCCTTTAGATCTCGCACTCATTATTTCATTCTATGATCTCGGCTGCCGGAATTATCACTATACTGAAACCATTTAACAGCGTGCATCAATTAAATGGTGGAGTAACGCTATTTTATCTTTATCACATTTCGTTCAAGGATAATTTTTATCTTATAAATCATGATTTTCACACTTTTACCTTCTTGGCTTTCCAAATTAGATATATTGTCGTTTTACATTCATTACTCCATGATGGTAAGAGCGTTGATCTCTTATTTATTAAATGTTTGCCCCTTTTCCATTCTATTATTTTCTAACAAGTATTTGGTTGGGAAATTTTCATTGGTTTTCGATTATTTTTCATTAGGATTTTTCCTATAAGGTATTATTAAGGAAATTATTTTTTTAAATAAAAGCTTTATAAAAAATTGCTCCTGGCTCAACTATGTGGAAGTACATGTTCATTAAATGAAGAACATTATGCATTTTTCCATTTTTCTTAATTTTGGCCCTACTAGTTTCAACGCTTAGTTTCATCGTCTTGTACAACTTGACTAATTTGTACCTGATGATGACGCAAAAGAGTTGAAACAAGTAGTACCAAAATAAATAAAAGTGAAAAACACATTATGTTCTTCATTTAATAATGCAATCAACTATTGAGGTACGGATAAAAAAAGAGACAAGTGAACCCCAGAAGACTGGTGAGCCACGTCAAACCAATTCTTGAATTTAAAACTCGTACGGATGATGATAGGATAGAAATTTAGAGCTTTTGTAATACTAGGAGTCGGGGATAAGGGGGCGGCATTCTCAACCCTCTCCCTGCCTCAAGATGGCGCCCGGTGGGATTGGTGGTGGCGTCCGCGGGTGCGGCGACGAGAGTAGGGTGTGGGGGAAGGTGTGGTGTGTGACAGGGCGAAGACGGTCGCCTAATGCATCCCATCTGCGGGTGAGGAGAAGTTCCTTCCCCGGGCGTGACAGCCGTTTGTCCGATGAGGGATTACGAGGAGCGAGGACGGACATGGCCAGCGAAGAGGGCTGGGAGGGAGGAAGGAAGGGACGTGTGAGTGCGTGCATGCGTCCTGGGGTATTAAGAGGGCTCGAAGGGAGGCTTGGGGGAAGGGATTTCGGGACTGGCGAGGAGGCGGAGGAGGAAGCGGCAGGAGGGGAGGTCGTTGGGACGGGAGAACCGGGAGTGCCTGGACAGGGAACAAGGCGCGGGCGAAAGAGGGAGGAATAAAACGTAGGATACGTAATAACCGTACTCATTCGAGGCTTCTTTTCTGGGATTGTGGGAATTGGGCTAAGCGGGTGGTAAGAGGTTGGGTTGTGGAGGTGGCTGATGGCTGCCGTGGGTAGGGGATTTGGACAAATCGGGTTTGCCTGACTCCGAGAGGACGTGTGGCCGAGGAAACTCGAAAGGTAATTCCAATGAAAGAGCCTTTGTGGTTCCCTTCCAGACACATTAGGTTTTTTTTCTTTTTAGGTGTGTCTCTATCTCACAATCTTCGAGTTTGTTCAATCGTTCGAAGTTAATCCGGGACAAAATTGTCGCCCTGCTCGAAATGGAGGGAAGACACCATGTGCCACCAGTAAACATAGAAGCCGAAGCACTCAGAATTTGTGACAATTACCAATTGGGTATAAAATAGAGTAAAATAATGTGAATACCAAAAGGGAATGGGTACATTTAAAAATGTAACAAAATTAATTGTAGGTACCAGTGCATGATATAATTGGAATTACAGTTTTTCTGCAATATTAAGTTTTTCGGGCGGAGTTTTGGTGCATGGAACCATCCATTAGATTGAAAACTCATCCATAAAAAGGTAGGAGCTGGTTGCCGATTGGGCACGGGGTACGTTACCCTCACCAACACAATTTTTTATCATATGACGAAATTTTTCAAAAATCCTGGCATTATTTATTAGATAAATGAGTAATAAGGAAAAATTAAAAATGCCGCATTATTCTTTACGATATGGATGTCATGTGATAAAATTTGATAAAATAACTTTCCCGAGGAAATAAAGATTTCATAGTTTATGGTACTGTACATTCTTTATATTTAATAAAGGTTGACTCTGTGTGAGGTATATCTCACTAAATAATCAAAGGGAGAAAGAATGGGATATTGTCATTACGGTAGCATAGGCAGTTCAGTAAACAGTTCGTTTAATTCTGTATACCATGAAGTTAATTTTAACTGTAAATGTATGTTTTAACTTGATATCTAAGGTGAAATACCGTTCTGGCTATTAGCTTTAGGCAATATAATTTGACCTCCCCTTTTAACTTTATATTTCCCTCTCATGTTGTCCTACTGTAGTCTGCACATTTTTAATTACAAAGACGAATGAACACTCGGCAAAACAATATATTTCGCAGATAAAAAATACCGTGAAAAATATATAATTTGCCTTTTCAGCTTCCGTTATTTTCGATTTTAATGCTTCTTTTGTGTCCGTACATAAGATTCTTCAGAAAAATTAGAAGTTACTTGCCATGAGGCTTGCTTCCCACAGCAGAGCAGATGGGAGAAGTCAGTCCGTGCAAAGGACCTTCTCCGATTGCGTGTTTTTTAATACATTTTTTATCACCACAAGCTGAGTAGTCTACTCTCTCCGTAACCCAAGAGTTTTAAGCAATGAAATCAATTATTTCATTTTTTAAATTCACTTTGTCCGTATTATTCGCATGAACTTAAAATAATCATTAATAATTGGTTAATGCAATTTACCCAGTACCTGTGCACGGCTCAAGTCAAAAATAGTTGTATTGATTTCCGATCATCGAACTCTAAATGGATGTCAGGGAACTCAAAGGGTCTCTTAGGGAAATATTATTGACCATTCACTTCTTACCCGCTGCAGTCCACATTTTCGGTGGGAGTCCACCGCAAATGTGGACTGCTCCACAGTCCACCGCTCTTTGATCCTCCTCGATCAGGATATAAGTGGTAGAGAAACGTATGAATGTGTCGAGTGGGGGGATCGGGGGAGGGAGCCGGGGCTCTAATGACGACTCATGATATCGACTCGCGGCGTCTAGGCAGGTGAATAATGTGTGAGTGAATATGCATAACTCATCTCCCAGTGATCGGCATATCAACCGTGTGTATGTGTGCTTAGTGATTGGCAAATTATTTTAGTAGGGAGTGGATGGCTAGCAACAAACATGATATCATTTTTTGTACAATTATCATTCTGCTAACTGTGGGATACCATGACACCAGTTTACCAGTTCTAGCTATTTCCTACTGTTCAATACGCCATGAAAGTATCCTATTTGCTCATCCTGCTAAAACAATCCAGCTTATTTGATAGTAATATCAGTTTTTCAAACTGTTTTTCAATGGGTATTGACCATGGCTGCAGGGTATTATACATAAGTAATATAAAGTTATGACATCTCTTTTTAATACGCATTGGGCGCATTATTATTTTAAGAGGCACGTCGTATTATTTTTGCACAAATTTTCCTCTTACATCCAGTTAAAACCGTTGTGATTTCTTCGGGCCACACTTGACGGATTTGACATGACATTTTACCTACTTATAAATGTCAGAGAGGGGCAGGTTTCCTGTGGTTTAAATAGCAATAGAAATCAACGACACTAGAGTTGGAAAATAAATGTCAGAGAGGGGCAGGTTTCCTGTGGTTTAAATGACAATAGAAATCAACGACACTAGAGTTGGAAAATTTGTTGATAAAAAATGAAGGCTTCAGCGCTCATACTACACTAAAAGTTGTATTGACTTATTAATAGCCGAATAATAATGGATGAAAACCCCTTTTTGAAGATGTGCAGTATGGTCTTGTCCAGAGAAAGTTTGATGCAGCCTACAAAACTGTGAAACACCATTTAAATGAACAAATTGGACACATCAACGCCATTTGAGATAGCAATGGTGAAGTTCTTACCGAAGATGAAAGCAAGTGGCTGGATAGACTGTTTGGAGAATCTTTATGACGGAAAAAAATCATGCCAGAATAATGAAAGAAGTGGATACTGTCAATGATAATGAGGTTAATGGGCAATATATCTTCAGGGTGATAATAGAACGCTGCATTATAGGATTCCAATACAAATAATGCAACAGGATTCGACGATACACACTTAATAGTATAAAAAATTAAGAAAATAAGAGCCGGACAAAGCTGTATTATCAAATATGAGATATGCATATGAGAGGTAAATCCAAGGATTTAGGATTTTAAGAAGAATTTAATCATCCCTACGCTAAAAAAGAAAAAGGCAAAGAAAGAAGAAGGGTCGCAGAAAAATTAACAGATCTATATTACACAAATTTGTACATATACGTATTACATCTGTATATGTATGTTGTGATTTTTTGACGACATAGATATATTTTCAGGGAAGAATGAAGATCTCACAAGGATTCTAGCAGCCAGCGAGTGACCACTTGGACTACGGCAACCTAAATTAACGACAAAGAGCGTTTTACGATTTGTTTTTCAATTGTTCAATCAAGTGAATAGTAAGATAATTGAACACTGGAAATGGCTATAGGCCCTTTCTCCTAGAAGCGACCCTGGAAGTAGAAATTGCCAGTTTGAGTTTCGGTCAGTAGCGGGAATAGAAAGTAATAATATTTAACAAAGGGCTGTAATGCTCAACGGGGTTTATAGTAAGTGAAGGCGTCTCATACACGCGGTTATTTACATTTGCGAGTCTCAACCGCGTCACACTAAGGGAATGAATCCGCGTTCATTTCTCTTTGGCGGAGAATGGACACATGCCCGTTAAGGGAAGGCGTGAGCTACCGGGATGGGTTGACCGCAAAGGAGGGGCGCCACCGCCAAGTGCCACCCAACACCCACCGGGAGAACGACTCGTCGGAGAGGGAATCCGCGAGGTGTCGCCACGCTCCGTCGCCCTGACGGGTTCGAAGGTATTCCCCACCGGGTGTGTCTCGGGACGGGGCGTTCTGGGAGGCAGGATGGAAGGGGGAGCGGGAGTTCGATTAAGGCGAGGCCCCCGGGGCGGCCGCGGCACTGCGGGGGGAGGGCACGAAAGAAGGGGTTTGTGTGGGGACCGCTTGCCGCCTCGGGAGGTGCGCCCCCACCCGGACGGTGGAACGGCGCCCGTTCGGACGCCTCGCCGCCCTTCTCCGCCGGTCCCCCTTCCCGTCGCCCCACCCTCATCTCCCCGAACACCCCACGAGTACACACTCCCAACACGCACTCTTCGGGCCGTAAATTGTGTCCCCGACCTTTCCCGTCTCCTCCTCGCAACCGTATCCTCCTCCCTCTCTTTCGTATCGCGTTTCGGCGATAAATATGAGAGCGGAGGCGTCTCCTTGTCTCGAGAAACATAATGGTGACTTTTTTGAAAAAGCAAAAGAGCGGAGCGGTGGGGAAAAACAAAAGATTTGGCATAAATCACGAGATATGACTGTGGTGTGGCTTGGATGAAGTTCAGGTGGGGTGCGGGGGCATTTGGATCCTGGACCGGAATGAACGGTTGTGAAGGGGGGAGGGGAGGAGAAGTGGGGAGGACCCACGGAAATTGACGACCCGACGCCCTCCCGTGTGGCTACTCTCTCTCCCGGTTGAACAAACCGTCCCCTACGCTTCCGCTGCTGCCTGGTTGTTTCTCATGGATTATTTCCCTCCCTAACCCATGTCCTTCTCCACCCTTCGTTTAATTCAAATCTCTCAGGCCGTTTTTGGAGGTGGAATCTAGATCTAGCATTATTTTTCGCTGTCATCCAACGATAGTGATTGGCCGCAGTGTGGGGTCTGTCCAACCCTCTAACCGCAATGCCATTAACGACCCTTGTTGCCTTCATTCTGCCAGCAATGACTTCCTAAAAAAATGTACATAAGGTCAAGCAATTATCCTCTTGCAGCAATGTAATCTGATTTCTGATATTATCTCACATGAATAAGTTAAAAAATATTCATACTTTCTTTTCCCTTTTCCACCAAGATTTCTCCCAACCTTCTCAGCCCTCATATAAGATTTCACTGTTATTTATCTGATGATAGTTACACATTATTTAAACAAAACTTATCCTAATATCGTAAGAATTAAAGGGGTGTGTTTGTCTCAATCTCATGAATAAATATCATATATATATATATATATATATATATATATATATATATATATATATATATATATATATATATATGTATATATATATACACATTTATATGTATATACATATATATATACACACACACAATTCATATGGTTCTTCTGTTGTATTATCCAAATAATAAAATTATTCAACATTCTAGTTCTCGGGGAATTTCAGTCGAAATACCGTTTTAGCAGTAATTAATCAATATTTTTTTAATCATGGTATTCCTTCTAAGTCTTTAAAAAGATGTTTATTGTAAATCTAAGAAATATGTATATTTTACTCGAATTTTCATTCAGCTATCGAACAAAATAATATGAGAGTAGAAAGTAGGGTGAAGATACTCGTATACCCAACTGTTTGTCTTGCATGCCGATGATGCATCATTATTCAATGTGCGTAAGAAAGCTGTACATATTTATGTAAAATGGAATATGGAAGAACTGTAACCATCTAGAATAGTGGCTCATGATATATAAATTATAAATGTTTGCAAAAGATTCGTATTTTTTGTTGTTAGTTAAATGCCATACGTACAGCTGGTCTTCCCAGAAATATGCTCGATTTAATGCATCGAAAACAAGATGAATTTTGTCCCAATTATGCAAAAAAAACTGAGCTTAATACTTATAAATGTTTGGTCTGAAAAGTTTCCGACCTAAGAAAGATACAAGACATTTTTTCTGAGATTTTCTGAAATATTTTAGGTCGGAAACTTCTCTCGACTACCCTCGTATATATCTATTAGGTTAGTTTATACACTTTCTTAAACTCAAACATTTATATGGTAATGTTCTTCACAATAATATTGGTCTGTAAGGGTACCGTCAAATATCTATATAAGCAGGCAATGGCAGTAATGTGAAATACCTATTTCATGACGATGAATACCTGAAATATTTGATTCTTCCCTTTTTTGGATATGCTAATGGTTTAGATATAAAAGCTATTTTTACAATTTATCTTTCTTAAAGTTATGGCCAGGTCGTCTGTCAAGGGGACGCTACGGTACGGGCATTTTGCTTAGCGACAAAATTGGCGGAGAATAACATGCGCTACAAATGCAAATGCCGCATTTCTCGGGATCTTGTTTCTTTGGCTCCCACTGAGCAGTAAAACTTAGCCATCACATTCGGCCCATGGCTTCGTCTCCCCAGAGTCTCTCTGAGACTAATCGGTTGGAGTTCAAATGATTCCTCCACAAATGTGGTGTATCTGAATGGAATTACCTCGGAAAGCCGACTAAACATGAGATCGCCATTACCTTCCGCCAAATTATTCGGCCATGTACTACCGTAGAATAAAATCGGAATACACATAATAGTCCAAAATATAATAGTTTATTTGGTTTAACTGCATCTATGTCAATTTCCGAATTTTTCATTGTGATATGGTTATTATAAAAATAGTACTCACTCAAAAATTATCATGGAAACTCGAAGATAAATTTACTTTTATTAATATTTTTATGATTAATGAAACATATTCCAAACGTTATCAAGATACCGAGAAAATTGCCGATACATTAATTGCTTGCTTAAATGACGCTAAACATTTAATATTTTTTTTGCGCATGAATAACCGAAATGTATCCATCCAAGTTTAAGATGTACAGGAATTAAAGCAAGAGAGTATATAAAAAAGTACGGAGTCAGTGGGACTTAAGGTGGAAGGTGGCACATATATTTTTGACTCGAATTCAATTCACTGTAACTTGAATCTAATCATACCAAGGCACTTATGCAATCCATTTGAAACTGTTTGTTATTTACAGTATCCTGTATTAATGTGTGCCGCATCGTCAAGCATACTATGTCGTTTATTCAACTGAAATTCCTATTCGAGGAGTTAATTTACGCTATAAAGATCATGGATTGAGGGCTCTTAACCCGGACAGTTGTCTCTAAACTGTTTAAGTATAAAAAATCCCTTCTCTTGTTTAATGATTTTCGAAATAATATTTTCGTATCAAAAAAAATTTCGAATGTGATTTGTTTTCGAAATATATTTTGAAATTCATATTTATAAAAAATACTTTTGAAAAGTTTTAAGCCCAATCAAAAAATATTTGGTTTATTTCTACTAACAAAAGTAACATTATTTCAAATGTCGTATACAAATATCAGAAATCGTCCGCTGGGAGCTCCGCGGGGCTAAAAATGACGCATTGTAAATCTTGTCAAACTGCAAAGACCTATTTTAAGAATATTATTATGCAGATTTAGGAAGAAAAAAACAATATTGGAATATAAAATCGATGCTTGATGTGAAATTTGACGTGGTCCATTCATCTCGTGATATAGATACATCGTTATTTTTCCTATATCCTGTTTATATCGCATATCTCTACTTTTGCCAAACTAATGAGGATGTTCATAAAATTAGAGGTAGCGTTCTTTCACCGAAACGGCTCAAGCATTTCACGAATGGACTATATTTTTTAAGGAGGAGATATTTCATCTAGGCGAAAATTCAACCTTTTTTAATGATGTCGTTGTGCCCTTTATATGAGTAGTTATTTAGTACTCGTCGTATCAAAACAACTTCCATTACGTCAGTAAATTTGCTGGTCTCTTGCCGTTGTTGTTGTAATGCCCTCGAGGGTTTAATGAGCTACTAATAATTAACAATATTAAAATTTCTATGCTCCATTTCATGCATTAGCATACTTTTCAAGAGCTAAATTGAATTACGAAAGAAATGATGAATAGATCCAGGTATATTGAAATATTCAAATAGCTAGTTAAGTTAAAAAATACAATTAAAATATGAATCTTAAATTTCTCGGCCATTTACGTAATCCATTCTGATTTTATTTTGGCGCAGCTAAATACTCAGTTCTTCTATCAGTTAGCCTCTTGACGCTTGCAATACTATACGTACGATAAAATTTTCGAAGTTTCTACCGGATCAGGGGTTCCATATTGGCCAACGTTTCAATGCTAGACTCATGCATCGTCCTCAGGGTAGATGAGTGCCACTCTGCATATACGCCGCGAAAGCACCAGATCTTACTAGGAGTCCCTTCTCTTGCTGTAACTTCAAGAAATCTGCTTGTTCAGATGAACGTTGCCGTTGACAAGTACTCATATTGATTCTGTTTTATCGTGGATTCGCACAGATGAATTGGGTCCACAAAAAGATGAAAGTATGAACGGCCACGACAACTGGGGATCAGTACTTAAGCTAATAGAACAATTTATGTTATTAAATGACGGACATTTTCCCCGGACCGTCAATTTCGCAACGGGAAAGAATTACGTAACTGCAAAGCAGAATGGATTCATTTTTTAATTCATCTATAATCACTACTCTTCCCATTGCAATTGAGCAGATGTGTTATTGTCTAAATAGAAATGCATCTTCAGTGGCAATTTTTTTAAAGAAAATAGATCAGTACATTTTTTGACGAAGGATCCATACATTGTTTACCACTATTTTATCATGTGACCTCATGACGAGTGCAGTTTTTCTTCCTCCATGGAATGTCATGTAGATGACTTCCAAACTTTTCAAACTGTCACTCTGCTACTCATACCGTCCGGCTTGTAATTAACACTTTGACGAGTACGTATTAATGTCTTGAATTGTGTTACTCAAATTACCGTCCAAAATTTACGATGGAGGTTGTACTCAAACGAGAAACTTTTTACAAGTATTCCATATCTTTTCGAAAAAATATAATGAGGCCAGCAAATCACTTTTAGAATGCTGTTTCTCTTTAAATGACCAAGGATAAGGACATCATTGGAAATGGACATTAATTAATGGAATTCTTGAGATCTATTAAAACATTCTATTTTTTACCCTGCAAAAATCGTCCTATCCGATATATTATTCTTAAATTATTAGTTTTTTGGAACTCTCTACCGGGATGGAACGGATTCGACGTTTACCCTTTCAAGAAGAATGCTAGCGCTGTGAATTAGGTTTCTCTAGTGACCACATTCATGGTCATCTACTTCAAATAAACGCGTTGAATATAAAAAATGATGATGTTCACATTAATTGTTTTTGAGTTATCGTTCCAAAAAAAGCACACATGGATACACGGACGGAGAAGGATATTCGAAAAATGGTCAAACGTTTGTTGAGGGAGCCTGAAATACGTATTTTCGTAAAAATCCTGCGGGTTGAATTTTTCATAAAACAATACTTTTTACTGCACGATGAAAAAAATTAGAAACTATTGAAAACTAAATTGAGATATGTTTCTGCGAGATATCCGTTTTAGTGATCATACTATTCTAGGGAAGCTAAATAAAGAGGTTGGATGTATCCAGTGAACTGAACCATTTTTTATTTATGATGCCATGTAGTTAAAAATATCAACCTTTACTCTCTTTCTAAAGGTAGAATAATTTCCAAAATTTTGCTATATTTGCCTAAACCTACCGCGTCAAATTGTGCAATTTCGACGATTTGCCTTGTTGTTTGAGTTATTTTCTTTAACTTCAAAAAATCCTGATGAACTCGGATTCATTTTTGGGACTGACTAAAATTGTTTTCACGCGGAGCGATTCAGTGGAAATACATCAACCGAAAAACTATTGAGTGCATTTCGATGAATCCATTTCGAAGTGTAAAAATCATTCGCATTGAACGGAATGCGAACCTGGGTCCCTCGAAATTGCCAAGTGCTTTAGCCAATCCAACTACCAAGCAATTGTCTAGCACTTATGAATTTTGCCACTTCAAAATTCATGCATTTTAATTTGCGGAAGACTGTTTAAAATAATATTGTGTCATCTCCCACAGTTCTTTGAATTTGTTTTAAGTCCATTTCTTTTAGTGGAACGAAATTTTGTATGAACCAGCTTTTATTATGGCACCGGACAGTTATAACTCACCATATATCTCTTTTGTGTTTTTGAAGAATTCTGACACCACTGGCATTGATATTGCATCTGAAACTTTCACTTCATAACAAAAACTAGGCAAACAACGTAGCTGGCTGCTAAATGGAGCTATTTGACGCTGTATTTGAAAATACGAGAGTCATTTAGTGGTCGTTAAAAGGAACTAATCATTTATATCGATTCCTGGATGTTTAGTTTGTGAACGGCTTTTAAAAGTTCAATTGTAAATATCCGCCAAACCTTTGCCTAGTGTATTTGTATTTCCGCTGATATTTGCTCATCGTTGTGTTCAATTAAAATTAGTGAGTGCGTGCAGATTACTTGTTTCCTCATAATTAAAATTTTAAAATCTTTCTCCCAATTGACGCTTGCAAGAAACGGTAGTCTTGATGATTTAAAACATGAAATAATCTAATTCTGTAGTACGAAGTTATTACTGCAGTAATTCAAGCACAAATTCGGGTAAATGAATAGTTATTTGAGTACAGATTAGTCATAAATGTATATGATATTTTAGAGTCATAAATTATAATTTATTTTGATTAATTGTGAAGAAACTTTCAATTTTTTTATCAGTCCTATTCCTGATATCGTCTCAATAATTTTAATGCATTGAAAAACATCAGGTCATTCACAATAGAAGTTAGCTCCTATGAATAAGTTAGTAAAAGGATAATTATTTTCCTACTTCATTTACTTTTACATGGTTAAAACTGAGTGGTTTTCTAATTAAACTATTATATTTATTTCTAAGTCCAATTATGCTCGCCCAGAACTATTAAACGTGAAGGAGTAGCCGTATTTATGGTGCTCCACCCAACCATTAAAAGCAGCGGCGAAGTATGTGGCTTACTCGTATATTTTTAAACCTGGTTAATGGTTGACGTAATGTGATGCTTTAAGAAGGACGATACAAATTTTTACTTGTAGTTTCACGCAGATGAGGATATCCACGATGAAAATGGGAGAAACTTAACGGCCGTATTTATGTGAGTACTGCGGTCGGCTTCGCGGGTAAATGTAGATAAAATATATGTTCTTAAACTTTTAAATGTATATGCGGTGACTTAAGTAGACCGTTTCTAATATGATTGTACCGAGATGGGACTCTACGAGTAACATTATGCATTACATTAACAGTTATAAGATAATCTCTCTTGACTGAGTAAAGTTTGACGAAATAAATTAGAAACATGAACTCGTTAATCAATTAATGTAAATACTATTTTCAAACCAACTGTAAACCTTGTTTTTGATTACGCACTGTACCAAAATAATTTGTTGAAAATGGATAATCATGGTGCTGACAAAACTTACTCCGCTGAAACCATCAGAGCTTTAGGATGGCTTGGAGTCAATTAATGAAAGAAAATAGCATAGTAGTTAGCAGATAAAGGAGCGGAAGCAACCTTATTGGAGGATACTACAAAAAAGGGATGAAATTCATTGTATGACACTGTAGGAAACAGTGTACGTAGTACGTACGATAAATACGCGAACTGGTGCAATCTGGCGGCCATAACGCGGACTATAGCTCCACCCAATAGTGGCACTAGTTGCCTGAGACCCATTGAGCCGTCTGTGCTTGGCGGATCGTCGAGCTGTGCGTATGGTGCCAGTTATGTTAGTTTCTGTTGCCATTGTATTTACTCTTTGTCTAAAATCACAATATGATAAAATAAAATAAAAATGGAAATCGATGAAATCACGGAGCAACGAATCTACATCAAGGTTTTTGGAGAAGTGCGGTAAAAGATATCAAGAAATCACTGAAATGTTGACAGCTGTTTATGGCGATAATGATCTGAAGATAACATCCGTATTCAATTGGGTTAAGCGTTTTAAAGATGGCTGACAATACGCCAAGGATGATGCAAGGCCGGGACGACCTTCAACCACCTGTGTTGACGACAACATTGATCGTGTGCTGTCCGTTGTTCTTACCGTAAATGCTGAGTTCTACCTTAGAGTTTTCAAACATTTGAGAGATCGTATACGTCGTGTGTGACCAAATTTGACTCAAAGCGATGGATGAATCCTTCACCATTACAATGCACCTGCATATTCAGCATTGATTGTTCGCCAGCTTCTGGCAAAAAATTCAATCGGCATCCTTGATCATACTCCTTATTCGCCAGAACTCGCCCCCTGAGACTTTTTCCTATTCTCAAAATGTGATGAGGGGACATCACTGGGAAGATTTAGACACAATAAAGCAAGAAACGACGAGAAAACTAAAATGCCTAACTGCTGAGGACTTCCAAGGGTGCTTTAAACAATGGAAAAGAAGATGAAATAAGCGCGTATCAACGAATGGAGGGTACTTTGGAGGGGACAAAATCGATGTAGACTATATGTTGCAAAATAAAGTGTTTATGGCCTCAGTTCGCGTATTTATTAGACAGATCTCGTAAACTGTTCACGACCTAACGAATAATAGTTCTGGAGTAACTAAGGGTTTTTACCATAGAATTTTATATTTATGGTAAAATATATGCATGAATGGAAAAAGCATGTAATTTCAAAATTTCATGAACATTCCCAACTCCTCAGGGCTATGCCGCGTGGCGGAGGGTTGTACCGATTTAATTTTAAGCTTCATCACAAATGACGAGCCTTGTTAGTCGTTTTCTAAAGCTGACGGCGGTGGATATGTATCATCTTCGACTAAGTGCCAATATTCCTCATTCAACATTCCCTTCCCGCTCTCAAATCCCCTCTTCATCCCACTGAAATCAAACCTTTTAAATTCGACCCCCGCTCGTTGAGGACAGATGGAGGGAGGAATCCGTGTCATCGAAAGTATGTAGACGCGGAGAGTGAGCGATCTGACTGATGGATCTCTTTACGCGTCAAGGATTTCTCTTATTCTTCGCTTCGTTCCTTTGCTTACGGGGTTCCGGCTTACCCTGATGATCTACTCAGCGCACAACTCGGATTTACCTTCCTACCTCCTCGGAGTGCCCCGTCGTGTCCACCCTCGCACGAACGCTCTTGCTTCGCTATGAACACTGCCCATTTTGTTAACGAGAATCACTGCCAGCTACGGCTCCTAAAGCACGTTATTGATATGAACGATACTGTGATGTGAAATTATCGGAGGAATTTTGGATCAAATACGCCGTGTGTTCCCTTCTTGCCTTCGCCGGAAAGCAAATAATTCGCCTATCGCTTCGGATTGCGGTGGTCAGTTTTGACGAGGTATACTTCACATCAAGTACAGTCATGATTCAAAAAATCATTCTTGAAAACTCCCGAAAAGCATATGAGTAAATGTCGATAGCAGTGATGTGATGGCGTCATTACCCTGTCATAATGGCTTTCGGCTACTCACCGAGTTTAAAAACAATTTAGATACTCAGTTACACCGAAACTTCTATTTCAGGTATCGGATCTTCTTAAGAAACCGCAGGAAAAGGAAATTTCCCGATACATGTACATAAAAAACTAATGTATTTAGTTACTCAATATTTCATTTTTGAGCTGAGAGTAAAGCAAATTTCTCGTTTCACATAATTTTGAATACCTTTAATAAGTTGATGTACTCAATATCTTTTTTTATGATATCTTACGCCCTTATCTTGTAGAGTGAGGGGGTTGCCACTTGAGTCAAATGAAAAATTTTGCGATTATCAATTTACTGCGTCGTGTAGTCCGTAAGAACAACCCACTTTGAGGTCAGGCGCTCTCTCATTTCCCAATCTCATTTTTCTCCCACTTCGCTTGCGTCCTGAAAACGACGAGTGCCGAGAGCGTGAGGCTTTACTGCTTTTTAACCGGGCGCTAATGATACCTTGATGGGCAAACTGTAATGTGTTTCCGGAGCGCACACGTCGAAGTCTTGAAAAAGAAAAGAAGAGTAAAAAAATGCGTTCCCGGCTCTCTTTCTTTAGTTTTCGTTCACCCCTCTCCTGGATCGTTCTTCAGACGGTCATCCAGAGGCACGCGTTTCTTTCACGGCCTTTACACAGAAGAGAAGTTCATTGTTTTCTTTTGCCAGTCGTAAAGCGAACAGTCGGATCCTATTCGACCACTCTAATCTTCTCTGAACACTTATTTCTAGATAAAAAAAATGGCATATTTTTCAAAGAAGCGAGGGTGCTTGTTAAAAACACTTTTGATGTGCTAACAAGTGCCTTATATTTCCAAGAGATAGATGGCGATTGATGTTGATGATTAACGTTTCCAACACATTAAAGGCAATCACTTTATCATGAAAAATATTGAATCTTGAATCCAAAAGATTATTAGAAATGCTGTCTTAATAAGGATGCTAGAGGAAAGTATTACTGTAATGCTTTGATACGAGTTAACCAAAAGGACCTTATTTTATCTCACTCATTATATATATATATATATATATATATATATATATATATATATATATATATATATATATATATATATATATATACAAGCTATGTGTTTTTTCGGGTACCAGATCTTCCTGGAAAACCATAACTGGCACAGGGAAAGGAACTGGCCCGCCAGTTCCTTTCCCTGTGCCGATTCGAGTTCACCCAGTACACGCCGTCGGGCTTTGTACTTGGTGAACCCTACCATCACCTACCGAACCGACCTTCGGGTTGATTACTGCGACTAGTGACTATGGTTTTATGTACATATATATATATATATATATATATATATATGTGTGTATATATATATATATATATATACACATATATATATGTGTATATATATATATATATATATATATATATATATATATATATATATATATATATATATATATATATATATATATATATATATATATATGACATTTCATTTTTATACGGCTTATCATTTTCCCTTGAGAAATATTAACCTTTCTCCCTGAATACCTTGTATATTAGGCATATTTAGCACAATCAACGTAGAAAAACTTTCCAAGTTGAAGTGAGGTCACTTTTGAGGTCGCAACAACGACCTGCGGATGGATATTTAATGACATAATGGTTGATTGCACATCATTTAATAGCAGAATAATTATCTAGTGAGTATCGTACTCGGAAAATCGACTACATATATTGATATTGCTCAGCTCTAGACAAGGGGACGGTTAGGAGGGTAATGGGTATAAGGAAGCGAGAAGAAAGACTGCTGAGGCAGAAAATGAGAGAGAGAGATCTAAGAGGGAAGTAAGGAAGAGGAGACTCTGTGAGAGTATGTTGTCTGAGGTGACGTGTGCTATTCCTCGAATCCGGCGACGTGGAAGAGGGAAATGGGAAGGACGGGATCGAGACGCTTTCCTCGGGAGAGGGAGTGAGCGCGGGGTGGCGGGAGGGAAACTGCGCGCATGGAGGAGGGATGAGGGCGGAGGGTTATTCGGGATAGGGGGGGCGGAGTGAGTGAGGTGGAGGACGCGGGCCGGTGCATGCTTTAAAGGACGTGGAAGGACGGCGCAAAAGGGAAAGAGAGGCAGGGGAGGCAGAGGAGAAGGACAATAAAAATGAATACCTGCTCGTGAAGTTCAGTGGTAAAAAAATATTAATATTTATATAAAAAGAAGAAAAGGGGGAAATAAAAGATCCGAAGCTAATAAAAAAAGAGGAGGACGTTTTTCGGGATGTGTCGTAGGGATGTGGTGTCGCTTTTTCTTCCCTTCCCTCCCCCTAACAACCCAGGCCTCCCTCGATTCTCCGACTTCTCTCTCGGCGGAGCCCGGGAATGGAGGAGTGGGTGTGCAAAAGAATACGTCTCCTTTCTTCTTTTTCGTGGATCCCCCGCGCAAAGAAATGTATGAGGGTTGGAAAAAATACACGGGAACGGTTAGAGGAGAAAGAAGAGGAGGAAAGGGATGCGAGGGTAGCCGTTCATTACTCGCATAAGCTGGAGGTGTCACATCCATTTCCGAGCGGGATCCCGAAAGGGGCGAGGCCAAAGGGGATGGCGCGTATTATTTTTTCCTTCTTCCATTCTGCCAGATAAGAGAAGGAAAGAGAGGGGAGCAATGGAAGAAAGGAACTCGGTATGGAAGGAAGGGATGTAGTTTTGGAGAGAGAGAGGAATGAGGGTTAAAAACAGGTGGGGATGAGGTTGGTGAAGAGGAAGGTGAAGCGCAACGCACGGAGGTGCATGCAATTCGATGCGATGGGAGATTGCGGTGGGGGAATAGGATGGGCAGGACGAGGTGGGGGATCGATTGAGAAGAGCAATTTTACCTATAAGGCCAAGGATATGCCGTTGTGTTTGCACCGGGGTAAGCTGCCCGAAGCGCTTACGCAGGGTGCCAGACGAGGATAAGGGAGACAAAACAGCGCCGCGTCCTCTTGGCATTAAATAAAGTACTTTATTGTGGAATCAAAAACGCAAAATAATTTGCACTCTCGCTGGCATGAATTTCCTCTCCATTCGATGCTCCTCCTTCCAAGCGAATCAATATTTTCTGCGGATGCGCTTGGGTTTATTTCACTTGAATTACTTTTGACCATGTGGAATGTTACGTGTCGTGCGTATTGATAAATGATCAGACTTTCTTTTATCACTAGCAAGCATGCAACTATAATTAATCAGATCACAGGGACATAATTGAAATACTTTTTTTCCAAAATGCTAGTTGAAGGGAGTAATAAAATTCAAATGAAAAAGTCTATTGGACCTTTATCAAAACTTAATGGAAACTGTATTTTCTTCACCGAAATATTAAAATGATGCTCGTTCAAATAAAAATATGCTGAAATTTTTTTGGGAATTCCCGATTTGAATTTTAAATTAAATCTAAACGAATCATGGCCTTCTTAGCAACTGCAGGGGAATTTTAGGGAGAAAATTTGAGAAAAAATGAGTCAAGTTTGATGCATGATATTTTTAAGTGAAAAGGGCTGAGATGGTATCAAACAAGGACTGAGGAAAACTTGAGGGAGCTATATAAAGCCAAGCTACACAACGTCCGAATACTCAGAAGAAATATGTTAGGATGGGGTGACGCGAATTTTTAACGGCTGAGAATAGAAGTAAATAGATAGTCAATGATGGACATCGGATTACGTTGAACGACACCCGGCGTGGATTCCGACTCACGTTCAAGAATGGAAAACAGTAGCAATGATATCACTTTTTACAGGTTATGAGGCTAATTATCCTCTCGCGGGGCACATTTCTATGTTCTCCGAGCCTTGGTAAGTGTAACCGTCGTCGTCTGGAGCGAAATTCAAATCTCACCATCTTTGCATCGGAGGAGGAGGCCGGAGACCCTCAGGTTTTGCACTTCAAGGAGAGGGTGAAGGCGTGGGAGTTTTAGGGATGGGAAGGAGCATGGGGAGCAGGGAGCTTAGGGAGGGAGAAAGTTTGGTGGAGACGTGGGCGAGCCGAGAGGATAGCCGTGGAGTTGAAGGGAGCGGTAAGACGCATGGCAGGCGTGTTTTTATCGATTGTGATCTCCGAGCGAAGAATAAAAATATTCCTATTTATATCCATATTTCAGTATCCTCTATTCTTTTCTTACTTTCCTCCGCAAAATTCGATAATGTTTTTCCCCAATCATCTCTCGTCGTAAAAATTTTAATTAGCTTTCGCATATTTCCTACCTTTGGGAATTTCTCGTGGAGAATGTGTATTTTGTTTTCTCCATTGAAAAGGAACATTTTCTTGAAGGTCCGATTCATATTTAAGATTTTTCATAATTACATGATTGTTGAAAACTTGAATGATTTTATTATTATACTGAATAATACAAAATGAATACTTCAAAAAATTGCCTTGGGTTTCATCCATCCGTCCGATTCCAGGGACTTTTAAAAATACCCAGCCGTACATAAAAGTTTTGAATTCTCTCTCTCTCCCAAGAGAAGATAGTCATGCTTTACTTTTTTATTGCTCCATAGTGCTATGGTGAGAATATATTTTTTGGGGACTCTGAGGAGATTTTCAAAGGATTATACTTATTAATAAATTATATTCAAAATATTAAATAACTGAATATTCCAAAAGGGAGAAAGGAAAATGTCTCAAAAAATCTTTCCATGACTACTTTCCATGTAACCAATGAGAGCTTGCTGAAAGTTTCAGTGGCCCTTCACTGGTCCAAGTTGCTTTGACCATCAAGCTTTCTTTTTAATTACTTTATTATAACTTTGAGTAAACCTTCAAAACCATCAAAATTTATTTTAATATCATGAGTTGGCAACCGACTTCACGATTTAATCACAGATGCCTTCTATTTTCCTCATTAAAAAGCAATCGCTGTGAAAACAAAAATGTTGCTTAATTTTTAATTTTTTAATGTTGAAAAATATGAAGTTTTCATTAGCCAATCGGTCAAAATATTCCCGTCTTTGTATAATATTGACGAATCATTGTCAAATAAATGGAATGAAAACAAAATAGATGTGATTCATAAGAATAAGAGCAATGGCCTGAATGAAATTGGTACAAAGTTGGGTACGTAAGATGATATGTTACTTAGCAATGGAAGCTATTACACAATGATGAGAACTTTGAAACGGGACTTCTGTGAAGAGATGTAAAAGAGACCCGATTTTTAAATGAAGCATTATATTTATTGACTCTAATACTAAGTCTTTGAATCTGGATGATGATTTAAGAGTTAAGTTTTATTTATACAGGGTTGAAAAGCAAAACAAAATAGATAAGAAGATTTTTTAAAAAAGTCTAAATACTGAGTCTTTCCAGTGTCCAAGCTTTCCTCTATTTATTTATAACCTTAAAGTGGGAAATGTAAAAAAGTGGATTAAGATTGGTTGTGAAGGAAATTTAAATAGGAATTAAGAATATCAAATGATACATAAACTTATTTTGAAAGTAAGGTTAGAAGGGAAAAGGGAGGGGGAGAATGGGCACTTTGGAAAAAGTAAAAGAGATGTCAAAGAAGGTAATATTTGAAAGTAAAACTTCGTTTTGCTGGAGGACTCACTATGATTCATCATATCTTTCAATAATTCATAATATATCTTTACCACACGCTATTTGAAATTGCTATTAATTCTATTGATTTATAATTTCCCAAATTGAATGGAGTTCTAATATTTCCTTTTTCTTATCTACGAGACCTTAGAGGATTTTTTCAAAAGTATTATATTAACTTATGTTAATGCATAAATTATCAAGTATGAATTATTTTAAAGGTTAAACTTATGTTACTAAAGTTTTGATCCCAAATGAGAAATTTGAATATATAGTAAATCAAAATGAAATTTCACATAGTTTGCCTTATTACAGGTTCCTTATTGTCTCCTGGTAAACTCTGTTAAATCATGGAGTCAACGAGGTCCCAAGAACATAATGACGAAATATGCAAACGTTAAAAATGTAACTCGGATAAAGTATGAGGCAGCTTACATTTGAATGGGGTTCTTTGTATATTTTTTGTAGATATTTATCCATGGTTAAACCTATCGACGAAAAAATATTCCTGAGTCCAAAAAATAGATGGAAAGCATTTCTTTTAAGGGCTCGCTCTACGTTCAAACAAGTCGGCGCCGTCTCATCTCCGCCGTGCTCATGCACCACCGGGCCGCGATCGCTGTTGAGTACACCGTTGACACCACCCGATAACCGCCCAGGGCTTGTATCGCGGACCGTGAGTACAATGCCAGCCAGCAAGCCCGTGGGTGTTTGCATTCGAGCGAAAGACTCGGTAATAGTATCGGCAAATACGCCGCCCGCGACTTTACCAAATTACGACGGCGGCACAAACGTCTCTTCTCCCCATATTCCTCTCTCACCTTTTTAGATGTCCCTCCCTTCCCTTCCCCATTCCCCCCTTAACCCCCAGCCTTACCATCAACCTCTCTCATGACTCGTGCCTGCTTCGCAAGATCCCGTCGTTTTTCTTCTCCTCTTCCCAGAGTCATCTTTGCGGCATTTGCTGCTTGCAAGGTTCCCGCGTGAAGCTGTGCTCTGGAGGTCTAGGTACACAAACTCCCAAGAATATAAAAACGCAAGCGTCGATAAATTTAGCTATATGTATATACATAGGTACTTTGAACGGAATCAGTAGCCTAACTTTTAAAACATGCTCTACAGCATTATACGAGTACGTATTAGCGAGGACCCACGCTCAACCGCCCTGCATGCCCTTGAGTAATGACGCCCATGCCCTACCCCTTTCACTCCCCTACCAATCTCTTCTCAAGTTTAGAGGCTTTCCTTACACAGTTTTACCAATCATACGCCTAATTGCCCGGAAGTATCTGCTATTGGTCTAAACAGACCTTCCATCTCAGAGGAATTAAAATAAAATCCATGGAAAACATTATTAAATACGTATGTGGGTGCAATTACATGAGGAGTAGGGAGTTGGTGAGAGAAAGTCAAAAAGCGGGTGGGAGAGGAATGAGGTTCGGGATTTGAAAATAGCACATATTTTGTATCTAGGTTTATTGCTTCTGCTATAACCTTCTCCTGTTTCTTCCTTCTCTCCCATGAGAAAGATGGAGTTCCTTTTTTGTGTTTCTGTGTTTTTGTTTTTGTGCGCTAATGCTAACTTGATTTAAATTAAATATTTCTATATATATCTATTATTAACATTATATACATATGCTCGTGTGAGTGTGTGTGTATATATATATATATATATGTAATGTATAACACTTAGCACTAGTGGACACAGACAAAAACACAGAAACACACAAAAAAGAGACTCACTATTTTTCGAATTTTCGGTGGTCGTTACCCTCTTTATCAAGGAAGAGGGGGACAGAACGTGTATATATATATATATATATATATATATATATATATATATATATATATATATATATACGATTTTTGGTGCTGATTCTATGATCCAGCTTAAATATGATCTTGGCTTGGCAAAGATTTGAAAGCAGATAGTACTGCATTGCGGGTAACAAATCCGAATACCTAAAAGAATTTCCGATTAACATTTTCTTTTCGGCTTTTCATAGATTCAAAAACAAATTATTTGAGTAACAAACGTCAAATGTAATGGATTTCAGTCGCGTCTCGCTCATTCCTCATTTTACATAGACTGAGGAAAAAATTGTAATTTAAATAACATCCGTGATATCTGCTACATTTACTGTCTTCCTCCTCCTACGGATTCTGCGCAAGGCGTATTTCGATGTATAACGCCGATAAACCAAAGGGGAGCGGATAGATGGAAAAATAGACATGTTTTACAGAGGGGAGGGAAGAGAGCTATAGAAAAAGTGACCCACAATTTAATCACGTAAATGTCCCACAATTATCGAGACATCTACAGTATGCGTGCAACTGTCATTCACAGTCGATCTTCCGTTGTAAATTTGTTGTGGTAGTCCCATTTGACTGCTTGTTATTACTATTCGAATGTGATAAGAACAAGATTTTGTGTAAATTTAAAGAATAAATATAAATATATAATTCATTAGTTTCTAAATACTCCTTAATATTTTGTACCCCTCTGCTAATTTTGGGGAGAAACGGCCCACTCTTGTGGAAAATGAAATAGAATGTATTCGGACCGCCAATAGTAAAAACCGAAAATTCTTCAGTACAATATATTCAGGCGTAAATTTTCGAATGGATTTAATGTTGTTAGGGAAGAAATCATACATATTCCTAACCGCTTCGTTAGTACTTACAATTTCTCTTCAATATCGACTAGTTCTCTCAGCGATCAGGGGTGAATCAATCGGAATGGGACGTGTTCAGTGACTTTGGAATACTGCCTCATCGTTTATTTATGAATTGAGACATCTTTTTGGCGATTATTGCCCCATTCGTTGAATATTGTGGCCATAGAATAGGCTTCTAAAGGGGAAAGATGAGAGAGAGGTAGAAGCACAAAGACTGGACTTCGGAAAAGTTGTTCCATTTGCAATGGAATTCGTTTAAGGAGAATGCGTAAAGAGAAATAAGTGGAGGAAAATTGCTTGGTCCCAGAAATACTCGGAGATGAATAAAAAAGAAAGAAAAACTTGGGTGCGATGAAAGTTTTTCACGTTACGGCTTTAAGACAGGTGCGTGATGAAGATTTGCGAGTCAAATGAAGCCGAGCCCATCGTTCCCGACCCGTATTTTTATTTATTCAAATAAGCGATAGCGGCGATCTTACGACACATTCATAAGTTCGCCAGAGAGGCTCCCATCTGATGGTCACACTCGTCGAAGATGTCCCTTCATTTATATTTTTTCGTAATGAGGGTCGTTCATGTGGTTCATTCAGCTAATATCTTGGCCATTGTGTCGACTATATGAGTTGTAAGCCCCGCATTCACCAAATGGTCCGTTGCATGGAAAGTGCCATCAAGACAAATGAATACAGTAAACATTTTAAATCCTTATTCACTTTAACTAGTATGGTTTATTAAATAAGTCGTATCGATGCATCAATAGTTCGTTTGTATAATTATTCGAGTGCGTAAAGGGAGGTGTTTGTCTATGAACATAATTGAGAAATTGAAGTGAAGATTTTTGCTGTTGGGTACCTCGCGCAGCGGAAAACGTTTTTGTGCACAGATTTCACGTTCATGCAGAATGTTTGGCTATCTAAAATGTCACACTACCTTGAAGTTGCAGATTTTCTTTCGCCATTTATTTCCGAGGCACACTCACGTTGTTCACTTATTAGAAATAGCCGTAAATATTTCAGCCAAGTAATCAGTGTGAACCTGCTTTGCATAGATGTGAACAGGGACAAGGTTATATTTTCTCCCGTGAGCTTTTACCCTTCAAAGAAATACATTTAAAGGGAGACTAACTGGTACTTTGCTGAGGGAAGCTCGAGTTTCAAACCTGGATATAGCTGATTTTTACTCGTATTCCGATTCCTAAATCTTGTGGGGGAGATCTTGTGAAATATTCTACGTCCGAGTTTAAGGATTCGGGATTTATATCAAAATCCGGGTTCGTTATCCGTTGTAATCATAACTCATGCATAAACGCGGAGGCGTTTCATATTCTGTCGAATAAATTTTTCACATATTAGCCGTTCATAGTTTGGCATTTTACCCGCCACACGCCCTTGCGACAGCTTGCGGGATATTATGCAGATGATGTAGATTAATTTCTCAGATTCTCATATGCACTAAAGTCTTAGTCATCATTCGATCATGACAAATCAAAAACTACTTCTAGTCATTTTAATCAGCATCTTGGCTCTAATAAGAATTTCCTGTGTAATAGTCCCTAAGTCACTACTGTCATGACCAAAATTATGACATGTAAACATAGTCCGGTAAATTTTATTGATTATCAATTGCAACTATGAACCTCAACTGCTTTGATGATGTTACATTGGAATGTCTAAGAAGGCCAGGCGTATTCATATTCTCATAAGGTAAACGACAGGCAGGACATTGCAATGAAAACCTTCCCTGACTGAGTTATCCTTCGTTGCATCACGAGTTGGCTCAGCGAGCGAAGTGTGCAAAATGAATAGAATGTGGAAAAGTAATTCATCATACGAATGAATGGTGTGATTTAATGAAAGGATGGATGCTCTTAGTACCGTGAGTAATATTCATCTATCTGTCAAAGAAGATATGAGTTACCCTACATTCCATGCACCGTGTAAACAAGTAGAAATAATGATCCCTCTCCGCGCCTGACCTCAAAGCATTCATCCCTATTTTGCGCATGCCACTTCACCCAGGAGACGAGTTCATTTTTGCCTTTACCTTTCCCGGGACTCAACACTGTCTTGATAATGGAAAGACAGTCCCCTCTTTCGGTAAAAGAGGGTGGGAAGGGAAAAGAAGTAACCCAGAAGTCTAAGGAGAAGAGGATAACGGGCTTTAAACAGTCCACAATTTCTTCCATCAATTGGGAAAATGTCACTGCGGTGATGCATGGGGAGAGTTTCCGGGATAGGGGAGAGAGGTGAGACCGGGATAGTTTCGTTTGCGTGCCGTAGGTGTGACCACATTTCGTACCGGCTCAGTGTGGGAAGAGAGAAAGAACGAATATTAAAATCAATCAGTTCTGAGTCTTCCCTAGGTGAGTCAATGATTCATGAAAGAGTAGTGTGTAAACGAATTTTTTACGAGGAACGAATACGAGTTATTTCACAGAACTATTGGCTAACATTGTGATGATCGGCTTGCGCTATTTATTCCTCCAGATCAGCTCATTCCTTCCACCAAGATTATGCGCCCTTAAGGAGAAAAGTCAACTCATTCTTTCTCTTATGCATAGTTATGCAATAGAACGGACTACGGTAAACCACCAAACCTGCTAACAACTCGAAATTTTTGTACTAGGTAGAGCTCAATCGAAGTAAACCCTAGGAAATTTAACATTCACACATATTGGGTAACGTTTCTCGCTGTTCTTCCCCCGTATCTGTTCTGGGTGATTTGTGTAAGATCTGATACTCGAAGAATTAAAGGGACTTGGATGAGGCTGCTGGAGTTCAATGCCTCCCAAGATGGATGATTTAAGCCAGGGTCCTCTGGTCAATTAGGCGGATGTTCTATCCACAGGGCTATCGCTAAACTAAACAAAGGAATACATTTTAATTAATTTTATGGTGTTAGATATTATTAATTTTTGATTTCGTTCTACTTATAAGAGGAGAAATATTTGTCAAGATTTTCATTACTTCTAGCATATCATTAATTCCATATTGACGCATTTTCATTGGCAGAGCAAATTGTGGAGTGAATTTGCCAAAACCCTCATGCGCTGCTTAGACCCTCAACATTCCATCGTTCTGTGGATGTCGCTGGAATTTTTCCTTGATGCTCTAACTGCCAAAAAAATTAAATCTAATTTCCGTAGGAAAAATATTTTTAATTGACTGTATGAATTCACATTGAACTTTTTGAAATACTATATTGATTACATGATTTAACATAATTTAAGAATACATCGTTACTCTTTTCAAACTAGCGTCGACTTGTTTATATAAACTCGTATGAACTGAATCAGTCCGTCAGTTTTTACAATAAGTGGTTCCTTAACTAGTACCGTCCATGACCAGCGGGCTCGCGTGTGCTCCTTTTCTCGCGTTGTTGATTGCCGTTAAAGTGGGTGGGGTGCAAGGTGACCTTCCTTGCCGTCCGCTGCCTTGATCTCCCTAGCTTCAGAGCTGAATGCATTCATTGCATGAGTAAGACTTTCAACTTAGTGAAGATTTACGAGATGCATATTTCTGCTCAACAACATATACGCCAGGAGCGTCGTGCCTTTGTCATTCTCCGAGCCGCATTAGGTATTTTAAAGACCAGACGATGCGGATTAGGATATGAACTCACGCGACGTTTTTTTTTGCGCACAATATACATGTTATGTTATAGGTCATACAAATAACCTCTTATATTTCATTACGAACGTCACCAAACGAGATTAACGGCTGATAATACCAGTCTACAGCCTATTTTCCAAGCTTAGGAGCACAGGAAAATTAGAGCTACCTACTCTAAAAATAAGAAGGATAAATAATTTTAATCTTCAATAGAGCTGTTACAAAGTAGTTGGAAAAGTAATTGCATTAGAGTATACTCTTTTTTAATTATATCCCTCTTCCCTTTTCTGTAAAACTATGAATTTGTCATTTTGCATCTGAAATCACTCATCCGTTCCGAATTGCATAATCAGGGAACTCTAGAAAATGACTGTTTATAAAATCACATAAAGTTAGTATTTATTATTATTATTATAAATACACATGTGCTAATAGACACTGTCAGGTGGCACACAAGTCCCAAACAATTGCAAAATATAATACATAAAACCAGACAAACACAGATCTCTTTAACAAAACAAGTGAATCCCCATCCCATTTACAACCATTAACCAGCAAGAAAAAAAAAGATACATAAAAAAAATTAAGCTATAACATATAATACCATACACCACACATAAATCAAATTTTTACATATATACCTTACATCTATTCTTAAAAGTATACACTCTGTTAGGAAAGGGCTCGAATATTTTTGCAGGTAAGGTGTTCCACTCAACAATTGTTCTATTTAGAAAAGAAAATTTTTTTTTATTTGTCCTCTGTGCCCGGCATTTTATCTTAAATTTGTGATCATTTCTTCCTATAAAATTTGGGTTCCCCGCCTCTTTCCTAAGATCTGCCCAAGCTTTCTCCCCCTTCAAAATTCGGAACATTCCACAAAGTCTGCTTACTTTTCTTCTAGATTCTAGAGGTTCCCAGCCCAGCGTTTCTAGCATGTCAGACACACTCTCCATCCTCCTATGCTTCCCCAGTACATATCGGGCAGCCTTTCTTTGCACCTTTTCCAGTTTTTTAATATGACCTTCTTCATGAGGGTCCCATACAAGAGAAGCGTACTCTAAAATTGGTCTTACTAGGGTCTGATAAGCCTTCTCCTTGGTTGCTCTAACGCTCCCTTTTAGGTTTCTCATTACCCAATGAAGAGTTTTGAAAGCTTTCTTATAGATGTACTCCACATTTAGCCCCCACCCTAAGTCCTTAGTTAAATATACACCTAATTATTTGACAGTATCACTTCTAGGAATGACATTTTCTGAGAATTTATATTCCCTATGGTTTCCATTTACCTTATTGCTAAAAGTGATGGATTTGCATTTGTTAACATTAATAACCATCCCATTTTTTGTCACCCAATCAGCCATTTTATTAATGTCCCTCTGAAGTTTGTCACGGTCTCTGTCATTTTCGACTTTCCTGTAGATAATACAGTCGTCTGCAAAAAGTCTTAACTGAGAATTAATATTTATTGGGAGATCATTTATATATATTAAAAACAATAGCGGGCCAAGTACGCTTCCTTGTGGGACTCCCGATGTTACCCTTGCTTTTTCAGAATACACTTCTCCTAATTTTACCCTTTGTGTTCGACCTTCCATGAAATTTCTGACCCAAGAGATTACTCTTCCATCTGTGTGTAGTGGCAATTGGCCCATCTTAAGCATTAAGCGATCGTGGTCAACTTTGTCAAAGGCTTTTGACAGGTCGACTATTATAGCATCCACCTCTATTCCCGCATCCATAGAGTCGAACATTTCTTGGAAGAACCATAATAGCTGAGTTTCGCAAGAGTGCCCTTTTCTAAAACCGTATTGGCGACTATACAACCAATTCTCACTCTCCCACAGGTCCCAGAGATAATCAGCCATTATCTTTTCTAATAGCTTGCATACAACTGATGTCAAGCTTACCGGTCTATAATTATCAACTAGTGCCTTATCTCCTCCTTTGAAAATTGGCGTAACATATGCCTCCTTCCAAGCATTTGGCAGGGCATTATTGTTTAAGGTAACATTGAATAAATGATTTATATAATTTGAAACTACACTACCGCCCAATTTAAGCAAGTCAATTGAGATACCATCTGGCCCTTTTGATTTATTTGCCCTCATTTTCATAATTTTTCAAAATTAATTTTTCTATAATGACAGGATTTTTAGCTAATTTTTAAGAAATATACGTTATGCATGAAATATATCATCTTATTTCATATATTTAAACCTGATTTATTTGAAATTCATTTTCTCATCAATGTATAAAATCCTAATATTTTCGCCTGACTCACAGAAATGTGTTTCACATGGTGAAATTCTATAAATAATCAAAAACTTATTTACCCATTTTTAAGCAAAGCTGTTTCACGTGTGAAGCCTATATTGATATGCATCATCCCTGCACGTGGTATACCATTTCCGTTCCGTGGTTTCCAATACCGCCCTTATTTATTAATTTGGTGAAAGAACCATGTACAGTGAGTGGTAACCTGCCAATTTAAAGTGGAGCATGTAACGACACAGAAATAAGAACACATACATACCAAAACAACAAATATTAACTATTAACAACAGAAATGACAAAGGTCTTTCTATTCTCATCTAATTATATGGATAGATAGATAGATAATGGTCGTTATTTGGGCGAAATTGACACGTAACGGTCCCTTCTTCCATTAAGCCCATTGCGAGAATGTGGGAAAGTGCAAGGTCAGTAAACATGTTAGAGGAAAGCAAAAAACGATCAGTGGAATCAGGGAGTGAGTTCAACAAAAGGGAGAGGAGAAAGAAAAGAAAGCGTTGCATTAGTTATAAGCTGGAAGTGGGCATGTGGAGCAATGAGTGTGTGCGAGTGTGTTGTGGGGATACTTTTGAGGTTCGCTACGCTATGTTCCATCTCTCCTTTCTATTACATTCATTTTATTCCCTTTCGCATGACATTCGAGCATTATAGCTCAATCGAAAAGAAAATTATGACCAAAGACGAAACGTTATGAATTCAAATATAAAATTTTTTTAACATATAATGCACATAATCTTCTAAGCTTAGAATGGAAATGAAATTATCTCGGCAAATAATTTTGGGAGTCAGTTTCGCAATAGAATCTCATTAATCAAAAATCTGTTATAGTGTTATCTTGTCACCTGCAAGTAACAGGATAGTTGGGAAACTGCCGCAGTCTAATCCGAAGACGAATTGCTCGATAATTTAATTAATCGATCACATTATTATCATAACACACAAGGAACCCGATTTCGTCAATTACTAGTAATATTGAAATACGCTAGTTAACTAAATTCACCTGAAAAAAAGTAAGATATTTTAGCAAATCGGTTATTCGGGTAGGAAGATATTTCACAGCATATTTAAAATAATTTTGGTTACTTTTCAATCCATAAAGACGATTTTTCATTTTCCGATATTATTTACTCATGTGATGAATCAATCGGTCCAATTAATTTACAGTGGTTTGTTAAATCATGGCTTCGAAGCTCACAAAATTCATTTTATGCCGAATGTAATATGAATTGAGCACGAAATATATATATATATATATATATATATATATGTATATATATATATATATATATATATATATATATATATATATATATATATATACACACATATATATACATATATATACACACATATATATACATATATATAATATATATACACATATATTATATATATAATATATATATATATATATATATATATATATATATATATATATATATATATATATATATATATATATATATATGATTTCATCGAAGTAACACGGAAGTGTTGAATAGAAACTTGGGCAGTAACAAACAGAATAAGAACATATAAAAAGAACACTTGCACGTTATTACTTAATAATTTCGGCGGAATATGGCTCCGTCTTCCTCAAAAGAAACAGTAGTACTCACATATATCATTCATTTAGCACACACGTATATATGAATCGTTTTCAGGAAATGTAGAATATTGGCACGTGCGGCTCTGAAAAAAATAAATTTCGCTTTTATTCATTTTAAAAAATTCTTAGGTATTTTGAATGCTTATCTTAATGGAAGGATTATTTTAGTGAAAACTAAAACCACAGCATGTAACTCGAAAGTTGGTTTATTTGGAGTGATCAGTAATAAAAACCCATTGGCTCACTTTCGCCCAAGGATGAAAATATCGCCCATTATGAGGTTTTGTTTTGTGTAGCGGGGGTAAAAAAATTTCGCGTCATTAAAAGATTGAAAAAGTCGGAATAGGATAACGACTTTCGATACAATAAATAATTACCGCCGAGTGACTGAAGATTAATTGTAGCCAAGGGCGGAAGAAAGACGCCTAAATGATCACATCATGTCCTCGTGGTAGATTTAGTTTCCTAATTTATACCAGCAGTGGCATGAATAGGAAATCGAAATATTCACGATATCAACTTCCGTATCGAGTGTGGAGAGCTCAATGGCATGAGCATTTTGGAGATCTCAACGCCCGAATTTCATATGGAGATTTCAGCACTCGGGTAGACAAGAAACTCATCTTCAAGCGTTCACCCTCCTTATCTGACAGACCGGAAATAATTGATGCGATCGTTTTTTTCGTTGCCCAAACCTTACTCAACGGCTCCACCCATGATGCTCACATTTATCCCCGTAGAATGGGTTAGCGCTGTGGATCCTGAGCCCTCCCTCTCATCTTTATGATATATAATGAAGATGAGAAAAAGCGTAGATAGCGGTCATGGAATACGCTCCAGTCCCAGTGTAATTTTAAATAAATATACCCTCTCTCTTTTGTGTGTACAAACTAAAATACACACTGCCTAGTGTTTTTGGGGACGAAATGTTATTCGAGATATTTTTTACCCACCCTGATGACATATGACAATGCCGCTGCGTGGGGTGGCTCGGAAGACCCTGTGGACGCTATGGGGAAGGTACGCAGTAGATTAAGGCAGGCGTTTTTTTAAAGGTATGATGGGCGTTATTGTAAAAAGTGTAGAAAATGCTTCCATTCCACTCCCAAGTTTCCATTTCCACTCCCCTCTACTTTTACCAGTACATATTACTCCAACCTTTTCCCCATCTTATCATCTTATCGTGGACATGTTTTTATTTCCTTTTTATTTATTTGCTTATTTCCTCGTCCATTCAGTTTTATTATGGCACTTTTGCGTCGGCCTTTATTCTACCTTCTCTTTTTTCCTTCCCGCCTTCCACTCTCTTACTCCGAGTCGTCAGCCATGGTTCCCTTACAGACACTGGCGTCACTGCGGAGGAGAGAGGAGGATGAGAGCTTCATAAAAACCATGTCCCAAAGAATATGCGACCACGGCTCGAAAGAGTGAGAGGACTCTCCAATCCTCAATCTCATGGTTACGGCAGTTTGGCGGGGCCCAGGGCTGGCGGGGTGGCATCAGAAGTTTTTGTCGGTGGAAAGTGGGATGGGGGAGGAAGGTAGGAGGAGTATGCGATGGAAAGAAGGGAGGCAAGAGTGTGAGGCGGAGAGATCTGAATAGACGAAAAGAATTCCTTGGCAGGAGGAAGGTGGCGGGAACCGAGGGCGGAGGTGGCGTGGGACTGATTAAGAGCGGCCTGGTCCAACTAACTCTTTGACTTTGACAGTCCTGCCTCTGATGAAATCTCCCAAAGGATATGGGACTAAAGTGGACGTGGTAGTATTTATATTTAAAACTGTTTTACGGCTGTTAAAAAAATGCCGAGGATGCAAAAACTTCCTCTAAAGAAGTGGGAGAAAGGGATCGGACCATTCAGGCTCGCAATTATGTTTTTCTATACATCATAGCTATTGTTTGAGTTTTATGTTTTACGTGCCAAAAATTTAATTTTATGTCGGAGTAAATATTTATTGGAACGCGGAATCATATTTTACCCCAGTGTCCACCCATGATATATTGTATTTTACATCCTTGTCTCAGCAGTTTTATGTTCAAATACATGGGCTGAACAAATCTCTAAGGACCACAGCATGTCCTTTACGGTATTAAACTAGCGCCAGAGTTAAAAATAAAATCATACTATTTCGGAAAGAGTCCCTCTGTGTACAATTTCTGCGAACTGTTGTAATGAAAAACAATTTTTCATTACTTGGGAAACTGTTTGAATAAAAGACAATGTATTCCAGTGAACTTTAAGTGTAGTTTAAAAAGGTAAACCATTTCGCCGACGATGCCGTGTTAAAAATGCCACAGCCAGCCTTCGGGAAGACACGTGGGAAGAACAAGAAGGGAATACTAAAACATTAAACGGTTCACTCCCTTTCAGACTTGATCAATTTCTTATTTTTATATTTATTTAGCAATGTAAGAAACAAGAAACAATTTAGCAATAAGAAGCGCTCTTATAAATATTAACTTTATTGAGTTTCATTTTTTAATATTTCTGTGGACATTGCAATTTTTAGCAAAACAGTGGTATAGCCTACAATTTTCTTTGACATAAGTCTCTGACATTATAAAACCGTAAAACCTGTTTTAAACTACGCACTTATTATAGGAAGAATGGCAATACTATCATTCTTCTTGGATTTGCTGAGGATTGTCTACGGTCCAAACCAGACCTGGGATCCTTTCATGCTGAACCTTTAAAGTACAACTGAGGAAAAAGGATTCCTCGTATTAGTTTTATCGGCTGTTCATTTCCCTTTGATTGTTGTTGTAATCTCAAAGTACATTGCAGTACCAATGTATTCTACATATGTATTGATTTCAGCATGAAATCTCATCTTTTTTTATTTTCCTATAGGCTAAGTCTACTTCTCACTTGGAAAGAAATAGCTTAGTAAAATTCCACGATCTATATATTTTATTTCACATACAACCGGTTTTGCTGGGTACTTTAAAAATACCAAGTACTTTTAAACCAGTAAGTACCTGATCATTATGTAACTGCCCAAACCGGTTGCTCGTGAAATAAAAATACTTACATTATGGATTTTTTGAAGCGTCTTTTTTACTAGGTAAAAATACACATAAATTCTATCACTAATGTATGAACATTTCAATTTAATAGGATAGGTTTCGCTCGAGATCAATTCAATTTTTTTCTCATTTTGTACTTTATGTTTCTGAATTATTATTTAGTAATGAGCTCAATAAATATTTTACGTCATAGTTTGCTTCTCTCTGTATTGTTATTCATGATTCGTGATTCCATGACACAAACTATATAACTCAGAGTAAAAAAGTCTATAACTTTATCATTAAGAGAATCTATCCACGATGAATCACTCGCAAGCAAGCAGGAATCTTCTAATTTAAATACCGACGCATCATTTAGAAATATCATGAAAAGCGTGTCACTTAAATCCGGTAGCCAAAATATTTTGGATTTTTCAAACAAAATATTAGTACATTTTGTACTTTCTGAGAGTAATAAGTATAATTATTGTAGTTTAATCCATCATAATTCATTTTTTCCCATTTCTTTAGCCGAAAATGAAATCTGAGCGTAATTTCTGATCAAATTATTTTCCTGTAGATTTTCTTTGTTATTTCCAATTATAAACACTGCATAAAATTACACAAACTTCTCGTACGATATTTTCATAAGCTTATATTTCAATGTAAATCAAATAATGTATCATAATCTTTTCACAATGGCATATAATTTACATCTAAGGTCTGCAATGAGTGGATGGATTTTACTGCCCTATCATTAGCTTGATTGATATTTCTGAACAAAGAACGCTCTTCTCTTTAATGGCAACCGTTTTCTACACATTTCTGCCTTTTTCATCCTTGTAAGTATCTATAATCCATGTTTTCTTCCCTTGGATCATAGGCCTAGCATTCATATCTCACTCAATATAAAGCTGAAAAAAACTCGAAGGAAAAATTACAGGCAGGAAATCACATGCACTAACTTAAGGAGATAATTAAAGTCAATGAATGACCTAAAATTAAATAAATGGATGAGTAACTATTGTCCATTATATCAGCAAAATTTTCTATTACGTCGAATGGATAGACAAGAGTGATGGATGGACATCCTCAATCGATTCAAGAGGACTAAAGTCTTACCAAAACGTTAGTTTTGGCAAGGTTTCAGTTCTCTTCAGTCGTCATTGATAAGACTTCAGTTCTTAGAGTAAGGATTTTTGCAAATATTGGCTATAGATATAAATATAGCATGAGTTAGTGAGTTTTTTGCCATTTATTATAAGACATGATGTAAGTAAATGTAGTGTACAAGTATACAAAATGTATTTATATTATTTCGGCTTCATTGTATGGAGGAAATCTTTCGGGCATACCGTAGAAAACCTAATTACTCGTAGATAATTATACTTATTTTAAAGACTATTTCATAGATTTTTCAAAGAATATACGGCTAGTTAGAGAAACTAAGACGCGGTTCATCAGTAAGATTCAGGAATGGAACAAGCCAGATGAAGACATAAAGAAGCGCATTAGGCGCATGTTTCCACCTCTGGTCAAAAGTGAATTATTATTGACTTCACTTTTTTCAGTAAATTAATTTTGCCATCAAGATAAACTTAGAGAAGCTGGCACCCGTAAGATCATATGTAATTTTTTTTTCGTAAAATTCTGTTCAATAACAAAACCATGTGAGTCATATGACTCATAATATATCAGCTTGTTTGCTAATCTCATTCATCGTTTTCTAAACTAAGTCCCAATACTTATCATTAAATTTTCACCTTCCCGAGTTATTACCTCAATTTCTATTTATTAACTGTAATCGTAGTTACTACCAATGACGCTCTTTACTCATACCACGCCCGTCAATATTTTTAACTTAATTAGAAGTCATGGGCGTTTATGTCCTTGCATCGTAACCGTTCACTACTTGGAAGTATTTATATAAATTATAACATATTAATTTAAGAAATTAATAGACATTAAGATCGTAAAATTGAGAGCATGCGCATTGAGTAATAAAATAATTGAATCTAATTTTTCAGAAAATCATTCAGTGTTGACCTAATTAATTCCTTTATGACGTGGCACTATTTGGGTAACTTATTACAGCAGTGTCTTGGATATGATTTTTTTCGGTGACAACTCTGGTCTTACCATAACCCGTGACTCAAAACTGTGGTTAGAAAAGCATCCGCAGTGAAACTCATAATCTCGAGCGGAGTGATTGAAACCCTATCAAACTACATGTACGAGGGTCATCCGGAAAGTAGTACCCGTTCGTGAAATAAAGACACAAAAGTAAATATTAACAAACATAAAAAATTTTATTTGAAAGAGGATACTTTAAACTACTTCTCAACATAATCTCCAAGCAAATTAAGGCATTTGTCATAACGTGTGACAAGTTTCTGTATTCCTGCTGCATAGTCCTTCGCCGCCAGCTCATTGAGATACGCGAGGGACCCATCTTGCACAAATTTTTGCATAATGCAGATGGTGTTTAACAATTTCATGAACAATTGTTCGAGAAACATTGGGAAAATGCTCACAGATGTCATCAATTGTGACGCGCCGATCGTTCCTCACGAATTCGTCAACTGAGCTCACCAGTTGGTCTGTAATGACAGACGGTCTCCCCGAACGCTCATCGTCGTGTGTGTTCCCCCTCCCCATGTTGAAGTTGCGACACCACCGCCGAACAGACGACTCGTCCATTACATTGTCTCCATACACCTCCTTTAATTGGCGATGAATATCACATGGGCGAACGTTTCTTGCATTGAGGAATTTAATCACTGCCCTCACTTCACAACTGGCGGCGTTCTCAATTTTTTTAAACATTGTAAACAATCACAGAAACAACACAGGCAATGCTAGCGTCACGCAACTTGGCTCAGAGAAGGCAGACAAGCCACTGAAGCTATCTGACCTCGTCCAGCGGCTACTCGCGTCGTCAGCACTTCATGCGGCACGAACGGGTACTACTTTCCGGATGACCCTCGTATTATAAGAAAAAGAGTGAACTCAAGACTTCCTCATTATATAAATTTTAATATATTTCTTTTAATAGAAACTGTCACCACTTAAATGTTCTCTTAGAATCAGATGAACACACATGAATATTTCAAGCAGCCTAATACTTTTCACGTTTCTTCAACTCGAATTCAGAGCGTGAGTCGCTTTCATCTCAAAGGGAAAAATCTGTATGCTTTGGCTTGCGAGTGCGCGCGGAAATCAAGAATCATTGCAAGTAGTAGGTATTTCAAAGTCGTAGAAGCAGTAAGCATTTACCAAATACAATAAATCCCTCGCGCTATGGATGACAAAATTACTCACCGGAAATAGAGTGTAGGAAGGAAGTGGCAAAGAAGAGCAAAGGGTTAAGAGAGCATAGCATTTTCCTTCAACTGCATATTTTTGAGCCCTTCGGAGCACGATCGTGACTGGTTGACGGAAGAAGGCCGAGGTGTCTATGAAAATGTGGGTGGGGAAGAAGAGGGGGGGCGGAGAGAGAGAGAGGTGTGGGGGTTGAGAGGTTCGCCACGGATGGAACCTAATGTAAAACGCTCGTTCGGAGGATTGTGATAATAGGTTAGGGTCGAGGGGTCTGAGGTGTTGTGGAGGATGTGAGTGGAAGAGGGCGGTAGGGTGGCGGGTGGGAGTAAAAAAAAATACTCTTGTGCCAGTACACCGAGTGGGTGGGTGAGTGGTGGATGCGACGAGACGGAACACCCATTCCTTTTTTAAAATGTTCGGGGACAGTGGGCCGGTTGTCTTTTCCTTTTCTTTATTGTCCCTCTTCTTCGCTGGATGTGAGACAAAGCGGATGGGGCTTTAATCCTCGTAAGCGGGCAGGAGGACGAGGGGAAACCAGAGAGTGCTTAGGCTGATTAGTGAGGTCTGATGTTAGGAGTGACAATTTGGAAGAATGCTTCCTTTTCATTCCTATGAATAATGATATCGCCCAAGTCCAGTTTGTAAGATGTCCAATGTCTTTATTAATGTTTTAAAATTCGGAAGGCAGATATAATTTTTAAGAATTCCCAACTGGAATTGTTTTCAATTTAATTAATCAAGTTACCACTTAAGTCAGCCATTCCTTTGCCGGTCTAAGACTATTCCATGCATTGGACGCATGTAATCATAAATAAGGAAATGATGGGCACTATACTCCATTAGAAAAAATATTTTTTTCATCATGAGTCCCTTTGGATTGGTGTCAGCACCCGACATCATTTTAATAAGAGCCACTCAAAGAAATGTCGAGTGGGCGTAAAAAACTTTTTTCAATTGCAGCATCATCTCTTAAATGATTTCTCAAATGGGTCATGTCTAGTTTAGTTGTACGCATCCAAAAACACACGCGCCGGTATGGATATAGGTCTGTATGGACCGAGTCGTACGAAAGGACTAAATTATATCATGGGACCGTTTTTTTTCCCCCTGGAGATACATCCTCAGGAAAAATAAAGGGGCGTGGACGGGCTGTCTGTCGGACGGGGCGCGGCTGAATTGGGCGGGGATGAGACGGGCGGAGGAGGGGAAGGCTTGGGAGTCGGAGGGGTGCATCGGCCCCGAGGAAAGTGTTCCGGAAAGGGAAAGGACAACAATGGGTCGGGCGGGCGGTGGGTCCCTTTGTTGGAGGAGACGCGTCTTGCGTGTGCGTGCTTGTGATATAAGACGGAAGGAGCGACAGAGAGGGACAGACGCGCGAGAAGAGGAAGGGGGCTGAGGGATTTGAAAATAAGAGGGAGGGAGTTGTGGGGGGAGTCGCGAGACAGGAAACAAATTAGGTTAGGGTGTAAAAGTTTGGGAAAGAAATAGGAGACCGATTGCGGCGTCGACTCCAGCAGATAAGATAAATATTTGTAGAGGATAGACCTTGTTACTCAGGCTTGTTGGAAAAGTGAATCGCTCCTAATTAGGGAAATAAAGTGTTTGACTGACGGCAAAAACCGCCAGCGGCAAACTCTGAGGAGGTAAACTTGGTCTTCAAAATCAAACTGCTTTGAAAAAAGTGAATAATTAGTTTTATATTACCTAAGATAAATAATAACCGACGTTACCACAGATCTGGTAATTTCGAAAATTTATTTACATTCAAAAGAACATAAATACTTTCTAGAAGAAGATAATATTGGCGTAAATTACGATTCACCACTATTGTATATTTCTTTTCAATGGTTCACAATTTACTATGTCAAAACAGCATTTAATGTTTTTTTACCGCAAAATCTCTTTCATCCACTGGAATTTTATTCTTAGGGATTGAAATTTTAAATCTAGTTTTTTTATATGGTTCCATAAATAAAATTGGATTTAAATTATGTGGTAAATAACAGTTTAAACAATGAAATACATGAGAAATTTTAATTTCGAAATACTCCTGTAGTTTTTAGCTCAGCTGAGGGCAATACTGAAAAATTATTACATCATTATACAAAATTAGAATCCACGACAAAGTACAAACTCAAGATCTGGAGAATGGAAAGCAAATATACTGTACTACCGATTAGATCAATCAGTAGTGCAGTAGTGCGGTCTGGTAAGTGGCCATTATCTTTAATGTACAGAAAATGTCCTTATCCGCTCAATCCCTTAGGAATTACGATGAGTGTGATAAGTCTTCGAGAATAAGGTCTCCGCGAGTACACTTGTAATCGCGACGCGCGGCCTCGTAGTCCCCACGAGAATATTCTTTTGCCTTGCCAGTATTTAACAGCTGTCTTTTCCAACCAATTGCATCAATTTTAAAAGTGAGTTTTTATGGAAAACCTGAACGGAGAAGAAACCTTGCGATCTATCGAAATATCGATATTTTTTCCATGTCTGTCCGAAATAATTATAGTTTTTGAAAGAATCGGTAGTGTTTTTCGCTCTCGGCCGGGTAAATCCCTTTCACTATTGGCCATCAGTCTTTCTTTGCAGATATTTACTTCTCTATCTTCCCTTCTATTCCTTAATTCGACCGAGCATTAATCCGAAGCGTGCGCCGTCTCAGCACCACGCCCACCACGAGGTGCCACCCGAACCCCACCACTTCTTCCCTATCCCATTCATTCAACTTCTCCCATCATCATCTCATCCCGACCCCACCCCAGGACCGCGGCCCGACCTCACATGAGCCCAAATGCAGCGCCGCCCATCAGGTCGATTCCTTCTCCTCCTCCGCCACGCATCAACCCCTCGCGGCTCCTCTCCACCGACCTCCCTTTTACCTGTCCCCCTCGTCCGCACACACCCACCCGCACAAAAGAGCCCACCCACCCGCAACGGCCCCTGCCCGCAATCCGTTGGCGCCCGCCCAGTCCAAACACCCAAAACCCCACGTCCCGTCACTTCCAACGATCATTTTTCGTTAGCACCACTTTTTTTTCTGTTCCCTTTCCGATCCCTCCACCATCATCTTCTCCCCCTGCTGCTCACCTCCACTTCCGTCCTTTTCACGCCCTCCCTCCTCCCCTATCTCGCCTCCCCTCTCACCAAATCCACTCTTTCGAATGGGTCAGCCCCGAAAATAATGCATCCCATCGCGTCCACTGATACACCTACTACCGTCAATTGCAATCTCACCTCTGCCGCGGCTGGTATAATTGTCGCAGTGTTGATGCGGAAGATCGTTCGCAAACCCATTATCTGAATTATCGTCCTCATGAAGAAAGGTTTAGAATAAGGAGGCCTTACTGCCTCGTAGTAAGAAACATGCAACCTGCATCAAATCAGCCATTAGGTTAGTATGCTTCATATTTGAATTTACTAGCTCTTATATTTTCAATCAATCAATTATTAATATTGCAATTCATGATATTGATATTAGCTTTCACCTTGGAGATAGGTTTTGGACTGTTACTAAAAAAGTACTAAACACTTAATGGGTATTGGAAAGAATTATTCCTGACGTTATGACAAGAACCAACACCCTCTTTAGCTCCTGTCAGAAACGTGAATTGAAATAAATGCTAAAATATTATTACTTACTTTTAAAACAACTTGTTATCCATTTTTCAGGGTCTTCTCTCCGATTTTTTTTAGTTTCTCTGTCCTGTAGCGTTTTTCCCACCAATTCGAATACAGAGTTTCAGATGATTAGACGCACGAGGTCAGTTCAAAAGGTTCCCGAACTTAGTGAATAAGATGCTTTTAGTTGGTTATTTTTCAATCCGCTTGGAGACGTTGTGTCCACGGAAACTTCCCGAATAACCACCTTCAACTGTTGTTGATATCTTGTTTTGTTGATTAGTTACGACCACTTATATAGAGCTCTTAGATGAATAGTTCGCAATCGTGTAGGGGTGCCTTCCCGGATATTAAATGAGAGGAGCACTTGGGAAGTTGTAAGCCTGCTGCTATATCACGTGATTCTGATTCCGGTGCTCCTACTCTTTCCTTCGCTTTGCTCTTAATGTTCCCTCTGACCTTCTTCTACGAACAAATCGCTCGATATTTTGCATACCCCTGATGGATGTCCTTCCTTCAATAAATATACCCCTTTTAATGTCGAAAATTCAACATTTATTACAGAATTTTAATATTACCTTAATTCCTTAGAGCGCAGATTACTGAGACTATGTTTGCAACGGGACTATTTCCCACTAACTCCGTTGTAGCATTAGATTCATTAACCAATAATAGTTGTAATTAATTGATGGAAATATCGCACCCAATCGCGCGGCGCTTGAGTCGACCGACGAGATTTCGTTAGAATCCGAATCCGCGATTTAGATAATTATGTCACTGCTACCAGCTGAAAAGGTTGACGGCTTACCAAGAATCGAAAGCCAATTAATATAGGGGATTTTGTCAAAGTATTTGTATCATATAATTGCTCTCTATTGTTTTATTACTGGTTACCCACTAAAAGGAATAATTCCCATTGAATACGGTTGGCTAGAAACAAAGACATAAGAAGTACCTAACCTTCTTCAATCGTCCGTAACTTTGTTCTTGACTTCCATCTCTGGGACCCTTGGCTCCTGGGAAAAGAACGGTGAAAGACATTAGCACATCAACCAAGGGCCTTGTCGTCGATACGGGGACCGAGCTTAATAGTTTCATTCCCCCCGCCCCTTCGAACGACCGTGGAAGCGTTTTTAGAGGGTGGAACAAAGGACCATTACAATTCAGGCGGACGTGGCAGACAAAAATGAGGCCCCATGCGTTTCGTGAGTGAGGGGAGGAGGAGTGAGGGATGGGAGAAGAGTTACCGGCGGGAGGGAGTGGCGGCAGAGGAGAGCGTGGGTGGTGGCGTTTCAGGCTTTGGTACAAGATTGAGGGGGCGGTGGGGGTTAGGGTTGCGTGGGAGGGAATGTTTGGTCAACGCTGAGACGGGAGAGTGAAACGTGGAACAAAAGTTTTTTTTCTTAACGTGGAGAGCGGGTAATTTCGTTCCTGAGAGCGGGTGTGGAGGACTGTGGAAGAGGAATAAGACTGGTTAAGGGACCACTGTAGCAAATGTCGTTTAGCGCATATGGAAAAACGAGACTCAGACGGACAGGCTTATTTTCTTGGCGAAATTGAAATCAAACAATCCCCCTTTGTGTTCCCGCATGAAGAATGTGACATGGAAAAAAGTATATTATGTACATTCATAACCATGATATTGTCCCCTACCACAGTTATTATTTTAAACTCAAATGATTATTGTTGCATTTTTATTTTCTGCCTCGGCAGGTTCAGATCAGAAATTTATATTGCGTTAACATTATCACTATATGTATGTAGTTCTCGGTTTGTCGCAAGTTATTACTTAGTTGGATAGAGTTCGAATCTCCGCTGTCAAGGAACTGGTCAGAATCAGTGGCTACCGGCCGGAAAAAAGGTCCTAGGTTCAAATACGGAGTGATGCCTTTGAAATAACCCCATTTAAAACCCAAGCATTGCAATATTCTTATTAGCAGGACTAGCAAAACCACCAGTGGCATAGGGAAAGGAATGAATGAACGAGGGGCTACCCTACTGCAATTCTACCCTGAATTTCTGACTTTCACATGCATGTTTAGTGCAATATACGGGGTGAGTGCTAAACTCTCCCATGAAAACCCAATATTTTGAGTGATCACTTAATGAAATTCTTCTTACATACATGTAAACCTGATCTATTTTTTCAAAACTTTAAATAAACTCTACTATAAAATACCTATTATATACCTAAATCGTCTCTAATAATTGATAGATTATAATTCGCTCAATTTGGGTTAGCATGTAAGCATTTAATATAGTATAGGAGTATTAGAACTTGACAAAAAACGGAAAATTTGAGTCGGCTACAGATAAATTCCATTTTTCTCTCTTGTCTTCTTATTTTCAAATTAAAATACACAGTGAACTCATTACCTCATCTAAAGAGAACTAATGTCAAAACTCCAAATTAATCTTGAAAAGAACAAAAAAACTTGCACTATCGAGATTTCGTCGCGGTTTGGTGTCATCAGGTGATGGTGATGTGGCACCACCTAATGACGTTGTACCTTAACGACACTCAAGTAGGGAATTAAATTCTGTATGCGTAATTACAGGGTTCGTTTTTGTTCACGATGAAACACCTCTACCAAGTTACGCCTAGAAATATTTCTTTCTCAAATGAATTTCCCATATTTGCTCTGACGTGATAGAAGGGAGAATGTTAGTTAAGTGCGGCAGAGAAAAGAAGACATATGCAGCAGGCATTTTAGGCAGCATGAAGGCAAGTAATTAATCCAAAATTTGACCCTAGAGAAAAAGTACTTTAAAATTTTATGAATACAATTCAAGGCTATACATATTCCAGAACATAGTCAAATAATTCAAATAATTCATTGAAAAGATTATGAGCATTAAGCTAAAAAAAGTCGTGCCATAACTCAATTTTTGGCAAGTTCTCAGGGTGATATATTGGTCAAAATTTAAGTTTAAAATCAGGTATTGCCAGCTAAAGAATTATCATTCATATCTCTCTCGCGACGGAGACCTTTTTTAATGTATAGCTACTTTCAAATAAATCTAATTGTTACATTAAGGAGTAAGACCTAATAATATAACATACATAAAGAGGTAGATTTCTACAAGGTTATCAATAGTGCCCAATTTTTCTCCATTCCTATTCCAACTCCTAAATATTTCAATGACAACCTAGAGCCAGATGGCGCGATGGCATCAGGAGTTTGTGGCATCCCTTAATAAGTGCCAGCAAAAAGTTATAATTGCTAGGGAACATTTGAAGTCATCCGAATAATAATTAGTGCTTCATTGTGGCGTGATGTCTATTGAAAGCTGTAGCAGTTTTTCAGTCCAGCATCCAAGAGCCAAATTTATTAGCCAATTAGCTAGCAGAGAGGGGATGAAATTAAATTCTAAATTAGTATTAGCTTATTACCAAGGGAAAGAAACGAGAGCCGGTAGGCACCCATCCTTCGGGCAGGGAAATGTTTGAATTGACCAACTCCTTCGCTCTTAATCCAAAAAGGCATATATTTTAAAAAAGGTTTCAAATTCAACAAAATTTCAAAGGCATTTTTTCATCTAAATCCGATAGGTCAAGGGTCAACCCGAGTCCAAAGGGACGTGAATCCACCTAAATATGTACAAATAAAAGGCTGTTTTCCTAACACCCCCTCGCACTCCCTTGCAGTATCTTACTGGGTATTACGAATGTGTAGAAGTTTTAAAGGGCTCCAAAGGACGGACCAAGATACCACTTAAAAGAGCACCAATCCTGGGAATTAAACCCTATCTCTCTTCATACCAGATAATTACGATACGATTTTCATTCATAAAAAGATTAAGGAAAGAACGAAATCATCGTATTCAAAGTGCTTTGGTGGGAAATTACTTATGTGAATAAGTCCTCCTGCCGTGTGAAAATGTGGGTTTCAAAACAAAATTTCTTTTCATAATGTGTTTGATGGAGCTATGGCAGTTCGAGGCAGAAAATTTGATATCATATCACGAATCAAAGTTATGTTGACGTCATTTAAATAGAAACACCGACTTATCAACATAATGAAATATAGTGGCATGCCGATGAATATATTATTTCGGTGGATTCGACATATAGCTGATCGTTAATGGATCAATGTGAGTCAGAGATATCGGATAGGGGTGATGGCGAATGCCTAAGAATGTCGATATCGACATCCATTTAAAGGTGTCGATGTTGCGATATCGACGCAAATTCAACATCTCCGTTTCGACATGCTATTAATGATCTGGAATTCCACACGTCCGCTTGTCGGGCCAGTGGGCTCGAATGCTGGCAAATACTTTCTTCGGTGAGAAAAAGTACCATCCACTCGAAAATATTGGCAAGCATTCTAGTTTTAGGTGATAAAAGTAGAATAGATGCTATAAATATTAAAAAAGGTGATTCAAAGGATTAATATTTTTCTATTCCCGCCGGCTGGGAAATACAGAAACACTTATTTTTTTAAGCGCTAATCTGAAACCAGACGAGTTTTGGCCTTTTACATAGGACTATTCAAATGAGATAAAAACAAAGGCAATCACAATTATACGATAAGCCCTGGGTGGATGAATTTTCATCCAGGCGTGGAATCGAACTCGTGACCTCTAGGTTAAGAGTTTAGGCCACCGGGGCCGGCAACTGACACTCATATACTGATGTCCATTCGGTGTCCTAATGGCAGGGGAGGGGGTTTATTACGCCCTTCGTGTCTCATGTGGCTACGCGACTGTTAGTGGCCCGACCGCAGAGTTCTCTGCTCCGCAGCCTCTAAGCCCTGCTTCTCCGAAATAACACCTCGCGCGCCTTGGTGCGCAATTTTGCGGCACCCGAAGTCCCGTCGTCCGATCATCGTCTCCTGCCCTCGGCCGTCATATTCCTCGCTCCATCTCACCCTCCCTCATCCTCGTCTATCCCCTCTTCCACTCATTTTCGGCACGTTCTCCCTTTCGTTTGGATTATTCCTGCCTTGCCTCGCCTCACTCGCAAGCTGCTCTTCGTCTCTTCTTCCCCGGTCCTCCTCCGCCCTCTTCTCCTCCCTCGCCCCCTCCTCCATCCCCGAATCCTCCACCCCCCCAACTCATATGCATATGAATCCTCGCAATCATTCAACACGTCCGCCCGTCGTGAGGGACGTGGCTCACCCATTTGAATTGTAACTTCGGGAACAACTAATGCCTTTGACCCTAATAAGCACGACGGCCTGCTATATGGAGGACCCAGAGATAAATGGTCGCCTGGGAACCGGATTGTTTTCACTCTTCAGCGTGCCTTTCACATGAGTTCCTCCCTTCTGGCTCGCGTGTGGGCTTCAGCACATGTATGTGTGTGTCGACCAGAAAAAACAATTATGCCTTTGGTTACGAAAAAATCTGTCCGGTGGATTTTTTCCAACCCAGATTACGCGGGTTTATATGGATGACGAAGTGGCTAGGTATTATCCTGCGCTATTTAAAGTGGCGTCTACTACCAAATGTAAACGTGATTTTTTATTGCTTTGATTACGTCCAGTATACAAGACCGACCAGTCGCGACGAGTCTTTTTTGCCAAACCACCAGTAATATCATAGATTTAAAACAATTTTTAAGCGCATTGCAATTATAACGTAATCTGGTGGAATAAATATATATTTTTCTTACTAAACTTTCATTTTCACAGTAAAAAAAGACTTGATAAAAGCCCAATGGTCCAAAATGGTACTCAGAGGGGTTTTACGTATTTATGTCGTACTCAAAGACCTATGCCAAAGAACCATGATCATGGTCTCTGGACCCAATTTTTCACGCTTAATGAACAATTTAATTGCATATCATTTCTCCATGGAAAGTGGCATCGTGAATTCGTGACGTGACCGTCAAACGGGGGTTCAGTCCAGCAGGAATCCTTACACTGTCAATGCCCACAGTTACCTGACGTGGGTCGCATTGCTTTTCCAAGATCTCCCATTACCTTTCCCGCCACAAATCGCCCCATTCCAGCCATCTGCATTGGTGAAAAAAAACAAATCCATTTATTTTTGGGATATACCCAGTTTATATATATTATATATATATATATATATATATATATATATATATATATATATATATATACACATATATGTGTGTATATATATATATATATATATATATATATCTGGCGCGAACGGAGCGGTGGAGGGGGCTCTTAGCAACAGACCAACACCAACCTCAGTCGCCTGCGGGCTGCCGTTGAGTGAGGACACCGTTTTTAGTGAAGCAAGTTTTTTGACCGCGTCGAAAAACAAAATGAATCTGAATTTAGAGCAACGTTATTCCGTGAAGTTTTGTGCGAAACTCGGGAAGACGGCAACTGAGAACCTCGATATGATAAAGCAGGCTTATAGTATGTGGACACAGCCTTAAGCCGTTCCACAGTATTTGAGTGGCACAAGTTGTTTAAAGAGGGTAGGAGTTCGTTGAAGACGACCATCGCTCCGGACGGCCGTCGACGGCAAGAACCGACACGAATGTGGACAGAGTGAGGACACTGCTGAACACAGACCGACGCTTAACCAGTGAGGAAATTGCAGACCAGTTGGGTCTGTCTGCATCCAACGTCCAACACATTATTTCACAGGATTTGGCCATGCGCAAGGTGTGCGCCAAGATGGTGCCGAAAATTCTGAGTGTCGACCAACAGGCAACGCGTGTGCGCATTTCCGAAGAAGTGTTAGCCAATTTGCACCGAGATGAAAATTGTTCGGACAATGTGATAACTGGTGATGAAACATGGGTTTTTCAATATGACCCCGAAACGAAAAGACAATCCGCGGAATGGCACACTTCCGCGTCCCCGCGTCCAAAAAAGGCTCGCATGAGCAAATCAAAAATCAAAACGATGTTCATTGTGTTTTTCGACCGTCATGGAGTGGTTCACAAGGAGTTTGTCCCACCAGGGGAGACTGAATGCGAACTTTTACGTGCAGGTGCTCACCCGCCTCCGAGAACGCGTGAAAAGAGTCCGACCGGCCATCGCAAACTGCTGGGTGCTTCATCATGACAACGCGCCGTGCCATGGCGCGCTCGTCGTCAGACAGCTCCGGGCCAAATACGGCGTTGCCACGTTGCCGCACCCGCCCTATTCTCCCGATTTGGCACCATCGGACATCTTCTTCTTCCCCCTGATGAAAAGACAGCTCAAGGGACGACGTTTTGACTCGATAAAAGCTGTTCAAGAGGCTTCGACGAGGGTCATCAACGGCATCCCCAAAGAAAATTTCCAGCGGGCGTACGGGGAATGGGAGCAACGTTATACTAAGTGTGTAGCAGCTCAAGGAGCATACTTTGAAGATTATTAAGTCGATGTAAGTATATCGTCAATAAAATTCTTGTAAAAAAACCAGTCCTACCACTTTTGGGTGCGACCCTGTATATATATATACATACACACACATATGTATGTATACACACACACACTTATATATATATATATATATATATATATATATATATATATATATATATATATATATATATATATATATATATATATGTAACTGAAAATGCGAACCACCGTTAAAGCCAACCTTGTAGTTTGATTTTCGATAAAAAAGAGAGGCATCACCGGAAAGAATCCTTAGGAACAACAGTCACCTGGCAGTGGTTAACGTTTATGTAAATAGGTTGTTCGCTCGGAAATTCTGTTTGGATGTATCGAAATATTATTTTTACATTAATAATTGAGCACGAGACTTGTTAAAAAATCATATACGAAGATGAACAATTGTATATTCATATGCAATGACGGAATTAATTTTATTATTATTTCCGCTAAATGATGCAATCGGAAGATTTTCCCACCCGCAGAAGTAATCAAATCAAAGTTTCATCTCCTGCATAACTTTCAGCCGTAGAATTAAGTATCGCTCCTTATCGGATATAGAGTTAATAAATCAAAACGGTCATATGTCCTTAAATGGTCCTGAAAAATATTCTATTATCTTTTTGATAAAAGGTGCCTTATATGAAGTAGAGGTGAGCCTGCAGGGGGTTATAGACATTCGTTCATTAATTTCTGTAATTTTGGTATCTTCTTCACCATTTTGGCGCTCTTTGTCACTGGCTTTGCTTCACTACCTTTCATGCGAAAAATGATTGACATGGAAGGGTAGATTGAAGGTCTCTCTTAAATTTTTGAAAATTTAAAATGAATGCAGGTTAATAATTAGTTTCATGCATTAATTAAATGTCAATTTTTGAGTAATAAGCTTTGTTAGACAGGTGGGTAGCCTTCCCGCCTAATTACCCTTCAGTTCATAGATGTTGGGACTGAGTGCATTATACCTTATAGGCACGACTCCTGGACACCTTTATTCTAAGCCATAAATGGCTCATCATGATAACAGAGTACACGGTACATCAGTAGCTTAGTGCGGAAACAATTTGAAGAAAATTTGATTTGGATGCTCAAGTTCAAAGGTGGCATTGATAAGTACGCAAACGTTATGTAACAAAATAATTCTTAAATACATATGAAAGGTAATAATTTTATTAAAATATAGGCATAATGTCCCTGTAAAATATAAACAAGTAATGAAATTATTCGGCATTCAATCCGATGTGAGTGCTTCTATGAATGAAATCGGAAAGGAAATAAAACTAAGGAGTACCATATGTGGCGAGGGACGGGAGATTAGAAAATAAGCAAAGGAGGAAGGAAAGATAGCTACAGATCATTTTAATTGGCTGTGGAATGCTGGAGACTGATAGAGGAGAGGGCGTTACACAAGCGAGGCTGGGGTTGGACGGAATGAAGGGAGATAGAATGTCATCGGAATTGAAGAACAGTTTTCTGTAGCTTGGAATGTAAGTCTTGTTAGGCGAGACTGAGAGATGTAGGGATGTACTGTGTTTTCTCTTTCAAAATCTACTTAAACAGTAGACTACCTGAGTGAATACCTACCATAAATAATATGAGATATGAGATGAAAAATATATAAAAATAAATATACCTGCCTTGTGAACGTAAATATAACTTCGATAAATAAACCCCTGCCCGAGGAAAATATTTGTTAGCATTTTAGTTTATATTTATTGCAAGGAAGCATAAATAAAATTGGAATTTTGTCTCAAATTACACAATGATTTATGTACTATTTTGCAAGTTTTGGTGAACATTGCAAACTTTGGTGATTATTTTAAGTTTTTCAGAATGCACATTAAAACGTTTAGTTCAACGCAAACCTATTTGATATACGAATGGAAAAGGATGAAGTAGATACGAACAAATATTTAGTAAGCATGCAACATTTCAAATAGAACAGAATAATGTTTAAATACTCGATCTCGATCTGAACTCCAAAAATCCCTGGAGTCAGGTATAAGATACAGTCTCGATGATTAAATTCATTAAATCTCTGCTTAAATTTAGCAGCTGCAAATAATTGCTTGTGAAAATGTTTTGAAGAATGTTACGCGTATATGCATATAGAGTGATTACGTGCGTAAAATATAATTTCGCGAGAATTCTGCGAGAAAAATGCACAATGCCACTCTCAATTATAACAGCCCATGCCTTTCACCGGAATCGCATAGCTAATGACGATTAATTTCTTCCCGAAGATTAGGACGGGCAAAGGACTGTGAGGGGTCGAACAGATAAGAGGTGGTGGGATTAGGGGGGAGAAGAGACTTTTAAATGTAAAGGGCACTCCTCGAAGGTGAGGAGTGTGTATGAGTTGGGGAATGGGGGTGCTCAGAGGGAGGGAAGAAGAGGTGACATCTCGGAACTGGATGTCGGATGAGAAGAGAGGGAGAGGTGGGGGAGGAGTGGTGAGCCGGGAGAGAGGGAAGGCGGGGGGCGTTGGAGTCTGTGGAGTGCGGAGTGGAGTGGGGTGAGACGAAAAGGAGAAAGAAGGGGTACCCGGCTTAACATAACGTTATCTCGGAGGAGCATGACAACCGGTCGTCCCAATGTAACATCCCATGTCAGTTGCTTCTTTTGGCCAAAGGAGTTAAGGCAGACGGGAGATGAGAGGGAGACGACGGGGGGGGGAAGTGAGAAGGGTGCACAGGGCTGGAGAGGGGGGTGAAGAAAGGGTGGCCTGGAAGTGTGTATGTATGTGTGAGGGGAGGAGGGGTTAGGGAAGAGGGGGGATGGAGGGAAAGAAGGTGGGAATGAGAGAGAGAGGCAGGTTGTGGTTGGTCCCGGGAAGACACCGCAAAAGGATTGGAATGAGTTGATCTTGACCAATCATATCGTGATGGATATGAAGAGTGGTGGTGAGAGAGGATGCGGAGGTAGGGGGGAAAGAGGGAGCGGTGGATGGTCGCGGGGTGGGAATAAACGCCTCTTTGAGTGAGGAAAGCCGAGGAACAATGGCGCCGCGGCGGCGAAAAGTTGTAACGCTTTGAGAGCGTAAGAAGACAGATAATTAGGCGGGGTAAGGTTTACGGTTTTTTTCGCCGCTATCTTCCCCTCTCCCATCCCTAACTTATCTTCCCCAGCGCTCCACCAACGAGCATATAAACCGAGAATTAAATCTTTCGTAAATAAGTGAGTGTCACTTTCTTCCGGAGTAGTGCTGTTTATTTTGATTGCATTTCAACTACATAACTACCTCTTGTATTTTTTTTGGACGAGGGTGTAGGTTGGATGAAAACTATCCATTCTAATAATTCTGAGTGAAATCTTTTAGACATGACTTCAAGCGTATAGAATGCATTTTAGTTATTCAATTTGTGGTAAATTTTATAATTTTTTCCTTAAATCTGATACTTTGTGCTATTATTTTATCATATATAATCATATCATATCATAATACTCTTCATATTACTTGCTATTATATTTAATTTTTTTAAGTGGTAAATATAGCAGAAATGCCTCTTTTCCTGGAGTTGACTTTTTCATATCTTTTTATGTAACTTTTGAAACATGCTAAGCAATACATTTGTTCCAACAATGTTCCAATTAGATAAAAATATATTTTCACATTTTCTCACCCGCACCGTAGAATCTTCAGTATTTTATATAGTCTGATTTGATAATTTTGTAAGCACTCGATCATCAATTGCCTTCAAAGATACTTCATATTATTCTCTGCTATTTTTACCGTTTCTCGGACGAACCGGAGCATGGTACTTAATCCATCATTCGTCTTTGTTTATTTACTCTCTAATTCTTATCTTATTGAACTAGCTTGATATTTATGTTAAAAAATAGTGATGGCGGGATTATGTTAGCCCATTGTTAATTTTTCTGCTCCCCTTTCCTATGGTTTAGTTTTCACTGTCGCCATGACCAGCCATAGACCTCATAAAGAATTAATTCTTTTTTTAAGAAATCTAGTATACTCTATTTATTTGAGAAGAGTGTTTCATTTGACCTAATTTAAATTGTTGCAAAATCTTCAGAAGAGGTAAGCATTGGCTTTGTCGCTAATTAAGCATCACTTTTTACCGTCAGTTTCAAGCTCAATGCTAATTTCACCATTAGCATGTTTTAAAATTAAAAATTTACAATATTAATCTTGTATTAAGTTCTAATTTCTATTCTGCTATTTATGATTCTTGTTATCACTTTTGAAGGATGCGAGAGCAAGTTTGATGTCCACGCCATTCGCATTTCTCAGAGGTACCAATTAAAAACCTATGTTTATTCGGTCTCGTTAATAAACTACGCTTCTCGAAGTCTATGGGTAATGTCTATCTTTGGCTGCTTCTCCTTAGTATGTACTTAGGGACATTATTCATTCCCATTTTAGTTTTTCTATTTTTCAATTTAACTCTCTTCAATCATGCGGCTTATTTTACTTTACAGCCTTCCATGTTCTTAGGATACAACTTAACAATATACGTAATGGAAAATTATGAAAATATCGTGGATTGATGTGCAAAGATATAAAAAAAAGTAATTAATTCTTCAAGTTATCAGTTCTACCACGTATTTCATTCATTTCAACGATCTATCGTATCATATCTAATGACAATTAATTTATTAGATTTTAAGGTTTTAAAATTTTCCTTGGTGTCAGGAGTAATTATACTCGAGCATACTATATATTTCAAGACGCATTTACTTAAATGCAATTGAGGAGAGATACATTTTTTTATAACCCTGTAAATTTATTTTTTTATCTTAAAAGAGTATTTTCATAATGAAATCGATAGAGTAAGAAATGAAAAAGTACTTCGAAGGATGAGTGAAGACATGAGTCTCTGGAGCTCGTCTACAAGAAGAAGAATTACATTCATTAGACACAATCTGAGGCATGATAGCTCACTGTAGACCAAAATTGAAAGAAATATTACGGGTAGGAATAATAGAGGAAGGATGAATTATAGCAAGCCATTAATGGAAAATGTTTGCGTAAGGAGCCATAGGGGGATGAAGAGATTGGCAGAGAGCAGGACAGTTTGGAGGGCTGCTATGAATCGATACTCAGTTTGAAAAGCCGTGACGATGAACAGTCATTCATGAATAGAACGGATTTCTGTGAAAGTTTTTTCTAAATCATTTGCAACCATTTTACATTGGTACCAAGTGCTCGATGTGTATGAAAATGTGGCGAAACTATAAAGTGCAAAGGTCCACAAACACTTAACGCTTTCGTTTTACCAGGTTACCACTCTTTGCATGACTTCAAGCATCTTCAATTTATCTTCATTTTACATTACCTTGGATAAAGAAGGTCAGAGTTATCGCACCAGGCACGTACTATCCGTATTATCCATGATTCAAAAAAAGTTAGGAACCAAGTACGAAGTTACATTATTCAGCGATATATGTAAATGTATTCAATGATATATAATTTAGTAGGATGATAGTAACTGAATTTACATAGAGCCAAACCTGAACTCTGGCGTATAAGTGTTAACTAGTACTCTGCACATGTGGTTCTAGATGACGCAGTGGTTATCATAAAATTAGGGCTTAAGGGAAACGTAGTTCAACGAGCTAGTTTTCTGCTATTAGAAAGCTAAATAAGCTTCCTTTTCCCTCAAATGACTTGTACAGTAGCAATTTCCCTCACTGTGTGTTAAAAGGTTACCCTTTGTTTCAACATAATAACACTCTAATGTTATATTTGCGATATATTCCACCATATTGTAATAAGGTTTTTAATATTGTCTCAATAGTTGTAGAGGGAAGACCTGCTTTAGAGAGTTAGATCCATAACCTTTAGCTCTAGTTTTTTTTCAATTCACTCGCGAGATCTAACAATCTAATCACACTGGGTAAGATGTTCATCATATTCACATTTTATAAGAATAGCCCTTTCGTTGCGCTCAATTTAATTAGCAAACCATGCTAGTTTTTTTATTCTCGTACATTCCTTCAAATCACTCCATAACAATTTAAATCCAAGCGATTGATGGATATCATCATTCTTTTCCGTTCACATCACATTTTCCATTTCCGTATTGCATTTTAGTTTGTTCGCATATTTTCCGTGACTGTTTCCCCAAGGAAATTATGGATAAAAGTTTCATAGTTAAAAATAATATGATTTAATACATATTTAGAGACCCTTATAAACAGTGAATGATTATAGTGGAACTGATTTTTTCGAAGTTCATTCCCAAACATTACACATTGTCGGGGAGCACCCAATGTGACTTTGACTTTATCGCGACTAGATGAAAAATTTTGTATCTTCACGTCTGAAGTTTATTCAAAACGTAGGATTTGAAGTGTAGCATCACCCTCAAATCCTGATCATCACAGACAGGTCAGATCTGATGGTGACGCTACGCGTAGAAACCTAGGTCGTGAATACATTTCATATTTGATGAAACAAAGTGCTTCATCAAGCCATGTCTCGCTTCCGAAAGATAACGCTGGAATCTATAACATATACTTCACTTTAGTTCACTTTCCTCTTCGAATATTTGGACCGTATTGGGTATTTAACGCGTTCCAAAGTCATTAATTGTATTCCGTATAAACATAACAGTTTTAGGTTTAACTTTGTGGAATTCCTTCATTATGAGGGTAAAAAGAAAGTTAACATTTCCACCATTAAGATTTAATATTTCACGACCATGTGTCTGTACAGAGTCAGGCTATATAAGTTGAAAAATGTTGATGCATGTTACCTGATGATGATGCGCAGCATCGAAACCATGGTCGCGAAATATTAAATCTTTATGGTGGAAATGTTAAATTTCTTTTTACACTCAGAATTCTGTCTATTTTATATTCACCAGCACAGCACTTAATATAAGTGAATTGTTGAGATATTTGATTTTCTATCAAGCACCTGTAAATATATCTCGTAGATTAAAGAATCTTATAATTTTAGAAGAAACTTAGGTATTTTCCAAGCAGTTTATTTTACATAGGAGTGAATTGCGAAATTCAAGTCTCTAACCATCTATTCAGGGCGTCGTGGTCCAGGGGGTAGAGCGTTGGACTACTGAACGGAGGCCTCGGGCTCAACTCCCGGTAAACTCTCCGGTCACCCACAGATTCAACCAAGCTGAGTGTGAGTGATTTTTTGAGTAACGATTTTTCCTAGGAAACCAAAGGTAGTACAGAGAAAGGCTATTTATGATTTTCATGCGCCATTGGGCGTGTGAAATTACTGGTAGAGCTGAGTGAGTTAACTGAGTACTGGTTGAGTTCTACCCTCATGCATCGGACAACCCTCCGATCGATTACTGTATTTGGTCACCGTCCGTTCACTTGACTATAATCGATTAATTGACAAGTTATATTTCTTTCCATTGAAAACTAATGACGGAATTATATTTCACTTCTACAAATTAATACTTCATTGTTATTTCAAATGTATTGCTACAGTTACTTTGACTCAAACCCTGCAATTTGTGCAATAAGGTGGTGGTAATCAAGGACTTGGTTTATCAGAAAAATATTTTCTATTCAAATTTATATTTTGTGTGTATTGAATTGCCCACACATACTACATGCATACTAAGCGATTATTTTTAAAGAAACTGATAGATTCATATCGTAAAATCACTTATTTTAATTTTAAATTGTAATTTTTGCATATAACTCTGTGGTATGTAGGTACACAACCACCCTCAACATAGGGTGAAAGGAGAAATTTTACAAAAATATGAGCCATTAGAATTTTCAAATCATTAATAAACTCAAACAAAGAGTATTTACTGACAATGAATGATAAAAGGATACGTGCTCCTGATATTTTTGCCATATAATTCAGTGTCAGATGCTTGTACTATATGTTTGATATGAGTTGTTATCAGGTATATAAGGGATTAATTTAAAGCGATAGAATGTAACGGTTAATGTCTTCGGTTGGTTGACAATTATTTAAGGGAAATAATTTAGTCCTCCAGTTCCTCCTGCCCGCAGAAAAAGGTGGTTGTGCCGCAGAAAATTTCGGAAAACGTATGAGTGTCATTTTTTTATGTTTCTAGTAATGTTTGTGCTGATCAAAACCTACTCGCTCCTTCGTTTGATTTATCATACAGATCTGTGAGACTTTTGTAAAATTTATAAAATGTTAAAGCCTGTTCACTAGTTTAGCCTGGTCACACATTACTTTAACTAAGTTTTTAATACAAAAACATTTTTCGTTATCTTTTTAAAATAACAGAATCCATTTACTTAAAAAGTAGAATTTTATTTTCATAATTTTTCTTTATCATCTTTCAATTTTTCTAATTTAATTTGCAGAAGTTATTTTATTTCTACTCATATAATACATCAAAAACTATTATCTAAGTTGGGTTAAATGAAATTAACCTTATGATTTAGTCGAAGATTCTATTTTAGTTTAAATATCATCACTTTTACAAATTCCAAAGAAACTGCGGGAGATGCTGAAACAGTAACTTTTAACGGAGTCATCCGCTAATGTGCATTTCAATGCAACAATTTCAGAGTGTAAAAATCATTCGCCTTGACTGGGATTCGAACCCAGATCCCTCAATATCCGGTCGAGTGCTTTAGCCACTTAAGCTACCGAGGCGTCCTCTCAAAATTTCAGAGTTTAAGAGGACGCCTCGGTAGCTCAAGTGGCTAAAGCACTCGACCGGATATTGAGGGATCTGGGTTCGAATCCCAGTCAAGGCGAATGATTTTTACACTCTGAAATTGTTGCATCATCACTTTTTCTCATACTGATTCCTATTATTGCCCTGCATTCCTCCATTTTATTGGTGAAGCGCTTGAATGTGATTGGTATGGATTATGCATCTTTTAGTATTTATACACTGGATGTATTTTTTGGTTTCTTGCTTTTTATGTGGAATTTTATAGTTATAAGATTAAATTACTCAGTGCATTTCCACACCACTAAATTCTGTGGAAATTTGCAAACTATTCTTATAAATAACTTTGGAATGTGGAAAATTTGTCAGATTTATTCTATTATTATGGACAATATTCGTATGGGTAGTTTGGCGTACAGGTTTATTACTTTTCATATAATTTATTAACTCTGTGGATTGACCTGATTAAGGTGTCAGCATTTTTATAAGAGTCATGAAATCTGTCAAAAGGTAGCTGCAAAATAATTTCCCGAATTCAGAATTATGCTGAAATTCTTCACCGTTATTCTGATTACATCAGAATAACAATAAAAAATTTTCAGACGGAACATTGTAACTCTAATTAGTCCTCGAATTTAGTTTTATTAATTAGAACTAATTTTATGGCACCAAGGAAGACTATTTCCATAATTTGAAAGTTACAGGTAATTAATGGCATATATTTACAGATAAAACGAAAAGGACAGGATATATTCATGGACACGAGGTTGGTATAGTATACAATGAAGTTGTTAAGAACGTAAAACATATTTTTCAGAATTTTTAATGCGTTGGATAACGAACCGTTAACATAATCTTCCTTCACCTCTCCGGAAGTTCGTTCCCTGTACGCTCGAAATGCTTCGTTGAAAGCTTAGCATTTCTAACCTGAATTGACTTCTATCAGTTTACTTTGAAGTATCCTAATGCTGTATCCCAATCAGTTAATTTAAATATACTTCTGGATTAATTTGTGCTAGTTCCTGGTGATCGCGTTTTTTATGAAAACCCGTCAGTTTCATCATGTTTTGCGGAGTCCATTGTTTCGCGCCATGGATGAGAGTTGTGCTTCAAGCAGACTTGTACCCAAAGCGCAGCTCCGAAACCACGAACTCCTTACGATCAGGAGGCATTGCCCAGAGTTCACCATTACCGTGCCTTCTCGCAATGCCCGTGAAAGGTGCTTCTTGAAAAACTGCTGTCTTCCCCCTCCCCCGAAAGTTAGCGTGACGCGGTTCATTGTTTAGCTTCAGCCGTAGGATAATTTTTTTGCTGTTTTTCGTGTGGATGCTTGACTTGATTGCAATCGACGTGGCGTGAGGGTGAAGAGAGAGGGTTGAGCGGAGGGAGAAATGCTAGAAGCCGTAGGGGCGGATGGGTAAGTTAACCATGGTCCCACCCCCAGCTCTCCCTTCCTAACACGATATCTTCCACTCCCTTCCCCGCTCGTCAGGACACCTCCCTCCCTCGTGATTTCAAGCCACCCTCCGCTTTCTCCTCTCCCCCGTCACTCTTCAACGCGGGGGTGGTCCGAATCGCCCCTCCTCTCTCTTTCCCTCTCCTTATTCCCCTCTCCTCCCACGCGCTCTCCCCCATGTCCCTCCTTTCGGCCTCATGTTCTCTCATGTGGGCGAGGCGGTGTTGATTCTTCTACCTACATTCGGTTGATTCCATCTATCTACATGTCATTTTAGTTGTCAGTGTCTTGCTTTATCTAGACAAAACTTGGTGATTATCTTATCAATCTCCAGATAAAATTTTTCCTTTTCGTTCTCTAACGATTGTGTTCAGATGAGATCAGAGGAAGACGTAAATGTATCACAACCCAGTAATGTTTTAATCCATTCTGGGCTTAGGCTTTTTATGTCCATCACTTCAAACGTCTTTAAACATCAAAGATTAATTATAAAAAGTGATATTTTTGCACCTAGCAATTGATGTCGGAAGTATGTGTATTACCAACCAGCAAATTACATTATAGGGCTACTTCATTTGAAATTGTCAATTACAAGTAGTAAAAACAAAAAACATCAAAATGATTATACAATATAGCACACCTATTAATGTTTCTAAAATATTTACAATTTGAAATTAAGACACTCAAAATATATTTATTTTAACAAAATTGGAATTCACACTAATTGCGGATTCCATCCAAGTAGATAATAAATATAAGAAAAATGAAAAGTATACGATATGCTTACACGTACACCCATATGTGTGTGTGCGCGTGTTTTATCCTAAATTCTATTTCATCCTATCGCTATCTTGAAACTTAGCATTATCTGACTCAATACTGGTGACAGGTCTCCGGTCCGGGTTACCCAGTCGTCCCATTTTTATGACCTTCTCATCTGAATTACATCTTCTCGAAAGCAGCTTTTCGTACTTCAGCGTGCAACATATTTTTGGTTTTTCAGATTTTTATTAACTAATGCTGGTAAAGTAGATGGTAACTTAATTTTTAGAACTTATTACATTATACGGCAGGTGTATAGAAACCATATTTAAATAATTACTTTTTCAAATTTGGAAGAGGCATTCGTGTATGGCCATATGTATCCACTATCACGTATCGATGTGAAAATCGATAGGTATCCTGCTACATGCTGTTAAATATTTGTAAGGACCTACTCATACTCCGTCTCAAGGTTAAAATCAATTTAAAATTTAAATTATCTGCGTAAAAATCTCAATTTTATTTACCATCAAAATATCCTGAAAAAGCTCGTAAATCATAGAGATACAAAACATAGAGATTCACGAATTGCTTCCAGCAGAAATAGTTATTCATCCAATTTGGTAGAAATCGACTCTCTGAGGTAAAATTATCGTATTATTTAATTAACTGAAGTTACTTTAAATTTGATTCATTTAATCAAAAGTTAAACAATAATACGAGCTAACCTTTCTATCTATACTTAAATTTGGAATTACTGGGGTGATGGCGACGCAGCCGAAATTCAATGTTTTTGTTGAGAATTACATTAAAAACCGTTTGATTCAGAATTATTCAATTAGAAATGCAATTAAAATTGTAATTCTTTCAGGCAAAAAAACAAGATGAAATATTTAAATGTTGATTTGTCCCAGATAGCAGACCGGGAGATCCTTTTTAATTAAATATTTTTTCGATGATAACGCACATGCTTGGATTATAAGGGTCATCAACTTTTTTAAAAAAAATACACAAAATGTCCTTTTGAACACACGTAACATGCAGAAATTTTCCTTACTTTATTTGCAAAGGTGGGCTAATTTTTCTTCGGAAGGATGTATCCGAATAAATCAGGATCATTCCGTAATAAAAGCGGACGGAAATGTTAACAAAAATGCTGGAGGCATATAAATTTGTCCATGTATACCCTAAGCACATTTTACGCTTCGGCGACCAAAAGAAGTGGTATTATTACATTTTAAATTTCAATTTCAATGAAAACGAGCACTTGCCATCCTAGTTTTGGTAGTTTATCCGGTTGGTTATCAGAACTGGGATTGGAGATCTCCCTTCAGTCATAATTAACGGAAGCCGTATCAAATCTCACATGACTGTGAGCCTCCCAAGGTTATCTGCAAAGCTTGGTGGATATCTTGGGACCCTCAGATCTCTCTTTTACCTCCGATTTCCAAGGTTTTTCATGTTGCACCTCCAGGGAGACCATCCAAGTCTCCCCCTCCCACTTAATCCCTCCTCTCCTTCACCTCCTTGCTGACTCCACGTTCTTTCAGCCTCCGATACCTCATCCCTCTCTTTCCAGTTTCCGACCACCCCCACGCTCCATGGTAACCTATTGCATAGTCTTCGTCCCCCCTCCCACCGAAGATAAGAAGGAGCGCCCCGCTCTTCTCTCCATTTGCTCCAAAATTGAGTCCTTTGTCCGTCTGTCGTCCTGTCGCTCCACGCGCCTGGCGATTGGGCCTTCATTTGTCGCCTCAATCCCCGCTCCCACCCATAAGCCCCCGCTGCTGCCCCCCACGTCCAATCCACTCTCCACCGTTCCCTCTACGAGCATTTTTCCCATCCTCTCCCTTTATTCTTTCCGCTTTCGTATTCCAATCTACTCTTTTCTTAAGGCTTATCACCAAGGTCGATTTTTGCATGGAAGGAGAAAAAGCAATATTTTATGTTTTATTTAGTCCAAAAATACTGATCCGGAAATATGTCACCCTACATATATTTCTAGTTCCCACGTAAAGAAGAAAATGACGTCCGCATATGATATACCAAGAGACATTGACTTTCTTAACATAGTTCGAGTCATTTTCAATAGCACCGCAAATGAATTCCTGTAGGCGATCTGGACGGCGACAATGCAATTATATTGGTTTCGTCATTTGTAGAATTCGGACGCATAATATTTACAAATTTTAATACCGTGATTATCACTAATTTTGAGGAAAAGAATAGTCGTCAATCACCAGGCTTACATTATGTGTGAAATATTTCACAGTACCAGATTTCTTGCGCCTAAATCAACCTGATTTCCGCTTTATTGAGTGACCTACCGCCCTTGACGGGAAATATTTCGGTGAAAATATGATTATCGTTTATAATTTATTGACCTTAAAGTTTTTAAAGACTGATACACCATAGAAAAGTTCAGTTTGCTTGAAGTGTTTAAAATTTTATCTTTTTCTGATGATTTTTATTTTCTAAATTTTGGACAATATCTTCGAGAATATTTCTTTAGTGGCAAGAGCCTGCCGTGGTCGGCTTGAGCGTTAGAAACAAATATAGTGCTGCGTTTCTCTTTGCATGGGTGCATATAAATCTAAAGCTAAAATAATAAAATGGATTTTTTGATAAAATGCTCATATTTTTAAGCATAGATCACATCTGCAAACCTTATGGGTTTTATTTATAGGGGAAAATATTTTCACATTAGTGCCCAGGCCTAGCGCGTTAACAAGTCTTTAAATATGCTTCTCCAAGCTGTCAGTCAAAGAAAAGCACTCACATTTTCATAGTCCAATGCCATCACTCAAAAACGTCATCCTTTGAAAGAAACTACGTGAAATATTTACGTGTTAAAATCTCAGAGACATCGAATTCCTGTGCCAAGGAGAATTTCACGGAGGGATCCCATAGATCGATGGCGTGGGAGTCGAAGAAGGAGAGGTTGGGGGCAGAAGGGGTTGGAGTTTTGGATTGGGTGCAAGGAGGTCCCGACCGGATGCATTAACTCGCTCGGCGAGAGAATGGAAAGTGGCATGGCAGGAAATTAAAAGAGGTTCTATGCTCCAGTAGGCAACCGTGCTTAGAAACCCCATGGATTAGTCAGACCTCTTACGATGGAAAGCCCAACGTGTAATGACTATGCAATCTCTCCTCACCCCCTCCGCCACGATCCTCCCCGTGTGGCGATCGGAGTCAAGGGGACAGGGCCGGGGAGGGACGGGGGACTGATGGCCCGAAGGACGGATACCATAGTACCGCATGGGATGCGGAGCGTTGGCTGCGGTTGTGCCCCGGTGAGTACCATGTAGTAAGTTCACCATACAAACGGCGACGGATGCCTCCGTTGATAGAAAAGGCGAAGAATTCCCATTCCCCAAGCCTTAGCGGGTAAGATTGAAAAGCAGTCGACCAATCACTCCTTAGAGCGAAGGTCAGTGATATTTTTTTCAGGCTTGCTTTGCATTTTAACCCAATGGGAAATTTTCTTCCCTTATGTGAAAGATACTTTTTCATTGCTCCACCGACGATAAAAAGTAGGCATTTACTCAGGTCACCAGTCTTATGCTACCATATAGAAATTATATCAATAGAGCGTGATATAAAAAGTATAACAATCCCAGCCTCAAAAAAGCAACTTCAGATCGATAGTGTCATACACAATGTACTGGTATTTTTGCCATAATTCATATTTCCATCGCTATCAGCATGTCAGTAATATCGTGAATTTACTAGTTGCAGGGTGTACCTATCAATGAAGGATGGAAGTATTCACGAGGAATCAAAATCCATATTTTTAGCAGTAGACTCTTTTTCAAACATATAATAAAAGTGCTAGATAATTAGTGTACTAATTTAACTTATCTATTTTTATTTGACATTACCTCTACGAAATTCAAGTATTGACTCTCAATAGGGCTAAATTAGTCAAATCGAAACAGTTGAATTCTAATGTTACTGCCGCGTAATCAGAATTAAAATTACTGCTTTTGGCTTCGAACTGCTGTATCCGAAGCTTTTTTTTAATTTAGAAAGACTTTTTCCTCTCGAAAAACCTGAAGTAATTTACACGAGACTTGTTTGAAGGCAAATTCACTTCGTACTAATTCTAATTGTGTGTGAAATTTAGAAAGTAAAGTCCTCTTTCCGAGTAGTCCACGGCTCCCCAGAAATATCTCTAATGTAAAAGACGACAATGCTTTGGTTTATCTGTAAGTGTTCAAATGAAACACCCGAGATTTCTGGCTCACAACTCCTCCTCCTGATATCGTTTGCTTCACGGCCACCGCGCTGTTTTCTTAATGGGCACATTAGTAAAAAACTACTAATGATGGATAGGTATTTCATATTGTGTGTATCTATAACAATGTTATGCTCTGGCAATACTCGTAAGTAAGTTAGGTATATTGCTTCCCCTGGTAGCAGTCGATTATAGTTTCAAGGGTATATTGAGCCCTACAATTTACGAATAACCATGGATATAATTTTCCTTTAACTTATTTAACGAGCGTTTTTGGTGAATTTATTTTATTTCGTGTATAGAAACTGGTATGCAAGTGCAATAAGGACAGTTATTATAGGTTTGACTGAATTTGCGATAAAGTTTTATGACGGGAATAAACTGCAAAAATAAGTGATACCTTTAAAATTGGTTAATGAACGAAATCATCTATCACAATCAGTCCTGATCAAATATTCTTACGGAACACTATAGGCTATTTATTTGAACGAAATTAGGGGCTACCGCAACCAAGGGTCTCTTGCACACAGCAGATGTAGAAAATTAAGTTCCTGTCTGTCTGCGTCGTGTCAAGGTGATCACAGTAATTATTGCGTATTTGTTGAGCATGTACACTTACGCAGCTTAAGGATGAATTCCTCTGCCTGAATTCCGTGCTCATTTCGATGCGCATCTCCCAATTCACCCTAATTTTAAAATTATGGTCGGGGGAAGAGTGAGGCGCACCGGGGCGAAAGGTTTCAAGGTGAATAAAGTGCGAACAAAAGGTGAGGACAAGGCCGGAACCCGGTGCGGCGTCCGATTGGAATTACGAAAAGTCTGACAGAGAGAGAGAGAGAGAGAGAGAGAGAGAGAGAAAGGAACGGCCGTCTCAAAGGAAGGTGGAGAAGCCGAAAGGGGCATGTATAGAATCGGTCGGCAGGTAGGAATCAAGGAAAGTGTGAAAAGGGAGGCGAGAGAAAGAAAGGGGTGAGAAGTGTGTAAGAATTGTGTGTGGAGAGTGGGGAGGGTGGTGGATTGAAGGGAGGAAATGGGAGAAGGGGAAGGAGGTTTGGGGAAGGGAGAGAGGAGGAGGGGGACGCTGGGATCGAAGCCGGGGGAGGTGAAGAGGGATGAAGACAGGCACGGCGAATGTGACGGGACGAATCGGCCGACAGTGGAAGGCTTGGAGATTGCTCCGGTATTGGGGAGGACGGCGGTTATCGAGGGAGCGGACGCAGGTCGTGGGGGGAATGGGTCTGGGGTGGCTGGGAGGAGAGAGCGGCATAACTATAGGAGGGCATGGAGTAGTCTGTGGGCCTCGGATGCGGGGTCCAATGTAGGGAAGAGAGAGAGAGCGGGAGGGGGGGGGACGACTGCCCTCTGCGGAGTGAGGGAGAAACCGGGGTGGTGCGAGTAGAGATGCCTGGCAATGGCGGGAGTCCTTCCCTTGTCGAAATACAACTTTCAATGACGACGAATTCGGTGAATTCAGCTTCCGCACGCATGCGCCACGGAAATAGGGAAGACACTAATATATGCCCCTAAAGCAGTTTTAATTGGGGAAATTGATGGATTTTTTATTCGTCAAAAACCATTCTACTGAAAGATGGGTTCATACGATCTGGATTTCGATCTTAGATTGATAATTAGCAAATAACATGACGAAGTTAAAACAGAGGCATAATATATGACTGAGGATGTTTTACGCTATTAGCGGCAAAAACGTGGTGCATAGAGAAAAAGAGTGAATGGCTTTTGTGGATATATGAGTCACGAGGTGTAATCGGTTTATTAATCATCTTCTATAATGCCTGTCATTTATGGTAAACACTATGCCGTGATCCATTCATGTGTGTCGTCATTGGAATATTTATTTCACTAAAATAATTAGGAAGGTTGAGGAAGATTTATACTCTTTCGCAGTATCTTTCTCAATATTAAGTATCTTTAGATGTGTTACATAAATCTTAATGCAGGAATTGTATCATTTTACTCCTCTACGACACTTTTTCTTTCATTTATTGGCCTATCTTTTTCGTGGTATCGAGAACCTTGTGCACATTGGCACTTATCACTAGAATATAATGATTCCTCCTATCCCAACATTAACCTCCTTTTTGGTGATATTAGTTCTTTTTTCGTACCCCCCTGTTGGGTCTCAATATTTTCCCTATTCTTCCTCGCGGAACCAACTCTACGGTTTTTCCTTCTGTTACGACTTAAATGAAACTATGTATAGTTTTACAAAATAATCATCCAGTTCATCTGACTCTTTTTCACATAGTACTGAAGTTAACTCTTTCTACCAAGACGTAATTTATCGTACCATATAAGCATACTTTCAAATCAGAGATTTAAAAAACAAATGAGTATGGAGGCAATCTATTTATCGTCCAAAGTAGAAAGGCGAAGGTTAATAGGCGAAGTTTATTATTTAATAGTGATCAAAAGTAATTCTCTTGTTCAAAAATAGCTGAATACGAGGTTCTGAATTTGGTGGAATCATTTATTATAAAAAATTGAAAGAGTATTAATGGTCAGCGACTTTAGCTATTACATGAAATATTTCATTCAATTACATTTAGGTGTTATTGCATTTAAATGTAATTTAAGTAACGAAGAATTTAATTTTGAACTCTCAATTGAAAGCTACAGTTTTAATATTACAATTTAATTGTATAAATATCATGTGTTTATGTACTAAAGTAAATATATCAAAATCATACCCAACACTGACATTAACATCTTGAATACCGGTCACTCCCAGGAAATACGAAAATATTGATGGATTTTATACCACACAATATTCGCGTATTGCAATCTACAATCCAGAAAGCATTAGTCACAATTATTAAAATTAATCCTAACTATATATTTCTTTAAATTTTTCATTGGCCAGGTATTAAAATACCTTATCATTGACATTTCTACGCTTTCCACAATACTTTCATGCGGCAGATTTGCGGAGTAATAGAGATCTAGATGTTTTCTATAGTTCATCGAGCATTCGTTAAATTATTTCTAGGTTCACAATATATATTCAGTGCCATAGTTCCAGTCGTTTAAGATTTTCTTCTCGAGATATATATTAATTAATAATGAATGAATAATGAGAAATAAGGATACCATGTCTCCCCATTTTCACTTCTCTCATTAATAAAATTCTGTGAGAAACATTTTGGGATATACTGAGGCAAACAGTTAAACTCATATAAAATAAAGGCAATTGTTCAAATTTGTCATAAATGGGAATCAGTAGTTTCACCATTTTGAACATTTGAGGATTCTTGCTCTTTGGCGAATATAAAACGTCGGTGATGTAAATACTTCAGATGCTCAAATGTTGAGAAAAAAAGAGAAAAATCTAAGACTATTTGGAAGATTATGTGAGGAGATGTCCTATAGGTATCTCTGTAACATCCATCGATTACCAGGAAATGAACCTACAATTTCATAGTGTATTGTACGAGGGAGGCTCCACCGTCGATCATCAAATCAACCTTTTGGGTTGATTAGCGTAGTTTGGGATTCCAAAGATTGTCCCTGGATGGAAAGGGTCTCTTAGCCTACGTATTCCAGTTTGAATCCTGACTCGAATGAAAATTTCTAATCTAATACTGTGTGGTCATTGCAAATAGCTCCAAGCGGACTAATGTCTATCTATAATTACGCCATATGTTATGCACTACGAATCTTAAAAGTTAGGACCTCTACGAGAATAAGGAGAAGCAAGATTTTGAATCATTTGTTGTTTAAACGTGAACCGTTGTTCTATTAGCCTAGCATGTTAAATGTTTGTGAGAATAGAAGACTACTCAAACTCCGATGACGTAATCTTTGGTGTTACATATTCAAATTTATTAGAATGAACATACATGATCTTGGTGTCTTTGGGCATCTATGGAATGTAATTCCAGAAAGATCGAATACCACCTAGAAAAAATAATGGAATCTGGAAAAACGGATTTAGTCGAAGAATACAGGTGCTCAGGAATAGGGGAGGGACGATCTGCACTATAAGAAAGGATCTGATCCGCACCTGTGTGAGGAATTCTCTAATCTTCAGATGCCTTTTAGTTTGCACATCTAAAATGCATGGATCAAAAACTTTGGCTGGATTGAAATAAAGCATGGCAATTACATTATGTTTTAAGTGATATACACTTCAGAGAATTCCCTTAAACAATTACTGGCTAGCCAAAGAGAAATTGCCACCCATCTGATTATTCCAGATTCGATCTCAGAAAATTTTGAAAATGAAACTGAATCGATTTTTAATTTATACGTGTACGCGTACTGCTGCTCGATATACGATCTTACATTGTGTCTTCTTCCCGCTCGACACATTCCGGTGTCTTTTTCCAAAACAAAATTTCTTCAAGACGAGAAAACATTTCGATTTCGTTTTCCCGCCTTCAAAGGTTAAATATATGTATTATAATTTTAAGCAAACACAGACTAAATATATATGTATGTATGTATATATATATATATATATATATATATATATATATATATTTATATAATATATATATATGACTTGAGTATAATAAATATCCGTCTCTCACTCGTCCTAACAGCGTTCCCTGCCCAGTATGCTTATAGCCCAATATTTTCTCCATCTCTCAGAGCCCCTTCGCACAAGGCTGGAGGTTTCCGAGTTACAAAACACAGAAGAATATATCTACATTCAAATGGAAGTAGCAGACCACGCAAGTGAAGACTTCTTACTATCTTTAGTCTCTCTGGGTCATGGCTACTACACGCAACCGTGAAACCTCCTGTATCAGGGCATTCCATCAAATTGGAGTCTTCAGAGCGGAAAACTCAGGGACGGTTGCTGGGTGGTAAGTAACTTGATTAGCGACTTTTGTTCAACCATCACAGATTACTGTATACTAACGGTAGGTTTTTTCCTGATAGTGCAGAAGGATGGGGCAAAAACAGATGATTTTATGATGCATTTAGATATTCAATCTTATGGCATAGTGATTTTTCTTCGTGGCTACTCAAAAAGAGGCAGAAGAGTCGGTAGAGAACCAACAATAAACATTTGACTACGTCATTAAAGGAGAACAATTATTTGTCCTCGTATTTTTACCACATATTGATTACTAAAAACATTGTTAGCTGTACATCATAGTCCTGATAGTCCCTAGTAGCCAGCCACTAGGTACTTCGCGTGACCGGGCCTTACACCTAACTTTCAGCTAAAATTGGCGTTGAATCTTGACGACCGAGTTGAGGCAAAGAAGAAACATCTTTTGCTTTGAGAATGAGGATAAGGGAACTCTTGGAAGAAATGATTAGTTTGTTTAGAAGTTAGATCGGGATCATTTGAATCGTCGATGCGATGAAGCGAACGGTGTCAAAGATTTTCCGTAACTTGGAGTACTCTCTCTTTCTTATGATGAGTGACGTGAGATTGAAGGTTGAATAGGGAGAGAGAAGGACATTTATGAATGTGGAATAGGCAACGTGGGAATGTTATTTCGCGGAATACGAGGGTGTGGAGAGGGAGGGAGAAATTGGAGGGAAAGGGGATGAAGTTAGTTTGCGGGAAGTGGGCAGTGAAAGGGGTTTTGCCGGGGGGGCGGGAGAGGGGGAGTCGGGGTCGAGGTGCAAGTTTCGCTCCCTCGCCCATCCCCCATTCATCCTCCTCCCCGGGGTGGGGTATCGCCCGAGGGAAGAGCTCATCCCGGCCAGGTCGGGTCGTCTCTGGTGAGGGAAGGGAATGAAGGAGGACGGCGCCACGCAAAGGACGAGGGGAGGGGTAGGAGGGTGGAAGTGGGTGGGCGAAAGAGCTGCCGATCTCCGTCTAAGATAGGACGCAAGACTGCGCCGACGAGCACGCGGGCATTCGCGTCGACACACACACACAGGCTAAGGCGTGGAAGTGGGAGGGCTCAGGAGTCGAGGGCAGTTGAACGAGGTTGGTCGAGGAAGGTGGAGTTGAGAGTGGGAGAAGAGGGGGATTGAGGGAGGAGTGGGCCGCAAGGAGAGGTCGGGAAAGTCCTGCGCTCCCACTGAAAGAATTGCATTAATATTTTCAAGCGAAACGAAAGCGTACGAATGTATCAAAGAACGTACTATATAGCGTTGTAAGTTAGATGTATAACTTCAAGGACGAATTTATTGATACTTTGCATGCCCATAGCAAATCCCGATACGGACTTGATACGACGAAATTGTATGTACCCAATCTTGCATGGTTTTAGATCGAAAATAGGATTTTACGTCAGTCCGTTATATTTACTGATTCAGCCTCAAATAGATCATTTAATGAGGCATGGTTGCTAGCGGTGGTATCAGTTACAGAATAGGTGCCCGGCAACAACAATGGATGTTGTTTAAGATAAGTGGGTTATTTGGAGACATTTAAAATTTTAGTTGGAGTGAAATTCAGTATTAGCGTACTCTTAATGAAAGTCGGCAGAATTCCACATTTACACTTCCTATTAGACAGATACACTTGTACTATTTTGTATCATAAAGAGATATTAGCGAGCTAGAGAAATGGGTCAAATTAATTCTGTGTTTCTACTTTTCTAGTAGACAAGAAAAGCTTTAATTTAAGATCAAAAAGTCGTCGGAATCGAGGAGAACATGAATCATTAGTAGGGATTGAAAAGCAAAGACATTAAAGAGGCCATTTTTTAAGTGAGGGCGAATTGGAATTCCTTGTTTCCTGAAGTGAATGTGACTGCTCTTTGATTCCTGGAGGTGACTATTAATGCGAAGAGCCGAGTCGTTAAAACAAATAACGGCGTATTTGAACGTACTTCTGCTAAATTCTTTCCGGAGAAATGGCCGTAAGTTTTTAGACTGCTATATGTGAAATTCTGCATTCCAAGAAAATCTAGGATTTTTTCGTGGAAGATACAGTTTCATGTTGAAAATTCTTAAAGCAATTATTATTATCATCGGTAGAAAATATTGGCGACTTGTTTCATTTCACAGATGAATTAAACACTTTTCTATTACTGTTTTTATATGAATTGTGATTTCTATGCAATATTGCATAAAAGTTGCAATGTCTGTTTCTAGTAAGTAGTTTTTTTATAATTAAAGTCATCATTTAAAGTGCTTTATTGGGAATGAATCCATGCTCATATATTATTTACACATGGTATATTTTTATATATTCTTAATAGCATGATAGCTGGACTCAAATAGAAAAAGAAAATATTTTCTTTAGAAAGGGGAGGTTAGGTTTAGATTCTTTCGTAAAAACCGCAAAATTTAAGAGGTATTCTCTCATCGGCTTTACCTCTTGGGTATTTTCGTTGCAATATCAATTCCAGAACGTTATTACTCTCAACTATTCATTCTTGGTGAGTGACTCACAGCCTGGGTCCTTGGGAGTTTAAGTTTATTATGATCGGACAACGCGAAAGAAAGCTAATGACTCCCCATCCTAGTCGTGGCGGCTGCTTTCCTTTCGAGGGTGGAACCTTGTCAGCCGGCGTGCCTCCTTTCCCATTGAGATTAGCGCTTCTTCGAATGCTCATTCCGATAAAGCGTTGCCCTCCGAGTACTTCCCGCAATTCGGGGAAGCCCTGCTGAATTTTTTATGTCGGGAACAGTAGGCGATTAGATGAGTGTTTTAGAGATGGTGTCACTTCGACCAATGACGTCTCTTCATCTGCTCTCTCCCTATTATATACATAATTAATTCATATGTAATTTTAAATTTGATGCCTAATATAATATGTGTACGACAATGGGTTAAATGGAAGAAGGGACCAATAGGTCTCAATTTCGCCCAAATAATGACCTCTATCTATCTATCTTGTTCACATCCCTAGCCACATTCAGTAGCATCCGCCGACGCCGATAATAATTGTTTCAAGTTGCCTTGTTTGAACTGAATCAGTTACAGGCAAACTATGTTTTCATTTGACGTTTTCTTGAACCGAAAAATTATGAGTTTTAACCTTTTTGGCATTCAGTACTTATGAGAAATACGAGCATCTTGTGGGCGACAATGAGGATTTTGAGTTCATTTCCCCTGGGTTCCTGGAAAAAAGGACGCGAATATAATTATTACAGTGTAATTGAAGTTTTGGCTCCAAAACCAGATGGAAGATTATTAACGGTCTGTCTTTTACTTATGGCAAAATAAAAGTGATCTACCTTTATATCTGTTTGATTTAATAATTTAATTTAACATGCCTTCATATTGTTGATAGTTCGTGATGATCATTTGCAAACTTTTGAAATATGAAAATTGATGAGATTATATACGACTATACCTGCGTATATATATATATATATATATATATATATATATATATATATATATATACATATATATATATATGTATATATATATGTATATATTTTTATATACGAGTTTTAAATAAAGCTTCGTTATTTTATTCACGTATTTTATTTTCGTTTTGCATTGGGAGAATTTGAGTGAATAGGGTTTTAATATTCTTGCAATAACCATCGTCATTTGTAATTTTTTGTTTTAATCTGCTTAAATTACTTCAAACTATACTAAAAAATTGGAATTGTAATGTTTCATTAACTGGCAAGATCCATCACAATTATATGAGTATTTGGAACGAATGCGATTCAGAAATCATCGTGATGTCAATAAGATACAAGCATTTTAGGCCACTGAAACCTGGATATCTGTATTTTGGTAGTGACATCACTGAAGTCTGTATCATAGTGGTCCCAAATTACTATGTAATATTCCCTCTTTGATCATGTTTTTATTCAGAATCAATATAGATTTTTCTCCATCAGCCACACGAGCTATGTAAATATCAGAGAAAGTTAGCAACACATGGAATCCGTTAGGGAGGATGGTCTTGATGTTATGAGGTAAAGTAGCTTGGGAAGATGTCGACTTTAGATCATATACATTTTAGTCACTCAAGTTAAATCTGTCAACTTGAAGACCCGTTTAATATATGAGAGAAGAATTCTCCTGGCACTAAATCCTGCTCATGAAATCCACCCGAAAATATCAAATTAGCAGGGGATATACTATATATTTATTTACCTGTCGCATTCGTTATTTCCCGGAAATGCTGAAGAAAATTCGAAGAAGTTATAAAGCTTGAACAGAGACGATATTGAGAGGTAGTAAGATGTTTAAGGGCGTGACGAAAGGGAGAGAATGTTGGGTAGGTGGGGAAAAAGGAGGAAGGGCATTAATACCCAGAACGGAAAAAAGAGCAAAGAGAAGTATGAGTAGCTGAAGTGGGAAAATATGTGGTGCATAAATGGTTACATTGTGCAGAGGTACTTTAAAAGACCAAGACAGAGTAACTTAGAGAAACCGTCCAGAACTTAGTACTTCTAATCAGTTCACCACTTGTACTTAGGGGATAATATTTATTAATGTTCGGGCGTTCTATGATTAGTCGGCGCGATCGAAGAAACTACGTTTGAAGGGGTTAAAGAACCTTGCGATTCAGCCTGGTGCCTCGGAATCGTAATCCGTATCCCTTTCCCTCCATTATTCCTCATTTAATTCCGTTAAATTATAATTAAATCGGTCAGGTGTGACCGATCGGAAGAGAGGCGAGGGGAAGGAAGGGATAAAAAAATATCCGTTGCCCGGAGGAGGGATGTTTAACGGAATTTCCAATCCGGAGGAAGAAAGGAGGCAGGGGGAAGGTCCGGGTGAGAGAGGATCGGGAATGGGCGAAGGAAGGGAATAGACATGGAAGGATTGGAGATGGATGAGGGGAAATCAGGCTGGGTGGGTGTAATAGAAGTGGGATTGGCTGGGAGAGGGGGGAGAGGTCAGGCAAAGGCGGGGGTGGCGGACTCTTTTCCACGGCCGATGGTCCGGTGGAATTCGGTCGCATCATCCCGTAACGACGTGAAAGAGGGAGATAAGGCAGAAGGGGGAGAAGAGGGGCACGGAGGAGTTGTGGGCCATGGAAAACATAGTGGGGAAGAGGGGGGCAGCAATACCGGGGTGGATTATTTTTGACGAAAATGACTTGAAGAAGAGGAGGAAAATGGCTGCTCCGAAAGGAAGGGAACGAATCCATATTTTATTGTTAATAGCTCGTATTATATTGAAGTATGTAAGGATATTAGTTTAAACACCGATTGAATTTATAGAGTATTGTTAACAAAAATGATTGGTTGAATTTATTGAAAAATAAATACATTTCTTAGGCAAACATGTATTGATTCATCCTTCAATACTTCTGAAAATATTCATTTGCATTCGCAGTGGAAAAACGTTGGAATAATTTCACTGGAGAAATGTTTCCGTTGCTTTCACTTAGCCGAAGGGTAATTAGCGCATTTTTTTATTGTCCATTATGTTTTCCGTATAAAAGAGAACAGCATAATTTATGCAATATTAAAAATTAATCCTAAACACTAAGTGCGCTGACGTTCCCACGGTGTACAAATCTGCTTACAAACGGTGATTTAAACAGCTATTGTTCTAGAGAGAGTAATGCCCTAATAACAATCCTCATCATAAACTGACCAAAGCAGTAGTGATTTTAGGAGCGAATACTATGTATTTTGGTTAGTAGATCTAAAGTTTGTTTCGTTTATTTGTAAATATGTCAGGGAAGGAAGTCCACTCTATTCATGCATTATTGCAGTGCAATGTCCATTAAGCTACAGTCGTGTTAAACTTGCTGGAAACGGAAACCAGAGTTGTTGTTGTGTGGAACTAGCTAGAGAAAACAATTAAAAATAATAATCCTGTGGCCAATGGTAATATTCAAGATTCATAATCAGCATTCACCGAATGTCGATAAGGAATCTCGGAACGTTCCTCCAAAATGGGAGGAAATTACAATGCAGTTAATAATATTCCAGTCTTCTTCCCTAAATATTAGGTAATCCAAAGATTAGCAGTAAAAGAGAATAAATTTTAACAACATCTCTTTGTTTTTACTTATTTGAACTAAGGAACAATAAACCTGCGTACTTTATTTGTAGAGGTTTCAACTCATCTTCCGATTCAGTACATAGTAAATAGATAAAATATGATCCAGATGGAATAGCAGCCCGCATTTGAGGTTATTTCTTTGTAGACTGTATAGTACATACTGTACATGATCTTAATTACTTCAGATGGTCACTTTGTGAAGGTGGCGGATATCCATGGATGTAATGGCCTAAAAAAGGGCGAGGACCTTTTTACTTCAGGAGGACCACTTTACGTATTTTTTATGCAAAAGGGTTATTTTAAGATCAATCGTTCCCTTAGAGCAGTCTTCAGGTGAAATAGGAGTGAAATATAATGAAACTTTCAAGGCGACGCTTCCGCCTTTTTACTGCCACGGCTAATGGCTTTGGAGAGGGAGGTCGTAACTTTTTTCTGAGTACAAAACAATGTCACTACTCAAAACGAAAAGAAATAAGAAAAGGAACATTTATTCGTGAGTTCCTCACGGACAGCATACCATTTCATCCAGGGAAAGTATGACGTGTCTAAAAAAAGGTCCAAGGGGGGAAATACGTACTCGTAATTGACGGAAAACTTTCAATATATCATGACTTTATTTCGTGAATTCCGAAATAATTTCATAGCCTATGTTGTAAAAAATGAAAATAAAACGTAAAGAATCTCCATAATGTTATTATTAAGACTTATTTTCTCTTCAAAGAAATCTATTTTTAGATACACGTTACCATAAGGGACCCTCTAGTTTCGAAGGGTACCGTAGAGAATAATGTCACATCAGAAACTTTTAACGATAAAAAATGAGTATCTATTGATCATACCATGACTTAATCTCATTATCTTTTATAATTACATCGAGAGTAGATTTATTTTAATTTTAAGAAATATTTCAAAATTATTTAACGTATTTCTTATTCGTTGAAATGAGTGTAGTATTGTGCGCATTATAATTGAATCTGTAGTGTTGATGGATCACAGTTAATTAATGTTTCCAAATTGCATTGATCGCATATTTCCGACGCTTTGCCACGTTCAAATAGGCACAACATTTTTTAAAAGATAAAAAATGTAGCAAAATTGATCAGAACTGATAAAATGCAGCAAATAGTTAGAGCTCATGACTTAAATTATACAGAAAAATACACCGATTTATTCGGGAGTAATTGAGATCTACAAAGTTCCTTTCTCATTAACTAGCTCCTTGTCATGACATGGTAACCAGAAATTGATATTATTTTTGTAAAAAAGAATATAAAAGTAAATAGAAATCGATTTGGAATAAATCCCAATGTAAATCCTAATCCTAATGTAAATCCTAATTCAAATGTAAATCCTAATCCTAATGGAAATCCGAAATATTGTCTTGGAAAAACGTAGTGGCTCAAAACTTGAAATTCCTTGACAAACCCACGAAAGAAAGCATCCACGAGCGATGAAGCTATGAAAAATCCCAAGCCAGTCTTTAACGTTCCAGCCAAAAGCTAATATAAGAAATCAATCGTCAACACTACTGGTGAACTAGAATGTTATGATCATCCACGAAAATAAGAATGGCGTTCAATTTTAATGATTTTCTTGAACATAAATTCACTATTAGTGCCTTCTAGTAGATAGGAATCCAAGAAATTATAAATGTTTGTGCAAAATAGAAAAGACTCGATCAATTTACTAAAAATGTTTATGTCTTCCAAATTTTTTATTTTTCGTAGAGATTAGTTTTTTATTTTTTTTATTGATTCGAAGTAACCTTGATATTCACTATGTGAAAACAAGGCGACATTTTTGTAATTGTCTTGAGGAATGGCGAAAAGAACGACAAGTAATATTTACATGATGATGGATCGAGCAGTTTTATCGTAATGCCGGAATGAATATATGTCTCTGAGGAGGCATAATATGGTTAGCCAACAGAATATGATATTTGAATATTGAGTATCGTTTACGTATAATGCTGGAAACAGATATTCATGCAAACACTGAAGCGCTTTCCCCTGCCGGATAAACGTCCCGAAGAGCTCGGTTTTTCACGCATGCAATACTTGCGGTCGCCAACCCAAAGAAACTCCAAACGTTCGTATGATTTCGCAATGTTACGAGACGCATCATGACTATCTTATAACAGCTCCAAATTTGAAGGGAATGCTTCGAATACACAAGCTCCCATGCTTATCCTTTAAAGTGTACCTTGAGGGTGTCATGTACAACGCATAAGTTGAATAGAAATTTAAATAAAATATCAGCACCCATGGATCATTCCGGGATGGGAAGGGAATGTTTCAGATACCGACGATGTCTCAACAGCTTTTCTTTGGCAAAAGTCCGTTTCCAGGTGATGGATGCACCACTTTACGGCCTATAGAACGTTTAATCACCGTGAAGCATTGCACAAGGCATCCTAGGGACGACCGAGACACGTAGAATGGGAATTACGAGTTGGTGGGTCACTCTATCCGCACCAACATTTGCCCGTTTGAAATAGTAATCCGTCAAGGGGATATAGTATACAGAGCTCCGGCGTCTCCCACGGCCAGTCGAGAAAGAGAGAGACACACATACACACACAGCGCGCGCGCGGAGAGCGAAACACAACAAGAACACTGGGAACATTATTTACTCGAAAATGGCAAAGGGAGGAGGGTTGTGTGAGGGAGGGAGGGGTGAAGGGGGGTTGCAGAGACGGAAAAAAAGACCCATAGCACGCTCGGGCCGTGTGTGGAGACCGGGGAACGGAGGGCGCTCGGGAGGGGGAGGGGGTTGTGGGTGGGGGGGCGCGAAGGAAACGCTCTTGTAAAGCACGAGATGAGAATTCCGAGGCAAGGTTTCGAACGGGGAAGGAGAGTTTTGAGGAAACGGCCGGAGCATGGCGACGCATTCATTGCTCGGGATTAGCGAGCAGCGCTCGCGAGCAAGGGTGGCTGACGCAATAAAAGTGTCCCTCCGACTCGCAGCCCAACAAATCTTCCTCACGTCCTTGCCTCGCCATTAATGTTCCACCAGGAACCAGGCGATGGGGGACGTATTCAGGGGGAGTTGGCAGATGGGGGCGGTGAAAGGGGGAAGAGGAGGGAGACAGGAAAAAAAGGGATGACTTTTTTTCAAGAAAGCGTAGGGGTGGATGAGGTGTGGCGTGGGTGTTGTGCACTCGTGGGTTGGATCGGCGTAGTTCTCGTCTTTAACTCCAAAATGAGGACGCAAGCCGATAGGCACATTCACCAACCCGGATCTAACATGGGGTTGAGAGGGGGGTTGATCGTTCTCCTGAATGCTATTAACTTCCTGATCATCAGATCTTCTCTGAGAGGGAGGGATAAGTTTGTGTATAATCGATCGTGTGATCTGTAAACGTTTTATCTAAAATTATAGTATTTTAAGATACCATAACCTTTTAAATAAATTAGCCTTATTATCATATAATCATAATTGATATGGAAGGGATCGTCGTTAATATTTATTTTCAGGATCAACTGAATTTCATATTGATAAAGCGTGTTGCAATTAAAATTACTATTATGATTCTTGAATAAGTAATGAATATTGAATAACTCTAACGATTTGAGGAATAAAATCGGAAAAATATTTTATAACCAAAATTAATTTGACACAAATTTCAAAACAGCAAGCATTAGAACAGCTTATAAAACCATAAACAAAGTTGCCTACCTAAAGGTCGGTTTGATGGGTGATGGTACAGTTCAACGTTTTAACTAAAATTATAGTATTTTAAGATACCATAACCATATATCTTCATAAGCGTGTGAAATTTACTCATCAGGATAGGCGGCAGGCTAGATCCTTTCCCTGTGCCACCTATGGTTTCCCAGGTAGTTTTGGTGACCGAAAAATCACACAGCGCAGGTGAAACTGAGGATGCCCCCAGAGGTTTGCCTGAGAATCAAACTCGGATCCTTCGGTCAGTAGACCAACTCTCCACCCCTGGAATACCACGTCCCGCGTTATGTAATTAAATTTAGTTGCATGACTTATCTATCGTAAACGCCTTCGATTGGCAACTGCTATGGTGGAAATTCGTCATTGCCGACTTCATCAATCAGGTGATTACATTCTTCAGCCTCACAATCTTAATATCTGACACCTTTGAAGAACCAGATGGGTTGAAAAAAACTGTAAATTCAAGGTTTGCCCAGTCCATCTAGTTCTCGTTTTCGTAATCGTGCTACATATTTTCTTGGTCGCTTTTTTCGTATACTTTATCATTTTTTATTTTATTCTTCCTTTTAGACTTCAGAATCCGCTCCCAGAATCAAGCTTCAGGGGCTTATTCTCTAGTCTGCTTTTCCAGAGTTGTAGCTAGGCCTCTGATTGATTTGGCCATATGTCAGACTAATTCTTGCACGTATTGCTTAATTGACTGTGCATATATCTTCATATAATCATATTAGTTATCTCTTCGGGGTCACCGACTTTATATCTTGATTAATCTCCCCTTCCAATCAGTTTTCCATCAGCTTTAACTTATAGTTAGCCTTTTTATCCTAGTAGCAGTTCTTATGTTTACGGCTTATTATTAAGGAATGGTTATCATTTTACCAAATTTTAGGGAGAAAATTAAAACGTTTCCCATTCTTGTGGGCAGAAGGTACATGGTTGCGCCTCCTCCCTTAGAAGGTTACCACACATCCGCCCCTGGCTCGCCCCCATCCCATCCAAACCCCACGGCTACCCTTCTCCCCTTCAACCGAAGCCTCAGAGAAGAAGACATCTGCGGGTAAATATTCCTCGCGGCGGCGCACAGGATGACGAAGCTGAAGCCGTAATGAGGAGGGAGAAGGAGGGCGGAGGGAAAGGAAGGGGGGGAGGGCGTAGAGGGGGGCAGGATGGAGCGTCCAGCCGACAGAGATGCGATGGTGTGGGGGGGGGGCGGAGAGAATGAAGGTAAGAAGTTGGACCGAAGAATGCAAAAGGCTTGTCGAAGACGCCGAGATAAGAGGTCGGGAGGGGGAAGTCGGGAGGAGTGGGGGTGGTTACCAGGTGGAGGGGTAGTGGGGTGTGGAGGAGAGAGAGTGGCGCCTTCGTTAGCGTTTTAGCGCTGGAGTCGGGTGAGGTGAGGGAGGAATGGGAGTGGGAGGAGGGAGCCCTCGAGGAGGATGAGGTGATTTTTTTTCAAGTGTGAGGAGAGGGTGAAAGACGGTGAACGTGTACCGTGTGTGGTCCGTCGCGCGGGCCGGGGAGTGTGGGGGGGGCGGCGTTGGAGGAACGAATCACTCACTGCGAGGGAAGCCTCGCCTTCCGGGGGACACAAGAGGCCGAAGGGGGTGGACGCGTGAGGGGTGGGAATGAGGGTGGGTATGGAGGAAAGAGGATGGGGAAGGGTGTGTATCCAAATTGGGACGTGCTGGACGGGGGAGAATCATCGGTGAGAGGGAAAGGGAGGTGGGGGGGGTGGCGTGGAAAAACCTTTGAGCGTGGGAATCCTGAGAAACGAAGGGGAAGGGTATGTGTGTGTAAGGGGGGGGAGTTCGTTACTCTTTTGAGTTAGAAAAAAACTGGCCCCCGACAAATCCTTCCCAAAACAATCGGAAGAATCGTTGATTGGACCGTTCCTAGATTCTTTTGCGTCTTTCCCTCATTTCTTTATTCACTGATCCTGGCGGACGGGAAGCAGAATTGGAACACGGTTCATCAACCTCAGTCACCTGTATGTTATGGTAAATTATAACGGTATAAATCTCATGCGCAATTGCTTTAGGATGCTGCCTGCGGTGATCCGTGAGACTTTTTTTTGTTGATTCAGAAATTGAGTTGAGAAGGTCCGTGCAAAAACTCAGGTAATGAAACAAAACCTTCCCTCCAGCAAGTCAATATCGAATTTTCGCTTCCCAATCTGTATCCTAATTCTCGTTTTATATGCGTAGGTAGTTATTTTTTAATCGGATGGGGAAGGGCTGTTTGGCAATTATTACTTAAGTTGAGAAAATTTCGATCATCATCTTCATTGGTAACGGATAAACTAAATAAATTTGACTTTAACCACTGCGATAAATAAAAGATAGCATCTATGTGATGCATAGTAACCTGAGAAGTGGATGTTTTATTACGAATCCGGAAACATGCTGGTTTTATGGTAGATTAGGCGTCAATTTTTAAATATTGCACTGTCATAGATTTCCTCAAAATATTCTATAAGATGTGGGTCATTCTTTTTATTTGCTTAAAGTCATTTAGAAGTTCATATAGTTTGAGCTTGTAGAGAATTTCACAGACAGTGAATCCGTTTCCGTAATTATCAACAAATAGCAGGATTTGATTTAGAAAGTTTTTATGACTTCATGACTCATTTTAAAAGACTATATAAGCTACTAGATTTGAGAAACGGAGTCCCGGGAGTCGGATTCTATATTTTTTCCTGCATTAAGTCAACACCAGGGGATGAAATATGAATACTCATAGTTCAGGACAGTGTTTCTCAATCAAAACAAAATCGAGGCCTCGAAATCGACCATGACTATTTATAAATTATTTAAATTTTTAGATAGGTTTTCATTTTACATAATTTATTATTAATTAATCAGATGAAAACGATTTTTTTATTTTTGAAGTATCTTCTAACATAATTTAAGAGTCACACATGCCAGGATGTAATTAATTGACAAAATGATCCCATTATGTTTATTAATTGTCAATCACTTGGGATCATTACAAAGAATACGCTTGTCCTTGTCATCAGATAAAACAGCCCATGGGATTTTAGAATGAGTCATATACGAAGAACATCTCTATTATATGTACTCTGGCTATTATATGGTAAGAAAGACGTCTCCCCGGGGAACTATGAGTTAGGTGCCCACATTGGAGGTCATTATCATAATTCTGACTATATGTTTTTGCCCGTATTTAGACATTTTAAAAGTTTAGCAGGGTATCATTACGACGGATCGACATAGCAAGTGAGTTAGTAACCTAGGTCATTTGGCTGGTCCAAAGTGGATGCAAAATGAATCGGTTCCCTGGACCTGTCCCTGTTTTATTCTTATTTACACACACGTACCACCTTGAAAAGATCTACCAATTGATATAGTTCATATTATGCTTTATTTTTTGACACTAATCTTGAGCCTTGAAAAAAGCCTATAGAACGAAATAAACAGGATTAGATATTTAGTACAAAGACTGGTATATTTTATGTGCAAATGATTTATTCATTGGTGAATGTCGCCAATTTTCATGATCCTAGCTTAATATTCATTTATATAGCTATATGTTTATGAAGAAAATTTAGAATTGACACTCTACTACGCGTCTAATGACTGAGCAAATTTGAATATTGTAATATGCGGTCCTTTCCACCAAATTGTCTATAATTAAGAATTTAAACCAAAAATTGAGTTCCTCAGATACGCTTCGAATATCGATTTTTAAGGAAAGCTTTAGTGAAAGAATTTTACTGAATTCACTCCGTTAAGTAGCTGAATTTGAAACCAATCATGGATTTATATATTTCCTAGTCTATTACTAAGATGGTTATATGGGGAATACTGCTGAGAAAGCGAGTCACTCCTAGGGGGAGGAAAAGAATACGAGTTGGCATTTTGGATGGAATTAAGGAAGGTAGAGTTTGTAGAGCTTAAAGATGACTTGTTCTACTAAGGTAATGTGTAGTGCCAAGGCCTTTCAAAAACCTACCCTAACAAGGTAGAATACTGATTATTATACTATTACTGTATTACTATGTGGAAAACATATGGGGGTAGTTGACGGATAGTCCGTTGACACAAACGACATATTTGAAGGGCCGTACGTGCCATTCGGTTCGACTGAGGTACGGGGAAGGACCGCTCGTATTACGTATGGCAGGGTGCTTTCGCCCGCAATGAAACGGTTGAGGAAAGGTGGAATATATTAAGTTGCTGTTTTAATTTGAATCCAGAGTAAAATATGTCAATCCGGTCCAACTCTCCGATGTTTCCAGCAATGATTACCTACGGATACACATAGCTAGGAAATGACTCTCTTTACATTTGTTTGCGGTTGGTATATTTTAATGTTATACGAAGCTCTAACCTAATATTTTTCTAAGAAAAATCCTTAGACTTACGCACACACACACATGCCTTCACGCGATCGGTGAGTGGCTTTCCATGCTGAGACCGCAAATGAATTCGAAAAATCAATTTCGTCTCGAAGATAAATATGATTTGATGGATGGCTCGTTGTCGGAACGAATTTTTCTCGAACCTTGGCACATCCTCCGGCGTCGTGTGAGACAGATAGGGAGGCGTGTTGCGCACCGAGGTGCGCGTGTACTGACGGCGGACTACGGAGGAATGCATCGCCATCTCGTCCGTCCGCGACGCTTCGACCCGCGGCGGCGACGAGACCGTAACACTGCGCGGGGCGGTTTCGCACGGGCGAAAATATCCTGGATCTCGCTCGAAGGGGAATACGTGAGGAGGGTGGAGGAGAAAAGAGGGGAAGATGGGGGATGGGAGAGGGCTCGAAGGCGGAAAAGAAACAACCAAAGCGGGGAAATAAAAAATTCCCCCACGCGGCCTCTGCCGCAGGTGAGTGTGGACGCTTATGCATGTGTGTGAACGCACTCGGCGTGTTCATAGGGGTACGCGCGCGTGTGTTTGTGTGCGTATGCGCACAAGCACATGCAGGTGAGTGAGAGATGAATCGTCGGCGGTCGGGATATGGGATCCCTTCGAGTGAGGAGAGAGAGAGAGAGAGCGGTGGAGAGGTCGGGGTATCCAAGGGGATAGGGTAAAAAAGAAGTAGAGATAAAAATGAAAATAAAACTCTCCTAGGCCGTCGTAAATCGAGATTAGATGTGAGCAGGGCGGTTCTGAGGCGGTGCGGGTTGGAAGGTGGGAATAGCGACTGAAGAGGGTGAGGAGGAGGGTCTGTGGAGGAGGGAAGGAGAGGAGTGAGGAAGAGCGGGAGGAGGAACTCTCGCGCTTGAGATGTTTTATGACTGGGGGTCTCGCACAAGCATCTCATACGCCCCATCTCTCGCGGAGGCGATAGCCGCTCTCCACCCCTCCCCCACCCCCCTTCCCAGCCCACTCCCCCCTGCTCGCCGCCGCTGCACACAGAGATGTAGATCCCAATGCTCTCCCTCCCTCCGACCGCCCACCCCCTTCCACGCCGCCCTCACCCCCGCCCTCCCTTGTGCCTTTTGTGAAGGCTCGAGATGCGTCCGTGACGAACACGATGAGCCTTGACGAGAAACAACGGAGATAGGATATCCGCGCATAATTGGAAGTGAGTCGGGCAGGTTGTAGTACCTAATGCCACACACCTGTGTGTCGTCAGACTCTCGTGTCCGCCCGCCGCCGTCGGGGCGGGTGTTGGTGGGGGTGGCTGTCCGTGGGGTTGGGGGTGGAAAAAATTTCAGCCCTAATTGATACGGCGGGGTCGGTAGAGGAGGAATCCTCTTCTCTATCTCTCTCACCACGACACTCAGCAGCCTCCCAAGCACCCTCGTGTGGAGCTGAAAATGTTTTCGCCCCCACCGCGAATGCTACATATATAGTTATTTATAGTGGACGTGGGATCGGCGGAGATTGCATTCCTGTCATTTCGCTCGGCCGACTCTTGTCCGAATATCTTCCTATTTCGTTTGCTGAGCCGACGGTGATCGATATTCGCCCCAATGATCACTGTTTTACGTTCAAGATAACGGTTAATTAAAATGCCATAGTTTTCCGTGCATTCTCCGTTTAGAGTTCAATTTTGGCTTACTTGAGTTCTTAACTCTGATTGCGTGGCGTATATTTATTTATCCGTAGAAAGTAATAATTCTTTCGTTTTTGTGATTGAAAAGGTATGCACGTAATTTTAATTAAAATGTTAAGTGAATAGGTATAAATATAATGTACGCTGTATCATCAAAGTGACTATCCAGCCCTAAATTCATGAAAATTATTTACCTCGTGCTATGCTTTGATTAAGAAAAATCTCTGTTTTTTACCGTAAATGTTCGAAATTTTCAATGATTCTTCTAAAACTTGAAACTTATATTGGATGTAAATGATCCAGTACGTTTGTACTATATGATCAATCGTATTGAATATTTCCAATTGTAAAACTTGTACAATGGACAGAGGAAATTGAACCACTTAAGGAAGAGTCCAAAGTTTGGAATCTAGAGGCAAAATTGTTATTGAACGAGAACATCAATTACATACCCGTGTACCTACCAAGTAAGAGTATTTTTAAAAGCACTTGGACAGTGAGAAATTGACTAAGGAAATCTTTTACCCGAATTAACATGTTTCAATTATCGAACGAATATGGAGGATATGTATCCATAATCCGTAATATTTTCTTACTTTTTTCTCTCTCGGATGGTTCCAAACATTTAGCACATTTAGTTTTTAAATAGTTACACAGGCCACTACCGTCTTTTGACTATGCTTTCCCTGACTTCTAGTTGCTGCCAGATACCATGATATGAATGGCACCCATTTTAATATGACCGATGTGCATAATAAAATACGTAATGTTGTTTAAATTCTAGATGTACAAGAAGATCATTTTCATGTCGAAAAAAGCCTAACTAGATAAGACAACAACTATGGCTAACCAGAGCTAAGAATTCAGTTAAAAGAGTTACGAGATCAAAATGAGTTAGAAGCAGTATTTACTATGTATTATAACTCTCTAGAACTCTCACAGGACTCTTTTTTTGAGCCAAAGGAATCAATCAAAGGTTGGTTGTCAAGGGTAGACCTCACCTAATATTGAGCGCAACAGCGTTTGAAATGAACACATCAGGATACTGGAGTTGGTTCCTTTCCCTGTTTACTAAGTGGGTATTATGAGTATCCAGTATCCGAAAAGTCAAACACCTTGGAGTCAGCTCAAGGTAGTCATCCGGAATCTGACCCGGGCCCTCAGATCAGAAGTCCAGCACCCAACCCCCTGAACAGTGACGCCCATTTATTATAGACATACATCCCTTTATCATGTATAATATTTCGTGTATATCCCATCCCTTTATTATGTATAATATTCGTTACATTAAAATATACATCAGATAAGTAGAAATAAAATACATTTCTTCGTTTTTTTTATTTTATCTCTAGAATAAATATATCTTTCCTCTGCACGGTATTCCCATGGAAGGAAGCATCAACCTCTTTCTTAAATCGGTTGCATATTATTACTATTATTATCATTAGTCTACGGGGTTAGGATAGGTTTTTAATAAACCATGGCCCCATTGCTCTTCTAATTCCTTTCTTGTGCAACACAAAATCTCCTTAAAATCCATAATTGATAATGCAATAACTCATTTTTAACTCTGCGTACTTTCTAACTCCCTTAAGTATATCCAAAATTCCTATTATTTTCCTCTTTCTACCTCGCTTACCCATCATTCTACCCTTTATTGCTAATTTCAGTATTCCATTGCCTAACAGTAGTTATAGAAGTTGTTAGGGGAGGCGACCGATAGCTAAGATCATTTGCACCATTAGGGATAGGTGGATCATTTTGCGGAGGTAGGAAATCCAGAGAAAGGTGGGAAGGTGGGGAGAAACTAGGCGCCGGCATTTGTCTATTCTTACCGAAAGGCGTCTAGGGGTCCACAGTTTTGTGGTTCATCCGGCATGCTCCATTTGAATATCTTTCCACCTAGCACCCCTAGCAGGGATCGGAATACCACTGAAAAATCCCTCCACCTTCGGGATTCCTCCACCAAACCTCAGGTTTGGAAGTCAGTACATTAGCCACCGCAACATCCCGATTCCCTTTGTCTCTCAGTGAATTTCCGGTATTTGCTTGTCCTTCCGTCCTACCAATTTCTTTTTAAAAATGTCTATCTTCCCCCATCATGCCTAGAACTTCATCCCTTGTTTTCCTTACCGTCTAGGTTTTTTTTTAATTAACCAAATACATCTCAAAGGTCTACAATTTACGCTTATCCCCTGGCCACAGCATTCAAGTTTCTGAGTCATATAAAACTACGCTCCACATTTTCTTTGCTGGTCTTTTATTTATGCATTTTCATAAGTCGACTTTCATCAATTTCTATCACTTTATAAAAGCCACTATATTTAGCGCATATCTTCTTTCTAAGTCCTTAATACTCGACCATTTTCTTCTTTAACTAAATAGGTGAACTGTTTTTTCCCGTTTTCCTATCTTTCTTACTGTTAATATTTTTAATTGTTGGATTGATTGCATATGCCGATTGAAATATTAAATTAATTATTGTAATTACATTGTTAATATTTTCAAATTATTTAATGATAAAAATATTATAGCATGATTAATATACAGGTACGTTACCAATTAAAAAAAATTATATGTGTACACATTACTGATTTCATAAAGTTAAACATTTCAACGAGAGGATTTGGAAAGAGTATTGAAAGCAATGCGTCTCTTATTACTCAAATGAAATGCTCGACGTTTCTGTAACCATCATTAAAAATTTTAAACTTTTTTTCAGTAAACGGTCAAAGTTTATAGTAGAAAGCGAAATGAAAGTATTATTTCCAAAGTCTGTGCCAAGCAGCATCGTGCCAACAACTTTAGCCCATATATTGTAATTATTGAGAAGGTAGAAAATCTGAATATTGTGGTGATTTGTGAAAGATAGTTGCCTGCGTTGTGAGATAGTGAGAAACTAGTGATATCCTTGTGAATGTGTTATTTTAGCTGGCGAAAACCCATTTTAACATCTATTAAATCCTTATCTAAGACAGCGGGTAATTTCAACAGCCCTGAATTTTACGATTAAGTTATACAAGTACTCAGATCGAGATGAATTCGAATGAAGAGTTTATAATCTGGCTTCCAAATTTCGAATCAACGTTTATGTGAACCTCGTGTTTGTACTGCATCAAACCTTTTGTCACCCCCATCAAACAATTACACAGTGCCCATTAACCCGATGACACTAGAAGGCGAATACAAACGTGTTTACGAACATGAATTTCGTTCGTGATTGCATCACGTGCCGACTTGTTCCTTCATTTTGCCACCCTTTTACTCGGCGGAGAAAATGGAAAAGGAGCACTCCCTATACTTGTTTTACATTTCGACTGCACATGCCAACTCTTCGCAGGGATTTTCCCCGGAATTTATGCTCGATGTGGCGTTTTAGACGCGTCCGTCCGCCACATATTTTCCCTCACGACACGCGGGCATACCGTTAGGGCAATCCCGGCGGTCTCTTGCCCGGCAGTCTGGAGGGACGGACTACAATGGCCTCAGGTTTGCTGCAGTTATGCCCGCGTGAAATGTTCGCCAGACAGCACCACCCCCGGTGCTCTCCAACTGCGGGGGTGGGGGAGACACACACACACCTCACTCTCCGCCCCCCCCCCCGCCTTCGCCTCCTCCTCCTCCTTCCATTGCGCACACACTCCACTGGCAACATCCCCCGGTAGACCCGTCGGAGGTCCTTAAATGGAGGCCTTGGGAGACCAGGGAATGTTCCTCCCCTTCTTTTAATAATTCAATTGAGGCTTAAGGAGGTGCCCCGCGACGACGTCTGGCAGTTTCATCATTAAAATCCCCGTGCCACCGTTGCAATGAGATTTGTTGCCAAACTAGATTCCCCCCTTCCGCTTCCCCTTCCCTCACACTCTCCCCTCCCTCTCTCATTCCGTCCGCACTTGACCGCCCGACGCGGCTTTGCTCGGCTCGACGTTCACGGCTTAAGAATTAAATGGGTCAATTAAGTAAAAGTCGTGTTCTTTATCGAGGCTGAAAAGGGCTCATTAGTACGGGGGTTTTGAGCGGGAGGGCCTGGGATCACAGCGCGCGCGCACCCTCTCCTGTCGCTCGTTCCCCTCCCAACCCTTCCCTTATTCCCCATCGCCTGCCCCCTCAGATAGCCACCCCCCCCTCGATCTGTTCCACCCCGTGTAATCACCGCGACATCTCCTGGCTCAGTTCTCTCTGGGCAATCCCCATCGCGCGACCTAGCCCTTAAATCAGACCGAGGGTTGCCATTCCTCGATATCTCTGAAATGTTGATGGAATAACCGCCACATCATAAAGTCGAAAGGCATGAACGTATTATGGTTTAAATGATGCTGCTTTATGACATCCCTCTTGGGTGCGTTCCTCGGTAAAAAGCGATTATTCCCCTTGTCGGCGAGGTGAATTTACCGCTCAGTATGAGCACTTAATGAATTAAAGGGTTAAAAACTAGTGTGCGTCCTAAAACGACCAGGTGCAATGGAATGTGTTGTCATTTACGCGCTGTTTAATGCTAGGAATCAATCCATTTTCTTTCATTTCTTTTACCATAGGATCCAAAAAAAATTAAACATTGATCATCATCCTTTGTTAAATTAGGGAAACTAGTCAGCGCCTTAATAGTAATATCAAACTTCTTTCTGCATTAAAGGGAATAATTATCTTAGTCATTAAAACCATTGAAAATTAAAAGTTTCAACTCGTGAATCATATTTATATAGATTGGTTGCCTGTTTGGAAGGGAATATTTTAAAATCTATTCAGTTCTACCTTATGTATTATTGGTTAATTATTTTGAAAGTTTATTATACAGGTTTAGCTATCGTTCGAGTTAGATTCTAGATACTCTCTTTATCAAACGGATTTTTAGAAGAAATAAAAATTAGCAAAAACTGTACCAAATACAAAAGCTTTAAGTGGTTTTTCATTGTAGTGAACAGATAACTACCTTACTTGGTGGACTTATCGACTACGATGGAAAGTCTCTGTAATTAAAGAATAGAGAAAGTGATTAGGGTTATAGTCCCTCATTCGGTAATACGACATGTTCTCCGATTTTGGAATTTGCGAAATACGTATGTGATACATTTAAACGTAATACGATCGAAATGATGTTCAGACACAAGAAACGACTGTAGTAACTTTAATAAAAAAAATAGTTTTGACGTTTGAAGAAACGGAAACATGCATCCGCCATTTTATTCCAAAAAAATCTGTCAGAAATATCTAAGCAAATTTTTAATTTCATTCGTTTTCTGAATGACGGGCTGGTTGTGAGTTAGTTACGAAAATAAAAAATTACAACGGAAAACAAGAGCAAGCTTGTTTTAATATTTAAATAAACTTACCCCCAAATAACACATAATGTTATAAGATTTTTATAACTAAAATTTCGACGGCTTGTTTCATAATACTACCTTCAAATTACGGTGAAAATTTGCCTTCCCACTGAAATATATACATAAACCCCTAAACTTACATTACAATTAAAGAGTCATACGTGTAGTGTCCAACGAATTCAATGCTTCATTTACGTATAAATATAGTTCTTTTGTTTCTGATACTTCATCAAAAACTCATGAAAGCAACGAAAGTCTCATTTGACCATGTACACCACCTTATAATGTACATGCTATGTTAGAGCTATATTCTACCTTCATACGTATGCAATTGGACCTTTGAAGAGTTGTAATCATGATAAATACTTCAAAGCTTGCTTACAAAATGTCATTTCTCATCTTATCGAAGTAAAAATGTACTTAACGATACATGTTGGTAATTTAAGAGAGTAACTTGTGCACTCGCGGCACAATCAAAGTAGCTCCTAAAGAGCGCTTTATGTTATGTTTCTGTTTTTGGTCATGCATGAGTTAGATAGTACGTTAATAATAAGGCTTGATATTATTGTGCCTTCCTCTAGACTTGTGTGATGAATTCATATTTATTTGAAATGCATTTTTAATTTTTCTCTCTCTGTAAAAGGAATGGGCATTAATATTTTCCTTTATTAGCCAGAAATTTCAAAGGCGTCAACTGAATTCCTCAGCGGAAATGAAAAACTGCGACATTATTTTTCTTCTTATGAAAGTATATACATTACGTTAATGAATTATTTTTATTTAAGTTTTGCTATGTACTTTCACCGTGAATTATCTTCACATTTTCATTATATACGTCTGAATTAACATTATACGGTCACCTCTCCTTGAAGGTGTAATTTGACGACGCATAATCCTTTCCGTTGTGACCAGCGACATTTGTATCAGTGAGAACTGGTACATCGAGAACTGGAATAACCGGCCTAAGTTATAACGATTTTTTCTTCAAACTGGAGGAAAGGTAAATTTTGTCGGTTGACTGTTCGTTCATTTTGCATTTCAGCTGATCTTATTGTTTAAGTATCTGCGTAACTTGAGAATAATTCTCGTTCAAAATGCAGCTACTGGACACATCAAAACTGCTACCTCATCACCGAATAAATAAAAAAAATATCTCACCTTGCCCCCGGAAGTGTCCAAAGTCTGGACGTTCAACAACCTCCGTGCGAATGCGTTCCAAACACCCCGAAGTTTCCGTCCTCAACCCAATCACACCTACTCTAAAAGGCGGGAATAATCGCTCCACAGGTGGCCATCGGATATGCCTGAGGAACGTGGAAGGGGTGGGGGGGATGGATGGTTAGTTTTGAGGATCGGGGACTGGGAAGTGGGAGTAGGAGAAAGACGAGTCACGTGTGAGAACCTGGAAGATGAGAAGAGAAGGAAGGTAAAGAGGTCTCTGCAGGAGGTTGTAAAATTCAAAGAAATGGAGTTTTTCCTCCCATTCCTGTGGATTTCTGGAGGGATGGTGTGGCTTTAAGATTGAGAAATAGGAGTCTAGGGTGGAGGAGGGCAAAGGATGAGGGAAAGTAGGGGAATGGATGTCGCGGGAAGGAGGGAACCGACGTGTGAACTACACTCCCGAGGCGAGTTGCGTGAAGCAAGAGTGGTGGGGTTGAGAGAGGGCAAAGCGGAAAAATGCTACAAACAGGAAAAAGGGATAGGATACTCTTCCCCTCACCCTTGGTGTGTTTGCGTAGGAGGGACCCTTAGCACCGATCCCTTCCATTGCGACTTGTGTCCTCCTCCTTTCCATGGCTCATGGCGAAACCCCTTATTTACTCGACGCTCTTCAAGCCGCTCCGACGACCATCTCTCTCCCACTAACACCCGACCAAACTACGAACTGACTTCGCATTTAACAGCGAAAATTCTTGGGCCAGAGAAGTAACGAAAATAAATTTATAGTGCTGTGAACCCAAAGTCGTGCCTCGAGGCATTCGGTCGAAAGAAATACCAGATGCCAGCTGCCAGTTACTTCCCTAATTTTAATGGAAATGATAAGAGTAGTCTTGTTTTAGACGAACCGATGCTTCATCGAAGTTCGCTAAATTGTTGTTAAAAACGTTAAATCACTTTAAAGTATCAATTCTAAAGGTAAGATGCTGGCAACCTTCAATTTGGGTAAGCAATACACCAAAACACAACTGGTAGATAGAAGAAGAATTTACACTTAATGTTTGATTATATTTGCCGGGGAAGTATTTTAAAATGCCCCTAACTGCGCAAACCACCGCGAGAAAATGTAAAAAGGGGTGTTTCCACAAAAAAGTTCCTCAACCAATTTTTTAAATTCTGATAATTGATTGAATAACTGATTCTCTTTTGGAAATTATCCAAGTTAACCTTTTATATTTCAGTATTCACATAAGTTAGCTCATAGTGCGGGATCGAATTTCCAATTATTGTTACACTTTCTTGGGACTTATTTCTGCCAAAAACCATAGTTTACTAAATCAGCAAAAGTTAACTTTAAATTATTTATTCTCGAGGTTCAGATTTTCAAGGGTTATAATCAGAAGTTCTCTTTTTTTCTTCCATTGTCATTACAGAAGTATTTTCTCAATGGAGAGCGAGTATGTTTAATGCAGGCTATTTTCCTCTTTTTGTGGAGCTAGAATCCGAAGTTTAGTATTTTTTCTAAGTTGACTAATTATTTATTGTTGGTATTATTTAGTGTTAACTCAGCTAAATATTTCACGACATCTCAGAGTGCATACATTTCATATTCCTTCATTCATACAGGGTACCCTGCAAGCCACCACTAGGGTGTGTGGTAGGGGTTTTTAAAATACCCGACTACTTTAGGCCAAAATATTATCAACCCCTAGCCCGGTCGGATAATTTTTAACTGATCCCTTACCGTTCGTGTGAAAAATTACATGTTGAATCTATCTGTTCTACACCTAATCTATCTCTTTTTATTGGCATGAACTCTCCTACGGTAGTACGATGGGTCTAATAATACATTTTGAACGTAATTGCTAAAGAGAAATCCTCCCCCAAAGCTAAAGAGACAGATTTTGGTATTTAACCTTCCCTCCGTGAATGATTCCCAGCCTAGCTCCTCTAATATTTTGGATACGGTACTAAGTTTATCATGACAACGTTTTCGAAATCTAGCTCCTCTACGCTGCACGCAATCCAATTCAGCAATCAATCCAACTTCGTAAGGATCACGTAATATACATGCAGCATATTTCAAACGAGGTCTAACCAGCGAAGGATAACATTTCTCTTTGACCTTTGAGTGAATCGCATTCATCCATGATAATTCTTTGCAACATAAGGAATATAATCTTAGACATACATTTACCTGTAATATCCATGTATTGTATCTTACATGTGTGAAAAACTTCTAGCAAAGAACAACATGTCCTCAAGTCTATAAAATTAAAATTTGAAATTTAATTCTGTAATATTTTTATCAAAGAAAAATCTAAATAAAGAGCAAATGGAAATTTTGAAAATAAACTGCTTTTGAGATATCTGTGCTTTTACTTGAAATCCAAATTGATTTAAATGTATGTTTTTATTGCATTAAACTAGAATTTTTGGTCATGGAACGGATTAAAGTTATAGAAAATATTTTAGGACATGTATATTTCTGCGATAATTTCTTACCACATTCCTAAGAATCCCCTCGATGAGATATTTTTGACCGCCGGCGTAAAATAGAAAGCTGAAGATTAAAAATTATAATAGCTTGAGCTTAAAGCGTTGGTATTTTTGTAAATATTTCATGTCATACTAAAATTCGATTGCTCGACATTGTAAAAAATTAAGAATGAACGCCATTTAAGGTTTTTTATGGGGACAAAGTGCTCACTCCCTTACATTTTTGTTTTTATGGAATCAAAATAAGCAAAGGTTGATGTGCCAAACCAAATTCTTAAAGGCTTTTTTTCCATATCCGTTGTCAGAATTCCGATTCGCGAAGTTCGAGGCAGCCGGCGCTTGAGGCACGAGTTTAATCCGATGCTAATTGTGACGCTCGGAATGCAAACATTCAATGTGCATTTAAGGCTTATGTGGCACAGGGAAAAAAGGGTATAATTAACGCCGTTCCTTGTGCAGCGTAGTTTCTTACCGTTGAATCCCTGTTTATGCCTCAAATTAACGCTTTCAAAATTTGTTCCGTTCCGGTTCTGATGGTGGGCGTCGCCACCGCCCACTCCACCCCTACTGAACTCTTCTCCTCCACCTCCTGTGGCCCTCACTCTTAACACGTACGATGTTCGATACTGCACCAGCTGGAGCGCCGTCAATTTCACACACTCCGGCAGATATATTTATTTTCAGGTAGAAACTAAGCCATAGCCTATTTATCAACAATTATGGTTTAATTAAACAGATTAAAGAATTCACCATGAACCATAGCAAATGATTCAGAAACCTGAATAACTAGAACTAGGGTGATTGTATGACCTTAAAGGGGGCGATATAATTTTTTCAGTATGTTCTTGTGTGAAATATGTTTTTTGATTAAACCAACAAAATTAAAGTCTATAAAAGCAACTTTACGACGGAGTGCAAAATTTTAACTGAATAGGAGCTATAAAATTTGTATAATACCTTGGAAATATAAGAGATAGTTATGTGAATCTCATAGACTTCCCTGCCATCATTATAAGTGAGTTTGTCAAACAGTATTAGATTTTGTACTGAATGATTACTACACAGGGTATTAGAGCCCTGGAACAGCTATGCACTATAAAACCACTTTTTTGGTCGATTTACAATGGCAAAAAAATGTTTATATTTACTCTAAAATAGCATTAATAAAGAATTCGTACCATGAAATCAACTGTTATGGAGTCGTTTTAGGTGGGCTTCAATAAACCTGTTTTCATATCTTATTCCTTACCCCTTATAGTCATTTTTGAATTTTTTACCTTCTTGCAATCCAAAATGCAAAATTAATGTCCTCACTTTTCTTACAGTTTTCAGCATCTATGTATTTAAAAATACTTTCTCGATCCGCTCACTAATTTTTGTTCTTTTATTTCCCTGTCAAAATGTCTTCTCTTTTCAATTACCAGAAGTTGATAAAAGGGTTAGTTCTTTCCTAGAATCGCCAAAATTATTATAATCATGATTTTATAGCTCTAAATTCCTCTGTTAACACTCATAAAATTGGTTGTTTTACAATCGGAAACCACAAACATACAAAGTTTTGACCACCTACCTCAATGGTCGTCTTGGCTCTGTGGTAGGTGATCCTCATGTCAAGTTCTGTATCTTTTTAAAAATGAAAATGAAACAGCATGAAAACGATAGATATCTTAAGTAAATTAAAACATTCCAGTATTTTAGTGAAAAAAATCATCTTTAAATGTGGATATTCACCAGAACAAGCAAATAAGTTTTTAATATACTAAAAATGCTATTAAGGTAACAAATGCTTAATCTGTGTCGCAGTATAATTATCTGCCTAGGTTATGTAACAAATAGAAATATAACCATTTAGTTTGAAAATTAAAAATAGTCTCTTTATAAATATTTAATAAATTAATATGGTTTCCTTAGAAAAAAACTTTTACAAAATTTTGGATAAAGGAAATTTGTTCCGTAGGTGGGCATTGCGAAAAACTGCATTGTGAACCTCTACACATCAAGATTAGGAGCAGAATGAATTTACATTTAAAAAATTCACTGCCATGTAATGTATTGTCAATCGCTCATAACACTACTTGGTCTCCGACTATGAAGATATTGAATCCTGATATGTTTTAAAGGTTTTGACAAAAACTTTCTCTAGTGATTTTTTTCCAAAATACTCTCTTGATGCGCGAGAGAACGAAGTAGAGGATGATTCGTCGGTTCGACATATCTATCATCTTGTCATCGCAACAGATGGCCTGAAAATCTTTTAAATGCTTGAATATTTCAAAAATGAAATAAAAAATCATATTGTGGTGGCGCGGTGGCCCTTTGGATTGAGTGTAGGATTTCTAACCGGTCGATCTCGGAATCAAATCTGGGTTATACAAATCTGGGCGCTACATGACACCCGGCTGCCTGAGAAATCCCAATCGTTGAGACTAGGCTACTCATTGGTAATCGGAAGTTACAGGGTTAAGGTCATGTGCACTCTGTTTCTGAAAATTAGTTCAAATCAACATGTCCCTCGCAGTAGCATCCCCTTGAATTGCTTCAGGTTGACAGTAAATGTGACCAAATACTTATTTCTTTTTTCATACACTAAAGTTGGTTGAAAAATCTTATATAGTATTTAAAACTCTTGTGTGAGGACTTTTAAAGTTACTTAACAGCTATCAGAAATGATTTTTAAGCCCTGGTTTTCACCGTCACCTCATAAAAAGCGCATTTACTCGTATTCCGAGTTTCGTTGTCAGTACCTACCCCTGCGTTTTTGTCAACTCTGTAAATAGATTGTCGGAACAATGAACCACAAAGGATGTGTTTATCTTAAGCGTATCCATCGTCCGCTAGAACCCGGGACCCTCCTGCCACAATCTAAGGCAATAAACCAACAAATTTTGATGAATTGAAATATGGAATATTTGTGCTCAGTATCTCCAATGTTCTTGAATACAATTTCAGATATTCCATAGGCGTAGATTGGAGGCTTTCGCGATATGGGTGTGGAGAAGGATGGACAAAGTGCAACGGACGGAAATGAAAGCAAACGAAGGGGAATATGGCATGGGGGTGAGGATAGACATTGTTGGGAGTAATACAAAGGAGGCAAAGAAAAGCGCGTGCGGACGATTCAAGTAGACGAAGGCATGCTAAAGATCTGTAGATGGAAAAATGTTATGGAAACGTGGATTGGGGAGGGAATGGATGGGTATATTTTACGGAATGAAGGAATATAAAATGTATGCAGAATTGAAGAAGAGTTAAATGTAGTGTAGGGTGGTATAGGTTGAGTCTTCTTAGACGAAGCTAAAAATGGACCGATGTTAAGTCGATGTCAATCCAAAAGTCACCTTGAACGGTCGAGTGCCAAATAGTAATTCCAATACATAGGTCATGACATTCCGGCTACGGTAAAATATTCATAATTCCCTCATCATTATTTTGCGTTTGGCCATTGAATGCATTCGTCAACCACCGAGTGAGTCCCTCACCATTCGTACGATCCTCTCTTCCCTCTGAAAACCCTTTTCCGTTCCCAGCTCTCCCACATCCTCACACGTTCAGCCAAGCCCCTAACCTGCCCCCGACTCTTCCCATCGCGTCAACCTACTTCGCCACCTCCGCCTCGCCTGACGCCTCTGTCCACTTCAGGGAAAGGACTCAACAAGGAGGGAGGGGAGAGAACCGCGCCCAAATATGTTTACACACACGCCGAACCCATCTCGGACGACCCTTCGGAGAAGCTCGGTGGTGAGATGGGTGGGTTAGGGGAGATTTGTTTTAAGGAGTGAGCGGAGGGGTTGAAGTGTGCGGGAGGAGGTGGGGAGAGAAATTTGTACACGGAGGTAGAGACTCCGCTGTAGGGTGGAACGGAGGAAGGTGATCGCGGTGGTGAGGAACACACACATAAAACACCCGGGTGTCGCCGGGCCTCGGCGGAGCAAACGGAAGACGGGGATGTTAAGATTGTCGACGATAATTTATCCGAAAAGAACGAGATCGGGGAATTTATGAGCAAGTGTTCGATGATAACTCAATTCGGAGGTCTGATGAGACGCGGGCAATCTGCTCCATCTCCGTAAGCGTGTTCCTAACTGCGTTACTTTGATGTTCGTTTCAATTTATTTGCGGTACGAAATGTTAAATTGATGTTTTTTTGCCTTCGGCTACCGACTGATTGGTTATAAACGGCAGTGAATATAAATGGTGACGAAAACCCGGGACGATTCTTTCCTATAAACAAGTGCAGGTGATTGCTCACTCGAGTCAGCTCTCTGGATTTACTGGCTATTTCAGCCGTCTTCTTCACCTCTGCTCATTTCAAGTACCTACATGGAGGAGTGTTTGGATATCTTTCTCATAAACTATATAAAATTTATTCAATAATGTATTTGTGGGAAGAATTATGAAGTTTAGCTGACGTGGAATGTGTTCTTTCATAACGAAAAAATGCGGAGGTATGAAATTAATATTCAGAATGTCTCCTAGTACATTTTTCGCGAGTTCATTTCTTTAGATTATTCCGTCACTCAGAAATGCTGGGTGAGTTGGTGAAATAACAGTATTTACCGATTGAAGCACATGGTGATTTGTACGTTCACTTTTTTTACGGCTCTGGTAAGGCATGTCCTAAATTCGGTATAAGGCGAATACTCATACGATTACATACAAACCACAAATGCTAATTGATCTAACCTAAGGCCTTATCTGGGAAGTCATCTTTCCACCAATCAAGCATATCTGAATGGAAATAGACAATAAAAATAAGAGAGACAGAAGTCTAATAATGGCGGATGTAGTTGGACATTCAAGCTAAATTTTGCAAGATTTGTGGTGTTCACCCAAGTGGTTAGGGTCTAGGATTATCGTGTTGCTAATGAAAGGTTTTCTTCTTTTCTGGCCTGACTCAGGGAATGGGACTCCAGGACATCCAAAAGAATTGAACCTTATCCCAAAAAACCCCGCCTAGCACACTTTTCTTATCGATAGCTGTCTCGAAATTCTAATTTATGGGGAATTCATATTTTTCCCCTCCATATTTTGACTATCTTTTGGATTCTGGCTCTTAGTAGTGACAACACGTCTCATCTCCGGTGACGATATTGTCCAGATACTTGTTACCTTCAGCCTCAAACTGCTACAGTAGGTCCTGACAACTCCCATTCGATGATTGTTCTCGTCCGGTGCAAGTATCAGCGGGATTCACTTGGGAATACCTTAGCAGTAATCTAGCTTCCTTGCATCGTTTCCAACGTATTACATTCGACATTAAACCGTGTCCACAGTCCCATGGTCATTATTCCCAGATTAGTATGGTTGAGCGGATCAAGGCGCTGTTCATTTTTAGGAGTGGCAGCTGAACAGGGAGGTCCAGGATGTGTTTCATCGTGAAGATCACTTTCGGCATTCTTGAAACGCACTATTCACCGCTTCATTACGCTGAAGTATTCTGTATCGTCTCCTTACACTTTCAGCAAGCGTCAATGGGTGTATTTTTTCGGCAGCGAAAAATTTGATAAAACTCTTCTCTGCTTTGTACGTACATCGATGTTAGACGCCATTTTTACTACCCACCTTCATAGATTTATTTAAAATTAGGCGAGAAATGCATTGCTGCTCTTTCTTCAAGTGTTCTCATGCATATTATAATTTCGCTTTCTCTGCCTTTTTCAGAGCTTTACTGTTAACTGTGCGCGTAACGGAGACTTTATTAATGCGTTAGAATGTTAGCCTAAGTATTAAGTTGTTAATTTTATATTTTCCCTAGGAAACCCTTTTCTAGGTAGAAAGTTTAACGTGGAACCAAAAATTGTTGTACAAATAAGAAAGCAAAATAAATCCTCATCTCCGGACACTGAAACTCGTAACATGCACTGTATGATGTAGTCACAATGTCTAGAGTTCTTTTATCCCTCGTGCATCTGATTAAGATTTCCTACTCTCGAAAGCTAAGATTTAGGCTCTGCGGTGTTGTCATCATCAAGTTGGCTGGAAAGGAGATACAAGAATTGGATGTAGGATTAAAACGAAGAATGAGCTTCAATTTGGTGACTAATTTTGACTGATTTCAATATTGCACAAGTGTTTACATTTGGGTTATGCATGAGAAAGGATGATGACCTTTGTCTGAGGTTTTCAATACCTTCATACCCCCGATGAGCATGTTTTCATGGACTTCCCTTACGAAAAGGGCATAAAATTTAATTCATATTTTCCATTTATTTACAAGTCATTTTTCTCCCAAACTTTCACTGGGTAGATTCCCTCTCTATAATTTCTTTCTCTTTCCTCAAACTCAGAACAAAATCAAACCTTAGCAATTTATCCTTCTCCGGGTTTCAGTATTCCTTTTTCAATTACAGCAGCATTTCCGATGGAATCCAACCATTAACGTTATATGCAATACATATATTAAGGTAATTTACGCTAGGAATTTTTGAGATAAGTGATGGTGGTAAAGTCTTGATCTTACTTTCTCTACTCAGTAGGGAAATATGGCAAAGAGGTAAATGGATTAGCATTCTTTCCGAAGAACGAAATATCTATTAAGCTGCTAAACTCTTTTAGCATCACCATAGTATAAACAGGAAAGCCCTCTACAAGTCAAAAACGACCGAGACCAACTTTGGCCCTTGCCAATGAAGGCGACCAAATTCTCGGTTCTGTGACAACATTTTTATTGGACTTTTTACCATTTTAAACCAAATTATATAGAACTAAATTAATGGAATTTACAAACAATACAGAGCCGTACCCTGATCCTTTTCGTAAATTTTGTGAAAAATGTAAAATCATGAATCAAAGAACATTCTAATTTTGAGATTTTAAAATAATATTAGATTTTAAGTTATCCAGATAATATTTTGACCATACTTATTGCAAAAGGAATACACGAGTGCATGGGAAAGTTTGAATGATTTGGGTTGGCGGTTTCTCTATCATCCAGATTCTATCTTAAAGCGGAAACACTACCTTCGGGAACTATCATTTATTTTGACTGCCGAAGGAGCCTCCGACTGGGCGAATGGTTAGTACACAGATGAAAATCTGGAGAGCAGCATCCACCTACGGTTACACGATTAATGAGTCGGTAAAATATTCTTAATTTATATGAAATGACGAAAACCAATAGAAATACTTCAAGATTTACAGGGATTTCCAGGGTAGGCATTGATTGGTATTCCATTGAAATTAGGCATGAGGACATGCCAATTAAGGACATAAACACATTTTGTAAAAAAAACAATATGGACTTCTCATGGCGGCTATGTTAAATGAATTTTTCTCTTTCGACTGATTTAAATTTTCGATTGCTTCAGAAAATGGAATATTTACCCATTTAACCCGTGAAAACTTACTAGAAAAATTTGCTGAAATTTTGAAATAAATGCCTCCGGAATCATATCATCTTCATCGCTGGCCACCCCTAGGAGTGCTTAGAGGTGGCCAATGAGGAGATGAATGGTATGAATTTGCGGAGATAAAAGTCACTCTTCTCTCGCTTAGACACGCAGGTAACTAATACGAAAAGACTTTTCGATCCACCACCCTCGCGAACTCGCTTCTCCGACGGAGTCGTCGACTTCGACGAGGCCATATCATCGTTCGAATTTTAATCCCGGCCAGTGATTTCAACAAAAGACCTCTGTTCGCACCAGTGATATCTGCTCGTCGACTCCGTCGCGGGCACCACCACGGCGTCACGAGCACCACCAGTCAAGACAGGAGGTAGGGGAGGGCGGAAGGTGGCGAACGGAAAGGAGGTAAAGTGGGGGGGGGGGAGTGGTTGGAGGATGGGAGAAAAAAGGGGATATAAGGAGGAGTCGCCATTCTGGAGTCTCTCGGCCACCGCAGGGGGGGGGTTGACAGCTCGTGTGCGGGGTTTGGGCGTCTCCGCTGCATTTTCGCGATCAGCGGGAGGCGTCGTAAATTCAGGGTGTGGCGCGGTGAAAAAGACGGCGGAGGAAGGAGGGGTAGGGCGAAGGAGGCGGGAAGGGAATGTTCCGAGGGATGTGCAGGGTGGTGGGAGGGAGGGGAGGGGGAAAAAGGGGAAAGATGAGGAATGGGGAAGGGGGGCGAGATTTGGGGTTCGAAGATGAAGCCCTCATTCCTTAGCATTTAGCCGGGCAAGCGATCGACCCCATTTTCAAATTTCGGTGCACGGAGGGAGTCGGGGATGGGGAAGGCGTGGTGGCTTCGGTGGCAAGGAGGAATAAAAAGAATTAAAAAGCCGATAAATATTTTTAATCTGAAACAGGTGACTCCCAAAAGGGCGTTTGTGTGACGTAGGTGACAGCCTTAAAGAAATCATTCTTTTCCTCTTTTTCGCACGGGGATGAGAAATGTTTTTTAGCGAATGTTTCCTGGGCAAACCCCGCCAAATAAACTACGGGTAAGAGTAGTTGTTTTATTTTTTTCAACTGGATGCAAAACTTTTGAAAATAAAATAATCTTTTATCATCTAAACGTCAGATTAGCCTTGACTCGAATGTATGTATTGTTCTCCAATCGTATAGGGACAATTACGTGGGCCTTAGGTTGGTTTCAGTTTTAAGTAAGTTAAAAGATATGTATATATATATATATATATATATAGTATATACATATATATACATATATATATACACATTTATACATAATATATATTATATATTCACGTCAGATATATATTATACTTTCATGCTTGTAAAAATATCGTGGGTGATCAGAAATTACCTTCTAAAAAAAAAATTACAAAATACATGCGCGCGATAAACGAGTCAATAAAACCGCCCACCATTGCATTCCGTTGAAAGTATGTGGTAATTTCGTGGATTTATTATGCAGATCCACTTGCGACAGACTCTCAGCAAAACGAATGGGATGGATCGTCTTAAGGTACCCGAATGCTTGTTGTTAACCAGAAGCGACTAATAGTTATGCTACACCTATAAATATTATCTACCCCGTTATATTTCCCGCGAACCTGTGTAGCAGTACCGTATTGAAAGTTTAAGAAATAATGATAAAAACTATCTACTAAAAGTTGCATTCGTACAAAGGCATAATTTACTGCTTGTGGTGCTTTACTCACAGGGAGGATATTTCAAGAGAAATTAACAAAATGTTATCTGTTTCAAACTAAATTATCAAAAGTTTATTTTTCTTCGTCTAATTGAAAATTCCTATTATTATTTTGGATTAGAAAGTTTGTTTATCCTTTTACGTTCTTTTTTGGCCACAGTTGATGGTTGTCACTATAAAACACTTTATTTAAAATTAAATGGCTGTCTCTCCGACGCAGTTTTCAACCAAATTGTTTCATATGTGTAAATCTTTTTTAATTTTTTTTATCCCTCTCAGAAAGAAATTTTGCAATGTTTTAAATCAATACTTGTGCACTATTTGTAAGTGCTTTATTTCTGTGTAAAATATATTCGGTAAAAAATTTAATTTGACATTTCGAAATTAACGTTGCAAACAAAATCTAGCCGCAAAATAAATATTTTCAGCTTATTTAAAAAATATATTTTTTATTGCTAGAATCATCGAGTAATGAAGACATTTATTTATTAAAAATTGGTGAATAAATTTAATGTTAGCGTATTTACTATAGCTATGTCTTTTATTCTTTATTTTAGAAGATCAATTCTTGCGTGTAGCTCTTGATGAACAATCTGTTCAGTGTTTTGAGATTTAAATGAAATGGGTAGTTCGTCTAAGCTAGAAAATATCGTTCAGTTCCTGAAATAGCAATAGGAAATAGTTGACGCAATGAGTGCCACAGTAAATAACAAAAAGAAATTCAATAATTTATTCTTTACAAGTAATGAAATTGATAACTGTTAGATAATAATGCATCTCTTAATTAATATTTTCTTAAAGTGAAGTCGTATTACAGGTTGATATGAGAGTCAATGCAATGAGCATTTAACTGTGTCATTTGATCTAATTCCTTCCTTATTCATTTATATTTGACTTGTCTGCTACAGTGATATGCATTACCTCAAATATGACAGCACATGACCAATCTTTTTTCCTTTACTGCTTACAAATATATCTTCTTGCAAATCCACGATACTAATTTCAACTATCCCCTAAAATAACATCGGTGTAATAAAGTCTAGTGCATGCCATCTTTGGCAATGACAAATCACGTTCTTGAAAATACAATATCGTCCTTATATTGCTTTCAGATCGTTGTAAAGGCATATAAATTTCATTATAATGTAATAATTAGTGCTGTATTGTCAATAATGCATTATTTGTAATAATTGAATCGGTATCTATGATAAATTTAATTTTTTTCTGTAATTCATAACACTTTCTCCGTAAACTAAGATAAAAATACTTTGAAACATATTTTTTACTAATAACCTATATGAATCCCGTCTGTTTAATGACGACAATCCGAGAATCGTGGGGGAGGAACTTGGAGAAGTAAAACGACGCATTTCGTAAATATCCGCGTCATCGACTAAGTACGCAGTAAAGTTACATAGAAAGAGTAAAGCAGAGCTCGTATGATACCGGTGGCACCGTTTCTTCCCGCCGCTAAGCTAGCGCTAGCTGTGCCAAACCCATATCCACAACGCCATCCTAAAATGAGCTGTCTTTAAGGACCGTGTTATTTTGATGGCACTCGTGAGAACATTTACCTTAAAATCGAAGATGTCAACTTTAAACCATTTAAAGGGTTTCTCACTGTCGAACGAACCGCGTATTTTTGATGGTTGAAGACAATAACGGTACGTTTTAGGGTGGATAAACCAAATTAGTAAAGTGTTTTCTCTTAAAAATATTTATAATTATACAGTTTTAAATATTGATACATACACTTGAAGTTAATTAATATTATATTATCCGCTTCTTATATGAGCCGGAATGAAATTAGTCGATCATGATCGATTGGTTTCTGACCCCACATTATAGAATGCAAGGGATAAATTTACCATTTCAGCGGCGTACGTAGGAAAGGAGGGATCGACGCGCGCAGAAAGAGAGGAGCGGCGGGGAATCTTGTCGAGGCGAGGGGACGGCGAAGAGTGGTCACGGGGGTGTGGCCGTGGACGGATCGCCGGGCAAGGGAGAGCCCACCATCATCCTCCCTTCCTTCTCCTCGCCAAGTACCCTCCCGGCATTCACAGGGGGAGAGATAGAGGGGCCACGGGGGCGAATACTCCCGTCCTTGTCCTCCAACGCACCACCACAGGACCTCCGTCCCGCCCCCTCGGGCGAATCCTATGGGGACGAGGGCCGCCGGTCGCGCATGCACCATGGTGCCCACCCTGCGCTTCTCCTCCCGCCATGACCCCACTTCGTGCTCCCCTCACGTACACCAATCAACTCCAGAGACTCCCGAGATGGGAATAAATCTGAAAGCGGCCCCGGGAGTCGATTGTGTGAGTCGGGCCTTGGCCTCCCCCCTTGGTCGCCAATCGTATCCCCACGTCCGCGAAGCATACCCGCGTATTGATTGTCGCGGCGGACGGAATTCAACGGATCTTATGTATCGCAAGCGTATGCGAGCGTGTATACATATATGAATGTGTGATTTTTTTGGTGCCCGCGTACTCAACCTCCATAGATCCACTCGCACACATACACACACACACACACAAGCAAATGCAGTCAGGCTCCATCCTCCCCTCTCTTCGAAAAGGTTGAATAATGTGTTGGCCGGAGACGCGCTGGGTTGGCGAGTGGGAGGACGAGGCAAAGGGGACGCGGAGAGGATAGAGAGAGAGAGAAAGAGAGATAACTGGCGGTGGAGTTGAACGGTGAGCGCACTGCCCTCGATTAATGTTCACAATGGATTCTTTGGAGGATTGGAAACAGCGGGATGCGCCCGCGAAGGGGGGATACGTTGAGAATAGCAGCGGGGAGAAGGATTGGAGAAAAACGCCTGGCCATTAATGAGAGTTGCGGCTGATGCACGCAGCTGTATATTTCCAGCGGTATGCAGTATGGACACTTGCCTAAACCTTGGCGCATAATGGTTGAAAGTGACGGGGTCTCGTTTCACGGTCTTGTTAGGGAGTAATGAATGGAGACCTTAACGCCTGACTCACGTTGAAGGGATGAACAATTGAAATTATGCCAGTGAAAAAATGTCGCTAGACTCCTAGAAAATCCCCATCCAACAGGGGAGCATGAGTGAGAATGATACGATTGAATTGACCTTATAAACATTTTTATGAATTCACGTGCCATAATAATGTTCCACTTTCTCTGAAATTTTTCAATGTGATAATTTTATTTGACCTAAAGACGAAGTTAGTTATAAAATTTATAAATATTTTTTAATTCTAACAAATATCAAAATTCTTCTTTGTAACATTGAAGTTAATTAGGTCAAAAATTTAAATGTATTTGTTCCTGATTCTGCTTCCATAAACATTTTTTTCTATTCAGGCTTACTTGTACAAAATAAATGGAGGCAATAAAAATATTTAAGGAAATTGATTGTCATTTGAACATTCAGTGTTTGAAAACATTATTCCCGACAGTTAAATCTCTCTTCAAAAATAATTATGCTAGACACTAAATCTCTCGTTCAAAACTATAGCTTTGAATGTTGGAACTGATCATATACAAATAATTTCAATTTTTTCGCATCATGCATGATTCACGTTTTCAATTTGGTTATTATGAAATAACTTTTAAAAATTGTGTATGATTTTTTTTTAATTATCAAACCTCGCGTTAAGTACTTGACGGGAAATACGTATATTAAATATTTAACTAATAAATAAGGAAATTCCAGGACTTTTACATTTTCATAATTAATGGCGGTGTAGCTAACTATATTTTCCAATATATATAGTAAAAAAGCATATTGAAAGAATTCATCACTTGATTTTTTCATCATGAAATGCGACATTATGTGTTTTTAGTTCATTTGCAGTCCCAAACTTTGCTTTATTTGAGCATTAGTTCGGGTTTGCTTGTTTTACAAAATCTGCTAAAGCAAAAAACAAATTTACTGGAGTTAAGCTAGTTGAATCAGATTGAAAACTGTTACTTGGGTACAATTTAATTTCACTCCTAAAATCAGGAACAGAATTCTCTCTTAGATTTTCTAAGAATATAATGATAGCGTATTGTTTAATTAACTAATATTAGTACAAGTGTAATGTAATTGTCCTTGGTGGTATTCCAATACCCAATGTTTTGACTGTTAGACCGGGCAGCGTGTCGAACACCTGACTGAGTTCGCCTGGTTCAACCATTAAATGTTCAGCTATTCTTTATGGGCATAATTTATCTAGTTCTAATTTATTTCAAAATGACACTATACATACTGCTAGAAATTATCAGTGAATAAAACAGCCGGTTTTCTTAACTGGAAATACACTCAAGACCGAGACATATCTTTGATAGACCTTGTTGACCTGTCTAGGAAGAACGGAGAGAACCTGTCCCTTCGTATACTGAAGTGAATCTCAAACCTGAGTTTAGTGTGATAAATCTGCATTTCAAGCCACTTGATAAAGTATTAAATTCCTACGAAGGACTATAATGTATATTGCTCGAGCTACACCTGCTATTAACGTTAATTTAGCAAATCGAAATGCCAAAACCGAGCGGGGGAAAAGACAGGTTTTTGGAGAGGCCTATGGTGAAATTCCTCCGCTCAAGAATGAGTAATGGCCGCATTCTCATAGTTCTCGGTTGGCCCAACGTCTTCATTTTATTTCGTTTTATCGATGCATTAATCGTGAATGCTTTTTGAGACAGCTTGCGTTTGAAATTTGTCATAAAGGGCTTTAAAGAGCCGAGAAGGTTCAGGAGGGAGCGTCGGGGGGATGAGAGAGACGGGAGGGAAAGGATGGGCGGGAGATGGGAAAGAAGAAGGGGCTATTTGTTTAAGCCCGCTTTGTGTAAGGTTTTAACACAGTTTATGTTTGCGGATGAAAGGTTTACAGTCCCGGGAGGGAAAAGTGGGAGGGAAGGGAATGGAGGAGGAGTGGGAGGGAGTTGGAGTGAAGGGGGTAGAGGAAGAGTTTGGGATTCCCGATCGTGTGAGCTTGTATGTGTTCTGAAGGTGTCCGCCATGCGGTGAAGTTGACAGTGTTTGTCTTTAAACAAGCCGGGCACGGATGTCACCTTGGCGAAGGCGTGTTCAAAGAAATGGGCATGGGTGAGTTGAGTGAGGTGCGAGTTTGGAGAACTGGGATACGTAGAAAAAGATTTTTTTTCTTCTGTTACTTCGCGTTAAAATGTTTTGTAGGCTAGAAGTGCTAGTGCTATTTCAGTTTGAGAGTGAGTCGGCGTGGGACCGATCGAGTTAGCATTTAATTGGAATGGGCAGTGTTAAAAGAGCTGTCACTCTTGCAATTTGGAATGCCGGTCCACTTTATCTCCACGGATGTTTCTTTGCATTTCAATGAGTCGATTAGTATATAAAATGTCTCGGGATGGCAGTGTTTTACGACATGTGTCCTGCTAATTGTAAGCGAATTTGTAGAGAAGTTGAGTAATAATATGGAGAAATTAACCGACTGGTACAATCATAATCGATCAGAATTTAATGGAAACTGATTTCGCGTGTTTTTTTATGTGAATATATATTTGTGAAAGAATATTATTAGTTCATTGTTATGTCTCGCGAACTTACGAGTATATAATTTAAAATTCTTTCAAAATTAAGTTCACCACATCCTATCAATTAATGGAGCAAAATAAGTTGCTATAAATGAAGTGTTATCCAACTTTCAAAATTTTATCACAATTATGGAAACTTATTGAACGCACCACAAATTTATCTTGGAGATTTTAACATCATAGAAAAATGAAGTGCACCGCACATAATACTGTGGAAAAATAATTGTTGTTTTACTATTTTAGTTGATAGAGAGAAATAATATTGTATTCGCGCGAAGGCATCATGTCATATGTATTAATACTCACCCACGCAATTTTTGTCGTTTCATTCCCAAAATATTCTCATGTTTTCTCCAGGTTGTGCAGTTAAATTTAAGATCGCATGAAAATAAAGTACACTGCAAACAATAATCCACATTTAATTTTATTATTATTATTAATGTATAGTCATACCCATACCATTTAATACAGGAAAAAATGATGTTCTTACCTTGTCCTTTGCATAAACACCATTATTATTTCTGTCACAATCGCAAAACCTTCTCAGACGTCCTCCATGATATGCGCTAAATTGGTTTATTGTGCGACATGAAATCCACTGCTCATATTAACTCATGGTTTAAATGAAAATCTATATAATCACTGGGAAATTATATGCTCTTCATGAGTTGTCATCCCACATTAAGCGATGGCGTTGCGAAAACATTCACATAAGCTTCTGTAAATTGTCCGGTGTATTTGATTTCATATGGTTGAATGCCTATTTCTTAGCAACGAAGGAAAGTTCCTCTAAAAAACTGGATGGTACTTTTGAACAATACTTCTTTTAAGGGAAGCGATAAGTTATTTAAATATTAAAGGGAACATGCATAAAAGTCTTATAGTGTCTACGTGATGGAAATGTCATGTAAACCTACAGCAATTTAGATAAGATAAGCATATCTTAAATATATTTCAATCAAGATTAATTAACGTGATATTACTTTTATTAAAATAAATTGTTAAGAAGCAATCGAAATTGGACCCAAGATAAGTTTTTTCATTCTTATTCTAACTACCGCAAGTAGAAGCGGTAGATCATTGCTAAAATTTGAATTATACTTTTTTTCATTACTTTGGATGATGTGAAATGTTCGGCGTGGTTGAAATAGCCAAACTCTTAGTACTACTTCGCCCATGATAAACAGGCTGTACTTAACTACACCAAACGAAATGCAACATATTAAAAATGAAAAATAACACCGGTGTGTTTAGCCCTTAATTGAGCCTACAAACTTAATGCAATCCTCCCTCAAAAAAAACTGCGGTTTTGACCACATGGTGCTCTTTACTTCTACCTCCAAATTATCAATTCCTTCCCAAACAGTTTCAGAACGAGAAAGGTTATTCCGTGGCACTGACTCGCCCCACTGTGGGTCGAATGACCTGGCTCTGACTCAAAACACTCTTCTCAAACTATTTATGCGCACCATCGAATTTATTGAATCAAAAGAATAATTAAGGCCGTAAATCTTTTGGGCTACGCCGATTCATTGATTGCGCACTTATTTCCGCGCAAGTGTGTCCCCGTCGGAAATTAATTGCCTTCCATTTGCCGGATCGTCGTTCTGGAGATTTATCCGTCGCATTTTTCGCCCTTGGGCAGGAAACGGCCATCGATCGCAGTCACGGCCGGCCGCCCATCCCTTTTTCGCCTCCCACCCGAGCGAGATCCGCGGTTCGAACCCCGCTGTGAGGAAACGCGTCCGCATTTTGTTTTATTGCTCCCATTCCGGCGTTCACTCCCGATGACCCCGGAGGGAGTGAATAAGTGAGATAGGAACGCCTGGCCTCGGCGACACGGGAACTACGCCATCGATCCGAGCGGATGACGTCTCAAGTCTTCACCCATTTAACATCCCTAATGAGTGAGGTTTGCCGATGAGATGAAGCGGCGCCATCTTTGGATCCGGGACGCTTCTGTGTTCGGTCGCTTGTTCAGCAGACGATGAAAACTTGAGAATGAAGGGATCATGGGATCATAGCTGGACAGTCCCGCCACCATCCATCGCGTGAAGGGTGCAAACTGACGCCGTTTGAATGCTTGGACCAATTTCTCCGTTCATGCTCTAAAAGGAATGTTTATTATGGGTGAAATCTTTCAATTTTCTAGGAGTCGCTCCATCCATATGGTTCCTTGCGCGTTATTTGAAATAGAGTGGTAAAATATTAATTTTATTTTCATGGAAAATCGTGTTTTAGTCAAAATATTTTTTTATTTGAAAATTAATTATACAATTCAAATCATGATTATTTCAAGAGTAATACACAGTTATTCTCTTCCATCTGGTCATCATCATTGGTCGTTCATTCCTAAGATTGGTTGATTGCAGCCCTCCATCCTACCCTATCTACGACGATGGGTAAATGGAAGAAGGGACCATTAGGTCTCAATTTCGCCCAAGTAAAGACCTCTATCTATCTATATCTTTCTGATGCTAATTGGCTTACTTCCTGATATTTTTTGCAATGTACTTTCTTCTATATTTGTCCCATATATTTACCCTTGGCCTTCCTCTTGGGATTTTCCCTCTATTTTTCCTTCTTTTATATTCTTCACGAAACCATTGTGCCTTAGGGTGTGGTCAATCCATCTGGTTTTTCTTTTCTCTCTTATGTTCCATAAGGTCCGATCTTCGTCTATTTTTTGTATACTTCTTCATTTCTTATTTTATCTGTCCATTTGATCTTCCTCCAGCATCAGGTTTGGAAGACTTCTAGTCTTTTCTGGTCTACTTTTCCGTTGGTCAATGCTTCTTATACATAGCGTGCCACGCTCCATACGAATGTTTTTACGCATTGTTTCCTTGTCTGTAGTTCTATCTCCTTTGAGCACAGCAGTTGTCTCTTCATTTGGAATGCTCTCTTAGCTTGAGCTATTATTCGCTTGATCTCTGTAGTACTTCTTCTTTAGTTCCATTTGATGGTACTTCCTAGATAGGTGAAGCAATCCACTTGCTCTAATTTTTGTCCTTTCAGAGTGACTACTGTATACCGCTTCTCTCTTCCACACGCTAGGATTTTAGTCTTCATCTTGTTTATGTTCATGTTGTATCTTTGTAGAACTTGATCCAATACGTTTAGTGATCCTCCTGGCTTTCTGCTATCACTGCAATATCGTCGGCGAAGCGTAGCATGTTAATATCTTCTCCATTGATCCTAATTTTGTTGAATCTGATGCCTTATGCTTCTCTTGTTGTCTCATCCAGGTATATGTTGAAGAATGCAGGTGAGAGGTTACATCCTTGTCTAACTCCTTGGTTAAGTTTAGCCTCTATATGGCTTCCATCTCCCATTCGCATTGAAGTTACTTGTTTCTTGTAAAGCTGATAGGTTATTATTCTATCGTTGTAATCTATTCCAAGTTTTTCCAGCAGTTTAAACATCTTGTTCCATTCCAAATTTTCGAAGGATTTCTCCAAGTCCATGAATGCCGCCACATACAGTTGCTTATTCACTTTTATTGTTTTCTCTATCATTCTCAGAGAGAGTGCGTATGGCTTCCCTGGCTCCTCTGTTCTTCTTAAAGCCAAATTGGTTGGTTATTTTCAAATTTCCCTTCCATCCTTTGACTTATTATTCGCGTATTTTTTATACATGTGACACAAGGCTCAATGTTCGGAGTGCCCGACATTTCTCTCTCCTCGTCTTCTTTGGTATCGCGATCATCACACTCCTTTGAAAGTCTTCATGAAATCCTCCGTCTTTGTAGCTATCTTTGATTATTCCAAACAGATTGTCCATGGCTTTGTTTTCGAGTGCCTCTGTGTTGTCTCCGTCGATTTTGTCTTCTCCAGGAGCTTTGTTTTTCTGAATTTTTTTTGTCTCTTCTTATTTTCAATCTGGTATTTATAAGTATTTAATTTTCGTGGCAGTCAATAACTGAAAACTATGCTCCAATGCAACATAAATATTTTGATTGTACAATATGTCACATTTTACATGCATATTTATATTTCATAAAAATATTTTACATATTGTGTATTTATGTACATAAACAGTTAATCATTACCAGAGCGTATTTATGCTAAAGTATTTGCTTTTGCCATAAAAAACATTTTTGCTTCACACAACGTGTATGTAAATTGATTTGCTCGAGCATTTATCATTCCATGAATATGTTTTCCATTAACAGTCTCGTGTTTTCGTTTTAGCATTAAAAAATCCATGTCTAAGATTGCGTACATTTGTGTTACGAGTTGTATTCCAAATCCTATTAGATTGTTTTAAAGATGGATATTGAATTGAAACGTCCAAAGGCAATGACAGGAAATCTATCACCGTCTGTGTCATTGCCGTCAAGAAGTAATAGGGATAAATGGCGAGAGTATACGCTTGTAAAAAATCAACCTACGAATCATTAATTTTAATCATCTGGCCATAGGATACACAATCAAGTGTGTTATAAATATTCCAGCATTAATTATCTCCGCTTTGAACAGGACATCTTAATTGGGCGGCATCTTTCCAATTTTAATTCCACGTGGTGCATTGGATGGAAAACCTATTAATATCAAACATAAAGATCTGTTTCTTCATCAAACCTTCAACCTCCCATTCCCGTCACTTTCCCCTAACCTATCCGCTTGGCCCCCGTCAATCTCTGTAAATCCGACCCCCTCCCGTGTTACTGCTCTAAGCTGTAGACCACCCTAGACCACCTCTAACTCCGTCTGCCACCAAGCATATCCCTCTTTAATGTTTTTACGTTATCCTTTTCGACCCACCATGACCTCCTAGTCCTCGCAGATCTCAAATTGCAAATTCGGACTCTACCTCATCAACTATTTCAGATAACCTTCCTATGCTTTGGCCTCATCTTCATTATTCTCTCCCGTCCAAAGTTTCACATCCTCACGGCATTAACGAGCGAGAAACTTCTCACGCCCTCCAACTCTTTCCTTTCCTCAGATTTTCTTCCGTTATGCATGTAGAGGTAAGTGTACAAAGGCCACGTCTGATATTCATTAGGTCATTATCACAAATTAAAGGCTCTAAGTTGCATGTCCTCGTTTAATATTTATTTCATTCACATATCCATGTCGATTTTTCATTCTTTATAACCTGTCCACTGGGGCTACTTAACATATACGTATTTACCTAAAGAAAAAAGACTTCGGCGAAATCATTAATCATTCAACAAATTCTGCGACTTTATTCCGTTGCATGCAATTTATCGCTAATACTCTGACAGAAAGAAAGGAAATTAAGAAGGCAAGAGAGCACAGCAAATCTTCTATATTCTCATATTAAGTTCTTTGGATCAGCAAATCGCCAAACTTTGGTCTCATGAAATTCTAGGTCAAGTTTTTGTATATTTGAGTATTTTTTATTATTAAAATTTGCGAGATGGCTTTGTGGGTTAGCGCAACTGGGTAGTGCGAGTAGCCAGTTATCACTGCTGAAAGTGGCTGAGAGTTGAAATTTGACACGAAAAGTAAGCTGTTGGCGAAACAAAAAGTGTTAAGGCTATTTGGTGTTATCGTTAGTTGGTGGAATTACTTAATAATTAAATTAACAGAATTAACTCGTTATTTGAGAGAACAGTCTTTGCCACGATCCAGGTGTATTGCCCGCGAGGCACCACAATCCACAATCACCCGATGATGTTAACGAAGCCGTGAAGACAAAGTAAATTATTTGTGAGAATAGCAAGTGACTTTGTCAATTCAATCAGTGGCTTAGGATCAACAAAATGCACTGGAACTAATCATGCAGTCGTAATTGTCATCACTTATTGATCAAAGCACTTAGTCATATGTATGTATCCAGTTAAGGTACCCTGGTATTTTAATGCCTCGGAATCCCACCAAGTTAAACCCAAATCAAAAATAATAAAGCCAATTACGCGAGTTTCACACTTAAATGCCGTTCACTGCAACGCAATCTGATAAGCCAAGAATAAGGGAAAAAGGACTCAATTCCTATACCCCCCTTCTTGAATGAAGCCGGCCACTAACCCAATCTACCAGTCACCTCCCTTCCCCAGGCCACCGCTAACGCCTTCTCCTTCCCCCGCGCCAAGGCGACCCGGCTCGACCCGTGGCACCGGCAAACACCTCCTCCCAGCCCCCCGTCCATCATCGCCCGGTCTGTTCTCGCTATTGCCCCGCACCCTCCCCCCTTATCTTCTTCCCCCACCCCCCCACGGTACCGCACCCGCGCGCGCATGGAGACTCATTCTCGGTGCGGTGGTGACCACCACTCGGTGACATACAAGGAAGGGGACCGGCAACGGAATGCATGTGGGACTGGAGAGGGGAGGACTTGTAGGTTGGGTGGAGTAGGGTGGAAGAGGGGGCACGCTTTGAGGACGGCAGGGGAGAGGAAAGACCCAGGAGGAGGAGAGCACAGACGCCTCCCTCGGGGAAAAATTCCTGGTCAGTCAAAACTAAGAGGGATAGAGAAAATTCGCTGGCTTGCAACATTATCAAATATGGCATCCAAATCTCGGAGACGGTAGTTTTCTCTCGGACGGGAGTTTTTTTTGTTCATACCTCCAGGAAAGGTTAATTCTGAGTTCATTTTCCCCGTAAATTTCATACCACAATAAACCATAGCGCATGGTGGTACATAATCAATATTAGTAGCGGGATCCGAATGGGCATTGCGGTAATTTTTTACGGTTATTTCTCTCCAGCCAAAATGATTATGTTCCCGCATACCATGGGAGTGAGAAACCGGGTGAACAAGGCTATAAAAGTTCATAATCTGATTAATTAAAGAGTCGGACTTGAATTCAGCAGGAAACGGTTACCGAGGTGGACTATGAGTCATTTACTATTCCCAATTGTTCAACTTTGGTTGAGAAAATGCGATTATAAAATATTTTGTACTAACAGGTAGAGTCTATCAAATACTTCAGTCGAATTTTCGCTGAAATGGCAACGTGAATAATTAAAAACATGTATACGTTTGATAGAGTATTTTAGTGGGAGTTGCAAGAGAATACGATGTGACGAAGAGAACTTTGACAAAATGAGGGAATTTTAAAAACTACGACTTGCAAGTAAAAAGATTTCTTCTCAAAACTATTTCACGATTTTTAATAAACAACTTTCCAAAGAGTTTTAACGCAATATTATGGGGATCACTGATTCTGTTTTCAATTATTTTCAAATTTATTAGTGATGAATTTTATAGTTTTGTGTGTTACGGAAGGCTGGGCCATAAGGAAAGAGGGATTGAGATGGCTTGAGCATTTAAATTTGGTGTTTGGGATAATTGTGAAAGAAATTTGTAAAAAGGGGAATGAAAATAGGGACTTCGGTTTATTTGACTAAAGAATAATCATGCTGTCATCACGAGGTCTTTTCAACGGATATTCGGTTCAAAGATCTTGCGTTATTGCCGAGATAGTAATGAGTTTTTATTTATCTTTTTCGCTATTTAGGTGTATACTCTTATTACCATTAAATGAATTGAAATATATTTTATATGGCCAGCCATGTATTCATATTATTTTCTAATCCGTCATACACCTTCGATAGCAGTGAAATATTTATCAGGCTAGCGATTATATGCACATTACATCCTAATAATTACAATACATTCTTTTTACTCTCCTTTTGATTTAAGGCAGGCAAAAAAATGTTGACTACGTGCATTGGATATGAGTACTTGTAGAGTTTTTGTCGTTCGGGACGTTTTGGCAAAAATGCAAGAGATAGGGGACAGATATATGAAGAGATCGAGTGGGTTCTGAAGGAATGTGGACTCAGTGCAATGGATATAGACAAGTATGTAAGAAGTTTTCTACGCTGGTTGAGTCATATTGAGAGACTGGATTAGTTGAATCACCGAACAGATATGTGAGAGAAGAGGAAATAGCTTGAGATAAAGAGGGAGACCGTGAAAGATTTATGGATGAATATGGTTGAGGTGACTCTCAAGACGAGGAGCATTAGAAGTCTCAGCAAGAGAAGAGCATGTATGAAGCAATCAAAGCTTGAATGTAACACAGCCGAATGAAGTAAGCGTGCAAGGACGGAGACAATGCGAAAGATTATTGGAAGGGTGTAAGTTCTCTGAAATAACGTAAAATTGGGTATTTTTGGGTACTCCGTAAAAGAACGACGTGTAGGGTATGCATTAAAACAAGAAAACGGACAAATGAATACCTACGGCAGAAAAAAACATAATTAGATACCTGCAGCTATCAATATTTACAATGCTATATGAAAGATGATATATGCATAATATGCAATACTTCTGAATAAATATATTTTTAGTAAAGTAAAATTGAAATAATATTTCAATTTCAATTCAATTCGTGTATTAGTGTAGTATATCTGCAATAATGATGCTAGCAGGATTATATAATATTTAGCTAAGAAATGCGTTTACTACCTCAAAAATTAAATGAGAAGAATTGTCTTTCTAATACGTAAATAAATTATCAAAAGCGGTTTGGTGGCGTGCCCATGCCGGTAGTAGCATGCTGACTTACGTATCCGAACGGGACTTCACAATTGCATACATATTGGCCGTGGGTCTCCAATCTTAAAACTTCCATCTCGGAGGGGCACCTCGAAAATATTTCGGGCGCACTTCATGGTGAGGTGTCGCGGTTGTGGATTGGATGAGGGGCGGAGAGGGCCGAGGCGGGATGGGCAGGAGGTTAAAGTGGAGGTCTCAGGCGGGAGAGAGGAGGAGGCGGCGGGAGTGTGGGCGGGTGGAGAGCGAGCGGCTTGGGGTGGGTTTCGAGTGCCGAACGGGGGTGGGGTGTTGGTTTGGTGGCGTGAGAAAGCGCCATTCCTCAACTCCGGCGAACCTCTCGAGTCACAGGCGTCCACGCCGACAACACCCTGCTCTACGCCATTTGGATAACGATAGACGTGTAGGCGGGTACGGGTACCTGATATGAGAGAAAGAAAGAGAGAAGGAGGTGGAAGGGAGGGGAGACAAGGAGTGCATGCAAGTAAGCGAAGATACGAACAGCACACACTCACACACACCCTGAAACACCTACTCTCCACCAACGCGCTACCCTAACAAGTTTCTCCAAGGAAAAATATGTACATTTATTCATATATATGTATATATATGTTCATTGGTTGGTCGGCATACGGGGCTTGGCTCCAGGTGCAAACGATCCAACACTTCACCCGTGTGCGTCTTATCGCCAAAATAAAAAGAGATTGCCAAATATTAGCGTGGAGGGTAGGAGGTGGTTGACAGATTAAAAAAGTATGTATTGCCACGTGGGAAGCCAATAGCGATGGGTTTAACTTCTTCTTTGATTCAATGAGGTGACAAATGACCGCAGAGACTACGATCGTAATATCAGTTTTTGATTTATCAACGCCGTAAATTTACGAAAGGGCTTTTTTTGAAGTAACTCGCTGGAGAACTCCCAAAATAAATCAATATTTCGGTTTATATATATTGTCGTTCTCGCAGGCGAGATAGTTTTTTCGTACTTCCGGCTTCTTATGATCACAACTGGAACTTAAGAGAGCAAATAGTTGGAAGAGAGAGACAGCAAGTAATGCGCATATGTGAAGTACCTGTAATCAAAGATAATTTTTTCAGTGCAAGTAGAGTTTGTTATTTTGCCATAGCAGTATTAAGCTTAAGAAGCCCTCGTATTAATATATTAGAGTTATATAATGTAATTAATTCCTGAGGTAATATTAAAGCTTTTTCAATTTCGAAGGTTTCCATCAGGGATTTGGTAAGATTCAATCTGATTTGGAAATAATCAAGCGTTAGTTATCCAGTCAATTAAATGGTTATAATCACTACTAGCGCATGGCAGGATCAATATGAAAAGAATGAGATGAAAATAAGTCATAAGGAATAAAATGTTATGAGGTTCTAAAGATATATAAAATCTAAGATAAACATGAAATTTGGGTGGCATAAACTAGAACTAGTAGAAAAGTTCACCCATTTTGGAAGAGTTTTAAAAGAAGGATGGCCAAGTAAAAAGGGAATGAAATAAGGAGTGCGTTAGTTAAAGAAGCATTTACAAGGAGGCGGGAGTCAATGACAGGCATATCAAGCAAAATAAAGAAAAGATAGTGACAATTTTCAACTGGAAATCCAGTGGATAATTGTTACTGTATTTTCTTCATAATGTTCGAATTTCACCACATCTCGCCTGAACCAGCTCAATTTTTGATATTAAGCAAAGAAACAAAGTAAAGTATTAATATGGACTGTAGTTTTTGTATAGCTCGGATAATTGGCCTTTGAGGCAAGATGACAAGCGTAACTAGGAACCGTTATAAATTTGGATATACAGAGCAAAATTGTGAGTTATTGTTACATGTACCATGGGATTTAAAAATATTTGGATCACCTTAGTCAAGACTTAGGAGATAGTAAAAGCTAGGACCCTTTAAAAACCTACCTTAACCTGGAAGACTCCTGAAAAAAAGACTTTATTAAAAAATCTTTGGTGAGACTCTTGCATGAGATAAGGCTAATAAGAGCATTTTCTGATAAGAAGAGAAATCTCTTTTCGAAGAGCATATGCCAATGGAAGTATCAATACCTTAAATTTTTCTAAGCATCTGAAAACTAAACCTTCCGTCGCTCATCTCTTCTCTAACATATTCCATTTTCTTAAAATCAATTTAGTTAACATCGATACGTAGATATCGGGGGTGGGGGGGGTAGTGGTAAGCGGAACGTGATAGGTATCGTAAAAAACATAATTTTAAGGAGAGATCCACCTTAAGGAGCGTGAAATTATCATGAGGGTAATGGTAAACTTGGAAAATTGGCTTTAGTTAAAAAAAGACATTTAATTAAGGTACAAGGCACATTGTAAAACTAAGGGCCGTGTTCATATACTTATATAGTGACACATCAGAACGGTTGTGCGCATCTTTTGATTGTTTCAAAAGCCTCTGAGTTTATAGTTTTGTCCCAGTATTCGTTTACCTGTTCATGAATGGAGATACAATGACCGATAACAGTCGTTGCTTCCGACAGTTGCGAAGTGCGTGCTATGATTCGATTTTTTTTGCAAAAGGATCATAAGCTGTTCATATTTAGTCGTACCGAGTTTTTTCTGATCTACAGTAATGAGTGAAGGAAAGGTTAGGCTTGGGTGTCGAGCTTCAAAACTGGCGGCACAAATGTGCATGGTGAAGAACGGAGTGGCAGGTCGATGAAATCGTTCAACAAGTGGACCAAGAACTACGACTTGATCGGCAATAGACGATTAAGTGCTCTTGTTGCACTCGCCACTATTTATAGGATTATTTTGGAATATCTCGGATAATAATACAAATTGTTTACACAGTGGGTACCAAAATTGCTTCTCGGCCAACACAATGAGGCAAGAAAGTTAAGCGTAGGAGCGTTTTTAGAATGCTATCGACGAGACGGAGATATCTTGACCGTGCAATTAGCACTTATTACCTCTTCTTTCACTTGAAACAGTGGATTGATGGACAACAGTTTGAAGACGACGAGGAACTCAGACCGCCCTTATCAATTGGTTCAATTCCCAGGCGGCAAACTTCTACGCTGAGGGATTAAATAAGCTGGTGCAGCGTTACGAAAATTGCTTAAAGACGAACGAAGATTATGCAGAATAGTGAGGTAGATTTGTAGGAAATAAAAACGGTCGATAATTTTTTTTTCTGACGAATATATTTTTTATAACCCTCGCAAAATTAGAATGCGTGGTTTCGATACCTTTCTGGAAGTTGTGTTGATGAATTAGAGAACTTCAAAAGCAGTTCGCAAATAATTTTTTAATGATATATCTAATAATAATATTTAATTTTTGACGATCCGGAGATAATATACTGTAACTCGTAAAAGGTTCGATGACCGGGGTAAAAGTTGAGCTGTTACTTTGAAATCCTCTTTTGTTCAAATGATATTTAAATCTACCAATGTTCCTCACTGAAAATGAACCTGATGAAAATTGATTAATAACTGTATGGTTATTGAAAATATTTATACTAATAAAGCGCGAGTACATCCACCAGATCTAAAGTACTCCTAAATTTAATTAAAGATCTTAATTTACCGAATCTATGCCTTCAGACCACGCTCACTACATTTGAAAGCGTGGCTAAAAAACCCATTCTTATAATGGATGAATAAACTTCATACGAAATGCAAATCTCTTCACTTAATCATTTTCCCTTAAACAGAGCCATTAATTATTTCCTTCCCCATTATAGAGGCCGAGTATCCCGCCATCTCGAAGGGTTTGCTCTAACATTTCTCATAGATTTATACTCTCTTCTTTGCGCAACTAGGCATGATGTTTTCCTTTTCAACTCAAACTGAAAGTGACCATCCAAATGGATTGCAAAATTAAAATCAAATCTCCTCAGTAGTTTTCCAACGATTTTTATACCTCCGATAGAACAATTGAAGTAAAAAACAAAGTTAAAATAACTGAGCTCATCATCCTTCAACACAGAGAAACTACATACAGCAAGCCATTACGGTCACAGCGTGTCGCCAGTGGAATCAACTGACACCCAATTTAATGAATGTCCCTTCTCTCCCATATTTTTTAGCGTGAACTCCATAAATCTTAATTACCCGACAAGTGAGCAAACAAAACCAAATAACTGAGAAACCTACGTAAGGTATTTGATGAAGAAAGCCATAATGCCTACCTCCACGATCAAAGGTCTTCTGAAACACACTTTCCAGAAGATATCACGACACCAAGATCAATACTCACCAAATTACTCTCAGTGTCGTCATAAGAATTTGAGTACAAAACCTGGAAGCATTCAAGGAAAATGTATGTCCTATATGTAATAAATTTTATTGTACTTGTAGTTAACTATGGTCATAAACTAGTAATGCACTAGGCTAACGTAATAAATCGTTAGTTTTATCGACTGCATTTCTACTAATATTTGGTCACTAACTACTTCCTACGCTAGCAATGAGTATGCGAGCCAGTAGGACCAGTCGATAGATCCTGGGAATTGGAAGAATTTTAAGAGATTGGAGGAGCGAATAAGGAAGGAAGTTATATATATATATATATATATATATATATATATATATATATATATATATATATATATATATATATATGTATGCATATATATATGTATATATATATATATGTATATATAAAAATTAACACACAATATAGAAACAAAAAAAGAAGAACACACACGTTATTTCTTGATATTTCGACGGAAACACTCCATCTTCATCTGAAGATATAGAAGTAATAATCATTACTTCTATATCTTCAGATGAAGACGTGTTACTGTGTATTGTACTATTCGGCACTTCCGTGTTACGTCTACGAAAGCATATATATATATATATATATATATATATATATATATATATATATATATATATATATATATATATATATATATACGTGATATATATACGTGATATATATACATATATATATATATAAAATATATATATCACGTAAATTGAAAGATAAAAATCACAGCGGGCAACTCGAAGGTTGGCTTCATAGGTGATGGTAGAGGCCTCCTAACACAAACCCCAACGGCGGGTGCAATTCACGCATCAGGGTGGGGGACTAGCTCCTTTCCTTGAACCGTCTTTGGTTTCTCAGAAATATCTTGTATACGAAAATTCACACAGATTTGGAGAGCCTCAAGATATTCAGAAGAATGATTAAATCCTTATTGTATTCACCGTGTATTTTTAAATTGAGTTTGGCCAACCCTATTTATATTCCCATTGTAATCTTTAAAAATCCTGTCAAGCTGGCATTTACCTTTAACTTTCATTCTCTATAAACAAAACACTTTTAAGTAACCTTCAAAGTTTCAAATATACTATACCCAAGAGGCCAATCATTTCACGACCTTACGTTGTTTCTACGCCTTATCTCTGAAAGATTGAAGTTATTTGGAGTATTTATGAACCCACATCAAATCGAGGTGTCCCTTCGAGTGAGATATGCTACGTATAAAATAAATAAACTTTAAGTTTGAAACTTTCGCAAAAAATTATTAACATGGTATTACAGTTAAAGATTCAAATGTATTCAACGTGAAAATATTTAAAATATATTATACTTTGGTTGTTAATTTTCAATTTCTTTAATTGTACCTTTTCTCATTGATTCATTAGCCTAAATGAAAGAGAATTTTAGGCTCGAGAGTTTTTACACGATTTTGTTTAGTATTTTACTATTTACGGGTTTTTGCTGTTGATTTTCAATTTATTTAATTGTTCATTTTCTCATCCACTCAATGGCCTAAATGAAAGAGAATTTAAGGTTCGATTTTTTAATATTTAACACTGCAGGTTTTAACGAAAGATTGAACATCTGGCTTTTAATACTGGCTTACAGAAACAGCTATGAATTTCCTAAACAACTGGTTCCAAAACATGCTTCGAGGGTAGCTCTTTATGCATTGAGCCTAATAATGAAAAGGCAGTAATATATTGCTGGAAATGGCTTTATTGTTTTTCGAAGTATTCCTTATGACTATCAATACACATTTGCATGCGCTCGAACCAATTTTCATAACACTTTTTCCACTCCGATTGAGGTACCTATAAAAAAACATGGTTTTTTAATGCATCAGCGGCTTCTTCAGGCGCCGAAAAACATTGGTCACGCAATTTTTTCTTCATGACGGGAATAAAAAGAAGTCGTTTGGAGCTAAATTAGGGCAGTACGGAGGATGACCCATCAATTTGACGTTTTGGCCAGTCAAATAGGTAGTTATTTCACCTGATCTGTGAGAGCTTGCATTGTCATGATGAAGAATGATCCTTTTTGCCGCTTCTTTTTTCGTATTTCCCGAAGAATTTCTGGCAAACAAATGTTCGTGCATCATTCAGAAGTCACGGTTCTACCTTGCTCTAACGGCACGGTTGCCACAAGTCCGGTTATTCCGAAGAAACAGGTGATCACACCTAACATTCAAGTTGATCGTTTCGTACACCACTATGACATGTCTACTATATTGGCGTGCCTACTTCTTTCAACCTATCATTTCTTGCGGACATTCATACCAGAATAAGAAACAAAATCTTGGGTTCGACTTTCATTAAAATAAACTTTAAAATAATATTCGATTATTCACCTGATCAATATTTACTGCTGCAGTCCTACAATTTTGTTCACCACTATCACTACCCCACGTTCTCTCCGCCTCTCTGTCATATTAAATTGTAAGTATCGTGTAAAATAATCCGACTTAACACTCCAAGTTTCAATCCTAAAAGTTGTGATCCTCTTATGTGACCTCTTTTATTCTGCTGCTGTCCATTTCACTGGGCAAGGATGCCTGATGACGACCACGCCGCCCAAGTCTCTCACCTGGCCTGGAGTACGTCTACCTGACAAGCATTTTCCTTTTAGGTTTTTTTGGTTTTTTTATGTTCCTCTCTCGTTCCTCTCTATCTTCGACAAATTGCGCATTAAATGTGTATATATTAATACATACAAACAAATACTTATTGTTTCACTTCACGGGTCTCCCTAGGGTAACCCTGAAGGACTACACCGTCACTCGTCATGAATCCGTGGTTCACTCTGTATGTACATTTATCTTGCCTGGGATCTCTTGCTAAGTAATTACCTGAGATATCTGTTACCTGAAATGTGTTGGTATAAAATTATCAGAAATGTAATCCCTCCGAATAAATGGTTTTACTTGGACCCTGCATTTACCTACCCTACCCTGTATATCTTAAAAAATGTGAGTATAGTATAAATTAAGGGCACCCAGGTTTGACAAGTTTGGGAGTTACTTTTCACTTTGCACTTATTTGGATGCCTGCTCTCCTTATGCACGGTTCAGTGGAAAAGAGGAAGTGGGTGTTCTGCCGAGAGTTAAATGCCAGGAGTGGGGACAGTCATTAAATGATTTCGGAAAACAAGCTGAAACAAGTCATCGACCGACGTCTTGCTCAGCCCTGGTGGAGAGTGTTAGTAGTTTTATTCTCCCTCACCCTCTCTCAACCAGCTTATTTAAATTTCTGTCGAGTGAATTGTTGCTATATACAATTAGTTCTCATTTCTCTTGTAAAAACCGCAAGCAAAAAAAATTAGACTCAGAGTAGAAAACATGAAGAGCATTATTCCTCCCATATATTTCCCGTATTATTGATGAAATAACCTTCGGACTGTGTGTGATTTCCAGGGTTGTTCTGCAAACATTTAACTTAATGTTAGTCAACCTGTTAAGAAATAAACCGAGAATTGATACACCTATGACATTGATTTACAATTCTGGTTCTTCAGCGCTGCGTTTGATATGATTGTAAAGTAAAACCGACTTCATGAGGATACCTATTTTCAAACATGTTCCAAGACTTCTATCATAACATTAATTTTTGACCATTTTCTTAGAAATATATAAATAAATCGTTAAATGCTTAGATTTTCCTCATTATTTTAATAATTATTTCCTACAGTAGAAATCTTGAATACGAGCTACACAGCAAAATATTATCCAAATTCTATTCAGTATAGTTAGGTATTTCTGTTGAGTCATGGTTTTTGTAAAAAATGCTGTCATTCCTGTGTTTTTCTTCTCTCTCCTCTCCATCCACCTTTCCTTCCTCCTTTGGATTTCTCCCAACAATCCTCTCTTCTCCCCCGAGTACTCCTTTCGTTTTCTTTTCCACCCATTTTACCTACTTCGTCCATCTCCATACTCATCTCAATAGTACCTATCTCCGTGTACCATCTTGTTTCACCGAGCAAGCAACGACCGTTTCTGGTCCATGCAAAAACTACGCTCCATATCAAAATTTAATCAATGATAATATCTAATATCCCTTTTCAACGTCCCTGTCAACAACTCCTTCCTCTATGTGAAAGTTTCTTTGCCTAGCGCAATCCTTCTTCTAATTCTATATCCTTTGGCCATCTGGGTCCAAAACACTTCCATAATAGGCAAATTACTCCACTTGCTCTAGTGGTTATCATCCTAGTTTATCGTTTAACTTAGCCATCCATCCATCATCTTCATCTTTCTCGAAACCCTCAAAAATTTTATATTATCAACCCTGAATCTCATCCTGTGCATGTTACGCTGTTTTTTCAATGCACTCAGAGTGATTGTAACCTCTTAGCTTATTGGCTAACTAAAGCCTGATGTGAGCTCGAAAATAGTTTAAAAATCAGGCTCTTTTTATGAATATAGTTCTTTATCTTCATCAATTGTTTTTTTATCAGGTCCACTCTATTTATTGGGAGAAATCGTATTTCATAAGCATTCTATCCTGCTACATAAAATGTGAATTGCGGGCGTTGGTTCTACGAACTATCAGGTCGGCATTCGAGTATATAATGTGAGAAGTTAATGAAAATACCTCCAAAGAATTAATTCATCCAGCTTTTTTTTTAATTTATGGCTCTTTTTCCCCCATGCCGCTTGTCAGTGACTTTTTATGTTGACTTATTGAGCTGAAACTTCTTACATAAGGCCAAAATATTTTCGGATTATCGTTCATCAATTATTATTTCGACAATTACGAATATTTATTTCGAAAATCTTAAGTCATCTAACGCTTTCGAAAAGCCTTTAGGGAAGAGACTGGATTTTACGAAACTTCGTATCGCAAGGGTTCATTCGGCGCCATGGATGCTTACACATTCGTAGCACACGATCTGCTACGATATTCCTCAGGGGCAGGGCGAGAGGGACATCCCTTTCGTCTTCCTCCTTCGATAATTTCACACTGTTTTACACCTTAATAAACTCCTTTGCTGTCTCCAACCGCTCATCTCTCTTTTCTTCGCCGTTCCCTCTGTCTCCGACTGCCATCCATTTCCTCCTTTCGCCCCCCCCCCCGGTCTCCATCTCCTCCGGCTTTTCCCCGAACACCCCACCATGCCCCCGATCACTCCCCGCCACACTCAGACCGCCGTCCTCGGGTTCGTCTGCCTCGTCAAGGCATTTTGGAATGTCACTCCCTCGGGTTCTCTCTGCTGATGGAACTGGTGGCAGCTTTCTGCAACAAGAGGGTTTGGGGGATGACGGGGGAAGGTTGGGGGTAAGTAGATGTGGGAGGGGAAGGAGTGAAGGAGGGAGTGAAGCGGGGAGCGAGGGGACTGGTTCCCTGGTCAACTTCCCCGCCCCTCCCATTCGGAGATCCTCGCTGTCTCCGCCTCCTCACCCCTTCAACTCTCTCGCTCTTCCGCGTATTTGCTAGTGTCTCTTTCCAGGTTTCGCACTTTTTACACGCCCCTCTTCTTGTGTAGACGTTCTTCAGCAATTATTTTTCCAACGAAGACTACACGAGTAAAGTCTCATTAATTACGTCTTCATTCCAGATGCCTAGCACCAATGACGGTGCAATGCGCTACCATACAGTTTTATGAGATGCGCACATTTTTCTTCCTCGTAAAACTGTGTGTTTATGTAGCTATCATCTTATGCAGCATAGCTAAAGGAATTTCTAGTGATGTGGTTGCGTAGTAAGCAGAGAATTTGGCTGTTGACGTGAAGATCCAGGAACAAAATCCCATTCACTCCAAGTCAAATGTTTTTTCCACGCGGGCAAAGAACTTGGTGGGGAACCAAATGGGTACTAGGAAAAGAACGGCCAGCCTATTTTGCTCGAGGGAATTTCAGAGGCACATTTTAACATGGCGGTTTTAACAAAAAGAGAGATATTGCTCGCTCAACAGAACAACTTTCGGCTCGCAGCGGTTTTTGTGTACTTTATATGATTTTTACTCCTTATTTTCGTATGATTTTTCATTTCATTGTTTTAGGCTATATCAAATAAGGTATTGCATGCGGTGTAACTTAACAGAATTTAATATTTCTGAAACTCAGGGATGTAAAATATGAGATGAAGACAGTATAGCTATTTTGTTGCCTGTTAGACTTCCCATTATACATACTACAAATATTTGGCTCCCTTTTCCGGGAAGATTGATGTAAGAAAAAACAAAATACGGGGGAAAGCCACCCTATTTCTGAAAAATGCCCTAAAGATCACATATACTCACAAAATTACTGCCGAACCTACAGATGGGAATACTAAAGAATCGAGTAAATGGTGCACACATCCATTCTCATGGATATATAGGTATAAGGAAAAGGAAATACATGTGTAATTATACATAAGGACACCTACTCTCAAAAAATGAACACCCTCATTGAGAATGGACCATACATCAATGCCTCTAGAAATTCACACTACAAAATGGCCCAAGATACAAAATCCGCATTCGCCAATTGCTAGCTCCTTATTAACAAAGCACTGAAGTTTCAACTGGCCACATCTAATCCAATTCTATCACACCTTCATGGCATTCCCAAGGTACACAAAAAAGATTGTCCTATGTGTCCCATCGTTTCCGGGCATCAACTCTCCCACATACAATATTTCGCAATCGCTCACTCAACAGTTCACCAACATCGGCTTCCAGAGTACGTCGAATGTTAAAACAGCCTTGATTTTATTCATATCATCAAAGATATCACACTAAAATACAATGATATCTTAGTGTCCATTCGTCCAGTCCTTATTCCCTAGTGTTCCTATCCCATAAACAATAATCTTCTTGGAAGATTGGCTCCAATCCAAATATATCCACGACGAAATTATCGGAGAGTATGTACGTGCTATTGGCAAATCTGGTTATGAATCAAAACTACTTCACTTTCAACAAAAAGGTACACATGCAAAACTTTGGTACTACAATGGGAAATTCACTATTACCCTTTCCTTGGGAACCTGTTCATGACTAAATTTGAAGATAACTGTGAAGTCGCTTTCGACTGTTTCCCTGCCACTTGGCTAATATACGTCGGTGATATTTTTCCAATTATGACATCAACCAAGCCCCTCCAGAACACTTCTTGGAAAAACGCAATAGCCAATACCCTACCATTAACTTCACCCATGAAAAAGGAACCAATCAATCCCTCCCTTTCCTAGATATCAGAGTAAACCGGACTAATACAAATAAACTTTCCTTCGACATTTATAGAAAACCCACACCCTCGAACAACTACATACGAGGGTCATCCGGAAAGTAGTACCCGTTCGTGCCGCATGAAGTGCTGACGACGCGAGTAGCCGCTGGACGAGGTCAGATAGCTTCAGTGGCTTGTCTGCCTTCTCTGAGCCAAGTTGCGTGACGCTAGCATTGCCTGTGTTGTTTCTGTGATTGTTTACAATGTTTAAAAAAATTGAGAACGCCGCCAGTTGTGAAGTGAGGGCAGTGATTAAATTCCTCAATGCAAGAAACGTTCGCCCATGTGATATTCATCGCCAATTAAAGGAGGTGTATGGAGACAATGTAATGGACGAGTCGTCTGTTCGGCGGTGGTGTCGCAACTTCAACATGGGGAGGGGGAACACACACGACGATGAGCGTTCGGGGAGACCGTCTGTCATTACAGACCAACTGGTGAGCTCAGTTGACGAATTCGTGAGGAACGATCGGCGCGTCACAATTGATGACATCTGTGAGCATTTTCCCAATGTTTTCGAACAATTGTTCATGAAATTGTTAAACACCATCTGCATTATGCAAAAATTTGTGCAAGATGGGTCCCTCGCGTATCTCAATGAGCTGGCGGCGAAGGACTATGCAGCAGGAATACAGAAACTTGTCACACGTTATGACAAATGCCTTAATTTGCTTGGAGATTATGTTGAGAAGTAGTTTAAAGTATCCTCTTTCAAATAAAATTTTTTATGTTTGTTAATATTTACTTTTGTGTCTTTATTTCACGAACGGGTACTACTTTCCGGATGACCCTCGTACATCAGTCGTCTTTTGAACATGATACACACAAACACGCGGCGTTTCATTCCCTAGTTCATAGACTCGTTAACGTCCCATTGATCAAAACAAATGTCAATCAGAATTGGAGCACATAAAACGAACCGCCGCTACAAATAGTTTCTCAACATAGTCTCAAACATAATCGATAAGATCCTCAAGAAACAAAACCACAAAAAATTAATTCAAGACAGCACCACATTATTTCCCACTGAAGAAAAGAAATACCTAAAATTACCTTTCCACTCCACACTAACCAAAGGATTCGCTCCGATTTTTAAAAAATATGGTGGAAAACCTATATTCGTCACCGACAATAAACTCAAAACACTTTTAGGTAACCCAAAAGATCCCATTGATTCACTGTGTGTATGTGTGTGTGTATGTGGCCAGCTCCATCCAAGCTAAAGTGATTTTTCGGGTACCAGATCTTCCTGGGAAACCATAACCGGCACAGGGAAAGGAACTGGCCCCCCTACCCTGATGTGTGAATTTTCACACGCCGTATAGGGCTTAGTACTGGGTGAACTCTACCATCACCTACTAAACCGACCTTCGGGTTGATTAATGTGTTTATGGTTATATATATATATATACTCCTGTGTATATATATATATATATATATATATATATATATATATATATATATATATATATATATATATATATATATATACAGGAGTTCTGTTCAAAAGTATCACGAGTTTTGTGTTCTTTCAAAAGTATTTATTTATTCATGAATAGATATTGTCCCCTTCAAAGTAATCCTCATTAGATATTTTACACTTGTCCCACTGTTTTTGCCGATCCTCGAAGCACTTCAAAAAAATCATTTTTTGTGATCTTGTTCAGCTCCTTCGATGCAGTCTTTATCTCGTCTATCGTAGCGTAGCGTCGTCCTTTCATGGGCCTCTACAGTTTCAGGAACAAGAAAAAGTCACTGGGGCCAGATCTGGGGAATGCGGTAGCTGCGACATCCTTAGTGTGTTGTTTTTGACAAAAAATCCGCGCACAAGCAACAATGTGTGAGCAGGGGCGTTGTCATGGTGCGAAAGCCAATATTTGTTCTTCCACAAATCCGGGCGTTTGTGGCGGATTGCTTCGCGCAAATTGCGCACAACTTGCTGGTAATATTCCTTATTTACCGTTCTACCCTGTGATAAGAACTCATGATGCACCACGCTCCTGCAATCGAAGAGAACTATGAGCAAAACTTTCACATTCGATCAAACTCCGCGCGCTTTTTTCGGTCTTGGATCGTGCTGCAGCATCCATTGGGATCATTGAGCTTTAGTTTACACGTCATAACCATAAACCCATGATTTTTCACTAGTTATCACCCTCTGGAGCAAATTTGGTCGTCGCGGAAAGAGTCCAACGCCTAATTTGCAATTTTAATGCGTTGCTGTTTTCGGTCGAAATTGGACAATTTTGGTACGAATTTCGGGGCGACCCGTTTCATGCCCAAATTATTGATAAAAATCGAATAGCACGAGGCAATCGATATGTTTAGGTCCTGAGCAACTTCTCTAACGGTGATTCGACGATTGGCCAATACTATTTTCTTCACTTCATCGATGTTTACATCTGTCGTTGTCGTGCTCGGGCGTCCGGCACTCTCTTCGTCCTTCACATCTCCTCAGCCCTCTGAGAACATTTTGTAACACCGATAAACGTTGCTTCGGTCCAAGTTAGCTTCTCCATATGCCAAATTTAACACTCGGAAGGCGTTCGCGCACTAAATTTCGTTTTTCACACAAAATATGATACAGATTCTTTGATCTATTTTTTGGAATTTAAAAAATAAGAAACGACAATATTACGGTGGAAAAGAAGATCATTAGTACTCGTAACAAAATAATGTTAATCCAGTTATACCATTGGTGTAGAGAAATAGAAATACACGGGCATTTTCGCTCTAGTATTCGAGCATTCATATTCTTAGTTTTCTTTTTTCACAATTATCACTGTGAAATAATTCGCATCCTTCCGAATATTTTAAGGCCTTTACTTGGTACGACAAGTCTTCCGAGACAATGAAGGAGAAAACAAATGTATTATGATGAATGAAAGAAAGGTACACTTCCCTGCTTTAGGGACCACATTACGTGTGCAGATGTTATTGTGACCCTGGTAGAGTTAGCCAAATATATGAATAGAATGCTCAAATTCCTGTCCACAGCTTTGAAAAAATGGAAAATGATAATAAATATGAAGAAAACCAAAGCTATGCTACTTTCTAGAAACAGGACAGAACCCCTTGTAAATTTAATGATTGGGGAGTCAATGATAAGCCAAGTAAAGACTTCCGCTACATTGGGAGTTAAACTAAAACACAAAACGGATACACCTCTACAATGAAAAGAAAGATAGCCTTGGCGAAGAAGGCATATAAAAATAAAAGGAATCTTTTAGGAAACAAACACATGAATTAGAAATGAGTAATTCTTTTGTAAAAACGTTTATTTGGAGTATATTATTACATGGTTGCAAAACTTGGGAATTGGGAAAGAGGGAAAAGGCTCAGTTGGAAGTAATTGAAATGTGGATTTGAAGAAGAATAACAAGAATAGGATGGACGGACAAGAAAACCAATATAGAAGTTCTGAGAGAAATTAAAGTCAAAAGGAATATGATAAAAGAAATGGAGAAAATGAAAATTAAATTTGTTAGACATGTTCTCAGACAAAACAACTTCCCGGAAAATCTAATGGAGGGGAAAGAAAAAGAAAAAAAAAGGAGGAGGAAGGCCAAGAAAGAAATTTATAGGTGATATAAAAAGTACTATGAGAGTAAGATCCTACTGGCTTAACTCGTAGAAGATGATGATGGCATAGTAAGTTCCGGTTTCGTTATTTCATGTACAAAAGAAAAACTTGATTTCAAAATTACTTCTTTATACAAATAAAATATTCAACCATTCGAGAACAAGAAATAATACGGTGCCTCCAACCAGTGACGAAAGTTTTACTACCAAGATAGCACCTTATGTTCGACTTTACCTACTCATTTACATTGGAAAATCTTTAAAAAAAGGCCACTCATCAGTTATTAGAATAAAATTTCGAATTTTTTAAGTATGGTTTCTAGCATAGAAGTAACTATCCTTAAAACTTAAATACAGTTACATTGTTGTTAACTAAAGAAGGCGCATATTGAAAGGGAAGCTTCGACAAGTTACTTCCATGCTACGTGTATGCTAAGGAATGCTCCAGTTTGCCGCGTGGAAAGCTCTCTGATACGGTTATCACTTAGAGCTCTCGGATTGTGCATCTCGTATGTAACGCTAACAGCATGAATGAATATGAACAGCATGAATGAATAACAACACCTCTTACTCAAACCTTAGTGCTGGATTAACAGAATTCCTTCAGTGAAGGTATACTCTGATTGAATTGCCATAATTTCACGATTCCATGCAGAAAAAGTATAATTTATAAATTTATTGAAATAATTCATAATTTGTAAAATTTGTAGTTTCCATGTAGTAGTTTCTAGCTACATGGCGGAAAATATTCACTTGTATGGAAAAAGATATGGGGAAAAGGTAAGGGTTTATATAACAAAGTGTATTTGGCCAATGTGGTTGGTCTCTTTCTTCTGTCTATACGTACCATGAAACGCACTTTTCCTATTCTTCATGACGTTGTACGAATACTTTCCTACTGTCCTTTCTCTTTTGTCGTCTATATCTCCTTTGATGGGTGAAAATGCTCCATAACGCCATCTCTTGCGCGAAGAATCGGAGCACTTGGTTGCACTAACACCCCCCCCCCCCGTAGACTTTAGGGTAAATTACATTACCTCGATAGCTCAAGTGGTTGGAGCATCGGCCCGACAAGTCGGAAGATCCTTTGTTCAAGTCCCGGTCAAGGGAATAATTTTACACTTGTGATTTGTTCGATTCCGCCTTTCCCACCTCCCCTCTATTCGTCCTTTATGTGTCCATCCGAGGATAGTGGAATCGTTGATAGCAAAATATCCTCTACTCTGACAAATCCTTTATTCCTCAAACTACCTCGCGTTGACGTCATCCTTAAACTACTTCTTGTGACTCCTTCCTAGGGCTTCCTTTGTAATTCTTCCCATTCGACGGTGTCTTCCATGATAATCTTCAGCAGACATTTTCGGCAAATCACAGGTTGCAGCCAAATATTTTCCATCTTCTGTGGCTTCTCTCTTTATTCACTCTTCGAATTACTTAATTACTCGTTCTCGCAATTTTATTTTGATGATTCTTTAGTAGCAGCACATTTCCGTTGCTTCCAATCTCTTTTTTCTCTTCTGCTGATACCTTGAACACCGGAAGATGATAGGAAAGGTTTTATGAGCCCCATCCTTATGAAAAGAACCAGGCATTGGGAAACCGTTTCATTTTTCTTATGAAAATTCTCTTAAGCACTACCCCAGTTATAATGGTATCAGTTATGTCTTAAATGACTATAATTTTGATGAATTAAGGTTTAGACGGAACTCAATCATCACAATCAATTACAATTTTTCGGGAATTCTACCGTGAAAAATATTTACAGCGTGTTTCCCCAATCGTACTTACTCTCGAATTGTTCAATATTAAATTATTTTTTCTCATATGTTTATTCAAGAAAATTAATACTCTTTCCAAAAGTAATTGTTTCATTTTTAGCCTAGCGGTTTCATTTTTGTGAGATTTATTTTGAATTATAAAAATCCAGCCGTTTCCATATACCTATTCCATTAGGTCGATTCATGATAAAGTCCAATTCTTTGGATGTTCATAATTTTCCATAGAAAATTTATGCTTTGCGAATAAATGTTGATGCTTTCTCTGATTCAGTTTTGTTTTCATATGCATTTGCTTTCGCTAACAGTCGTCGTACGCTAATCTTAGTGCAGTCCCGTAATAGTTTCTTCGTTATTACAATACAATTGAAGCATTCTTTTTCGAACGTCTTCCAAATTAAGCGTATTCACTCATCCTAGGCAGGTTGCTCAAGGATTATGTCGTAAACACGCTTTCCTCGTTTTAAAATCATGCTCTTTTCCGAGTGATCAGAAAATACTGAAATAAACTGAGTCGTAACAATATGGTGGTTCGACAGGGGAAACCCCTTCTACCACCCAGCGTGACGTATGGAAACACCCCTGAAGAGCCGCCTTCTTTTTATGCGCGAACAGTTCATCCCCGAGAGCCTGCGCGTTTCGACTTCAGCCGACGCCCCCGTTATGATCCCCCATAGTAGTGACGAGTGAGTGAATTATCCCCGGCGCGACAGACGCACCGGATTATGTGTCCGCCCTCGCGTCTGACGCACCCGGCATAATCGGACCTTTTAACGGGAATACATTAATGAGATGGGAAGGCGAAGCCGTACGCGAGAGGGGTGACTTGGGAGGAGGGTGGGGAGGGCGGAAGCCGGGCGCGGAGGAGGGAAGGAGGAGAGAGAGAGAGGGAGATCGGTAGCGAGGAAGTTCGGTCGTGGCGAGTACAAGGCCACAAGTATTATGATTGGAGCGGAAGAGACGGGAAAGGAACAACCACTGATTTTGCCCAATCCACTCTTTCCCGTCCCTTCCGTCGATCCTCCCTCCCTCTCTCACCCATCCACTCACCCACCCCACCCCTGGAACGTGCCAAATCTCTCCCTCTCGTCCACGCGATACCATTCCACTCCTGTACACGCTCTCCTCCCCGTTCTCCCCTCCGATGTTACTACACTACCCATTTTGAAGAGATACCAGAACGTAAAGTGTTGGACAGGTAGGCGAAGATACGTTTTGATTCACTGAATAAGAACGGTCAAAACCGCGAAATCCGCCTCTCTTTCTCTAGCAGTCCACTAAGTATACCACTAATTTTATCCTTGAACTTCTCTCTCAATAGGATGGGTAGATTTTCACACCAAACTCTTCATGTGAGGTAATTATCCTTTGATACACCAAACCAGTCTTGAATCCATGGGTCGGATTGAAGGGTGAGGGTAAAACTCTCCCGTTCCCGAGCCGTGCTTTTGATTTAATTCACCCAGTCCGAAAAGAGGGATCCTCCTCGTTGCCTTTTGACGCCTGGGGTTTCCCAGTCACGTAGGTTACTTTCGCTCCCACTCCGCCACATTGCTGTGTTTCCTGCTGGGTTTTCTATTCATTTTCATGTCAGTTCAGTGTTTCAATCATCCCAATTCTATATTATAATTTCATATTACTATTATTTCTTTCGATCTCTGCCTATACACTCATGTATTATCGTATGCCAACTCTTGAACTGTAATGTACATGCTTCATGCATCATCATACATTCTACATGTTTCCTAATTGTTATTTTGTGAATCGCCAAAATGTTGTGAGGATGGGTCAGGGTTCATTTGAACGGATTCGTCAAATGTCAGCTGGCCCAGAAAATAAATACGTCACTGTACAGCTAATATTTCATTTTCATTGTCTTCCTCTCTTTATCACCAAAATCTCACTGGGTTATCTCATTTATTCATTCTCATTTAGAGGATTGTGAGGCAATTTTTATTGATACACGTGCATGAATAGATACTTGATTTCAAACCTCATAACGCACACTCCCAAATTAATCAGATATAGAACATTTACAAGGAATATGTAACGTACTTTCCATTTACCCGGTAATTTCACAATTATCAATTAATTATATAAAAAACCATGAACACAGTAATCAACCTGAAGGTCGGTTTGGTAGTTGATGGTAGAGTTCACCCAGTACTAAGCCCGACGGCCTGTGAAATTCACACATCAGGGTAGGGGGGCCAGTTCCTTTCCCTGTGGCGGTTATGGTTTCCCAGGAAGATCTGGTACCCGATTGGGTGGAGCTGCAGGTGCCCAGAGTGCCTTGCCCGGGAATCAAACCCGGGACCCTCCAGTCAGTAGTCCAGCGCTCTACCCCCTGGGCTACTGCGACCCATAATTAATTATATGTGTGCACTAATTTATCTACAATTTTATTCGCTCCATTATTTAATTTATTATCTATACTTTTGAAATTTCCTTTTATTTTCCATTTTTTTAATTAATGCTAATTATCCGCTCAGATAAACTTATATTAACTGCTTTAGGCTTCTATAATATTTTTAATCTGATACAAATTGTTATATTTTTTATGCTGACTTTTTATTTACATAAGACCATACAAACTCTTTTGCTTTTAATTAAAATATGCAGTGTGTTATTCTATGCGTTAACTATAGAAATATATACAAAGGGGGACTTAAAATGACCGTAGCTCAGGTCAAACTTTGTCGTCAAAATAGATTACATTCAAATTTGATGCGCAGGATTTCATTCTTTCGAAATCAAGCCTTTAAGGAAAAAGGATGAAAGTAGATTTAGGAATTTTGGTATGGAGAAATTAAGTTTTTAAGAGCGGGACACAATTAAAGTGTTTCAGTACATACACGTATGGTGGAGGAAGAGAGGATGCAACTGGAGACTGTCAAAAAGGCAGAAAAGGCATTGGAAGGGGATGAGAGGTAGTGGAGAGACTAAATACTTCGATAGAAAGAAAAAATCTGTGCAATCATAGAAGAGGGACGAAAATAATAAATACATTTAACTGTATGAAGTGATATAAAGCAAGAAGAGATGAAGCGAGGACATATTTGAGGTAAGATGTTGTGAATTAGAAGCCCTTGACGGTGTAATTAGTTTTCAGAGATTTTTGCAAATAGATAGAGACTATCTATTAAGTAAAGGCAGGGGCAATGTATAATTTTTAAAATAATCCTATATGCCGCGCCAAAAGATTTTCCAAGCGGGGCAAATTCGAGGCTGGAGGGAAGGAGCGCGGGTGATCAGAAGTAGGAGAGGAAAGAAAGGGCGAGAAGGTAAACTCGCGAAACATGAGCTCCAACCGGGGATAAATAAGTGAATATCTGAAATTATCGAAGCCCTCGGCTGCGACGTAAGGTTAGAGAAATAATGAGGAGCGTGTACTTCTACAAGTTGGTATTTACCGAAATAAATCTCCCCCCTCGAAAATCGCGACGGCGATAGTTTAAAAATATAAATGAAGGAAGAGAAGGTGGAACTGAGAGGAACGTGATATAAGCAATGCGAGAGGCCGGGTGCAGCTCAAGTCAATCGTTTGCATTCACCTCAATGTTGAAAACAGACGGTATTCCCTCCTAGAGCGAGGACAGATCCAAGCAGAATCAATACGATGGAGAGAAATTTATGAGCGAAATATAAATAAAATTTCACTTTCTAGTTCCTAGAAAGAAAAAATATCTTTATGAAATATTTCATCGAAAAACCTTTAGCAGTTGGGTTGACTAAATGACGCGACAAAGTCAATTCTTTTTCTAAAAGAGTATTATGGTGTACTGGGGAGTAGGTATATATATATATATATATATATATATATATATATATATATATATATATATATATATATATATATATATATATATATATATTTCATATTTTCAACCGTTATATTTTCTAATCTGGTAAAACACAATTTTGGGGAAAAGTGTTAACGGCGAAAGAATGCCATTTCCATTTTATAGTCAGTTGATTACATGTTTCATATGGAATTAATGTCACTCCCTTGGGGGTAAAAAGCTTTTACTTTTACCGTTCATCATTTTCAGAAGGGGAAAGGGTAAATAGCCTTTCCACCAATCCCCATTGCACCCGCCCGATCCCACTTCCGCTCCTGCAACTGGTTGGCGGAAGTCCACCGCGCGGACGACGCGGTGCGTGGCGTCGTCCCCGGAGACGCGTGAGGGCGCCGGGTGGCAGGGATGAACGCGGAGGAGGGGGTTAGAAGATGTGGAATAGGGAGGGAGGAATGACATCAGGGTGGCGCGAGGGCGGGCGAAAGTTTAGGGAATAAGGACGCCAGGGAGGCCGGGGCACACGGGGACGGGGGAGGGTGGCACGAGGGAAGAGAGACGTGAAAGACCGTGAGTGGTTACACTGAAGATATTCCGGGAGAAGGGAGCGAGATGGAGGGAAAGACGGAGAAAAGGGGGCGATAAAGGAAAAATAAGGGGAGGGAGTTGGAGAGGGGGCATTGGGACAAGGGGAGGGCGAGAGGGGGGCATACCGGCGGGAGGGGAGAGGGGAAAGAAGTCGGTTCGACTCTAACAAGCTCTCATATCTAATAATTCATCCTTGTATTATTGTCTTGGGGTAATTTATCACTCGTGGCGGATTCGTGACGCCGCTGTGTAACAAACCCACCTAACCCGTTTCTTCCTTTCCTTTCCTCTACCTCCATCCCCTTCCTCCCCTCCGACATCTCTTCACTCGAAAAGGCCTCCCCGCCTTCCCTTATAAAATCCCCCTCCAAGACTCTCCCACTCCTACCTCCCCCCCTCTCCGCCTCCCCCAACTCCCCGTCTCTCAGTCAAACAGAGCCGACTGACTATCAATAATTCAAACCGCCTCTTCCAACTCCGTTCCTTTCTCCCTCCCGCTCACACAGTCATACCTCCCTCTCTCTCTTCCCTTGGGTTTTTCTCTCTCCGCCATTCCACCCTCTTTCCCTTTCCGCCTGTCTCTCCAAGTCTTTCTCTCTCTCTCTCTCTCTCTCTTATTCCCTCTCCCTCCATTCTCCTTTCCTGGCGTAAATAGGATTCTTAATGTGAGGTGTATGGGGAGAAGGAGAAACTAAGAGAGTTCAAAAAAAAATATGAATGAAATTCGGTGTCGTAGCAAGGCAGCGCAGAGGCTGGCAGGAAGGAAGTTCGTATCTTTCCATCTTCCCCTCCGTCCTTGTCCCCGCCCCATACGTCTTCATAACTTCGAACCTAGGGGTCTTGGAGGAAGAATGCAAGAATGTATATAGCTACTCATGTGAATATATGTAGTCGTATTTGTACATATACATTCATGAACACACACATACATAAATGAAATATTTTTACTAAATAGTATGTAGGTACATAATTAGTAAAATACGCATGATACTAAAAGTACGCATATACAAACATACTGATGTACGTGTTTACGTTGTTTTCACGGACACACATATAAATACATAAATGCTCAATATAATTGTGTGCATATATATTTGTATAAGAGTCAGTCAATTTAAACAGACTCACAATGTGTTCTTTTGTAGCGCGACTATCAACTAGTTTATATATACGTATACACAATAAACACAGAAATACGTTTGCGCATTCGTTTATAAAAACATGCTAGACGGCTACCGCATATACCACGGGTTTATATAGGGACGCAAGGATTACGCGAAACGTGGAAGGATTTGGATTCCTTGTAGGAAAACGTTTCCTGAACCGCGAGCCGTTTAAAACGAGTTAATGAAACTGATTATTTGGGATATTGTGGTATCTCCTCATATTGTACATGAAAAAACATGTAATAAAGGTCAGCATCGAATATTCCTAGTAAATTGAATTATTGCTGAAAGTTGAAGCTAATTTCCACGAAATTATTTTCACGTTAGATAAATTTTCACATGTCATCCGCCGATCCCCTCACTGTGCCAATGGAATAGCTGATATCGGTGTTAATTATTTGAATTGAATTTCGTGAACCTTGACTCCCTCATGAACTCACTTACATCTGGAAGAGCACCCAAACGATAGATAGAATGATGCCAGTTCCCCCTTGTACCCCATGTAAAAATGTCCAATCAGGTGACTCCGGCAAGGAGCAGATCATTAGATCTAAGAAAAAGAAGCCACGTGTCCCTGAATAAAACGCCTTTATGGGTTCTCGAGATAAACATTTTCACCAGAAAGCCAAAGTCCGGTTTTGTCTATAATGCAATGCTTTATCGTATGATACGCACTGAAAAAATAAATTAGAAAAAGAGACTTCGTTGGTGTGTACATAGACATAGGAATTGACCCATTATTACATTAACTAATGGTAAAATTGGATACCGTTGTATTCATTTTCATTCCACATGCCCACATGTTCCACATGTCTAATCATTTACAGTTTCGTTGACATTTTCTCATAGGTAATTGGACCATGAACCATTGGGGATTTTTCTCGATGGAAACCAGGAAGTTTACTCACTATTTTTGAATCGGCGATATTATGGCCACTTTTGCTGGTGGAATCCATATTTCTAGATGTTTTTCACGATAATTAATATATATTTTCACGATATTAATTATATAATAATTAATAATTAATTTCCGAATTAAGCTCACTAGACAAGTTGGCCTTCCGCAAAGACAAAGATGACAATATCAAATGGGTTCCAGTTGTTTAGTTCTGTCATTTTTCTTCGAATCATCTGTTGATACGGGTATGACGAAAACTTTTGAGGGTAGAGCACTCGCTGCTGATTGGAGGGGATGAGTTTCAAATTGAGACGATGCACGGCAGAGTCGACGAATTACGACGAGGTCTCGGCAAAGTTCACAAGGAGAGAGTTTTGGAAAGCGCGGACATCCGAGAAACCGCAAATGATTCAAGTTTTCGCAATGTTTTACTTGACAAAAACACATGATGATGAAAGCATGTTTTTAATTAATATTTTTCTCTCATTAATATGAGAAAAAATCACCTATTATTAGAAAAAACTTGTGTCCTGAGGTTATCCGCATTCCTCAACCTGAGGGTTAGTTCGATAGGTAAGGGTGGAACTCAGTTTTTACTAAGCCCCATACGTCGTGCGAAATTCACGCTTTCAAGGAAAAGGGCTAATCCCTTTCCCTGCGCCGCCAATGATTTCCATGAAATTTCCGGTGCCGAAAAAGTAACTCATCTTTTCTTAAATAATGCGCGTGAAAAGGAATAATCGGGATTCTTATTGGAGACCCTACTATCAGTAGCCAAACGTCATGTTCATTAAGATTTTACAGCGTTCATTTTTGTACGTAGAAGATTTTTAAATAATGCGCAGTTTGTTTATCACCTTGAACAATCAAACAGAAAAAAAGATTAATGGTTAAATGGCCTGCATGTCATTACCCAACGGTAATTTTATACTATTTAATTTAATATACATGGCCTGCATGCAAATGAAGTAAAGATAAATGAATTGCGTGAAAAGTCATCTCCCACTATCCCCCTGAATACTATCTCTAATCTTTATTATAATTGTTTGAATTTTTCGCAGAATTATTTGTTTATGATATCAAAAGCGGGTTGTTTTTTTAAATCAGTTGACGAGGAGTTGGGTATTACGCTGATTGCATACTTCATTCGCACAAAATCAAATGGTATTTTATCTTTAAATACTTTCAATTGGCATAAGGAAATGCTGTACGCTTCAGTTCCAACCGTCATCCGATTTACTTCATACAATTATTGGTTGCCATAGATTCACTCTGGAAAGTTACATCTCACACACAGCTTTCCCTAGATCATTCATGAATGGTGGAAGAAGGCAGAAAAGGTGGATGTGGAGTGTTTTAATTCGGGATAGAATGTTCAGACTGTGACAGAGGGGAGGACGTTAGGCAGGCGAGTTAATTGGAGGAAAAGAATAAACATGTTGGACTGAATGAAGGGGGGTAGAAAGCATATGAAGTTAAAGAACAATAAATGTAGTGCGATGTGTCATGGTGTATCTTGTGAGAAGAAGCTCAAAACATTAGTGATCATTAGTCTGCGTCAATCCAATACCAACCTTTAAACGGTAGACTACCAATAATTATAACCCCCGAACAAAAACTAAACCACTGCTTGATTGTCTTACGACGCGATGTGTGAATCAAATTCAGGGAAGAGTGGGTCGGCGATGGAGACTGCTCGTTTCCCTCCCTGCCAGTATTTTACCAGATCGTTCTTCCAAGATTGCCTGTAGGCAACAGCTGATAAGTCACGGAACCCACTGGCCATCAAGCGAATGCTTTGCTCACTAGGCTACCACACCGTTACAAAAGGTCTACCTCGGAAATGGGCAAGATAGTATCGAAGTAGGAGGAAAGCGAGCAATGCTGTTATTTGTGCAACTCATTTGATCTTCGGATGGAAACTAAACACATTACACCTTGCATTTTCCACCTGCCTAGATATTCAGTATTTTGAATGGCTGATTGAATACCGTTTCCATGCACATCACTATTACTCATTGAATAATCGGAATACTTCAGGGTGCTATTAAAAATAAATTCGTTAAGTATGTTTAACTGGCATTACGGCTCAAAAGGTAGTAGTAGTAGTTTTGAGGGGAGGCGATCGACAGCTAAGGTCATTTGCGCCATAGGGGAAGGACAGGAAAGGATGAAGGGTGGAGAGAAACCCGGCGTCGGCATTAGCCTACTCTTTACGAAAGGCGCCAAGGGGTCCGCGGCTTAACGTCCCATCCGACGGACGGCGTACTCACTCAAAGTGCCCTCCACAAAAGCTCAAAAGGTTTTACAGACTTATTCATGTGTGAAAAATATATCGTTTTAATTCCTTTCTAAGTTCATGGTTCTAAATTAATCATTCCATTATTAAGTCAATTTTTTTTTTGAGAGCATATAGGACTTAATGTCCTTCAACAAGCAGGGCTTACTTTTCAAACAACTATTTATTCGCGCACTAAGAAATCATGTGTGGTCTTAACTTGTGTTCATATCAGTTCTGATTTTTTGTTGAATTTGGTGATTCCAATTTACCTATTAGATTGAATTTTAATTGAATATTCCCATTCTCCACATTTTACGAAAATGTTTTGGACGAACGATCTATGAATGAAGCACAGAAAATGTGATTGATAATGGTAAATGGACACTTAGGGTGCAGTCCCGCGAATAATTAGGGAAGTAAAAATAATGTGCGAGCAGAATTAAATTAAATATCGAATAAATCAAAAGAATCAAGTTTCAGACAATTGTTGAGTGGACGTTTGAATCATATCAATCTTAGGGTTAATGACCGATTGTTTTTATCGAAGTAATTTCACGATAAATAAATAAAGGCTCATTGATAAATTTATAATAAATTTTAAGTTCATATCAAAGCCATTACTGTACCTTTAAGACATAAAGTCGTAAAGTTTTCCAAATTAATTGAAAGTGTAATGGAGCATAACTGAAATATTAACTTTGTAACTGACGAATAACTTAAGTATTAATTTTAAATCGTATACTAGCTGTTGTATCATGGTTAGCTACGTGACCTAAAGAGTTATCGAAGGGATTACCGTGGTTTACTAAAATTGATCTCCCGGGGAGGTTTGCGGTGTGGAGGACAATATACATAAACTCGTATATGTCGATCCTCTCCTCCTGATCAGTGCTTTAAGTAAATCGATAATTTTCAACTTTAGGAAAACTTGTTTAACCACTCATGGTCCTTGCTAGTTGTGGATAATTTGTATCTTTAGGAAGTACTGCATGCGGAGAAAGTGTTTTTATTATTCGTGAAGCCTCACCATACAGGGAGGAAAGATCTCCCCGAACATGAATACTAATGAGAAAAATAGATTTTAACTATTTTTCTAAGAATTCTGGTGTACAGCGACCAATGGAGCGGAAATTAAATGTTGGAAAGGGGAATTCCTGTGTTTTATTTTGCAAGAAACATTCCGGTATAAATATTGAGATCCGTTACGAGAAACTGGGTAGAACGCAAATGAATGTGAGTGTTAAATATGGTCTTCTATACAATAGTTCGTTATTTATTCCTAATAGATTATCAGGGCTATGGTCGTGGGCCTCTAGCATGACTCTTGTAGCGTAATCAGTTGGTCAGGAAGTCTGAATGTGTGTCATTGGCTTTTGTAGGAAACGTAAACCGCGGCCGTTGAACCGAGTCATTATTTCCTTATATATTTCTTTCATTTCTTGCCTGAATATAAGTTTTAATGGTGATCGCTGTCTATATGGCTTTTGTCGGTCAATGATGCTTGGAAGAAACTACTTGAAAACCCTAACTACAATTGTGGCATAAAGGTGTTTTCAGCCCTTTCTTCATTTTATTTTCCACGCCTCTTTTTCAATGGCAATTTTATTTCCTTATATGTTTGCATGTTAATGCTTATGTAAAAATATAATTGCATATCTATCTTCGAGAATATTGATATATTTATTAGCTTTCGCGCGCTGCATACATTTTAACTGGCAACAGATTGTGAAATAAAAATAAACAGAACCAGCAATTATGTTGTCAATGAATCTAAAGGAAAAGATTAAGTCATAACTTATTTGTTGAACCAAATTCAATAATTCACATGTAACTAAGAAAAAAGACATTCTAGTATGCAGCATACGGTTTCTAAAAACGTTTCTATCAATTATATTACCGCTGATACTCTGTGACTAGTAGATGTAAATAGATGCACTGTTTCAGCACCTATATTTACGAAATATTTTATCCTAAGATTGTAATACATAATCTTGGCCATCATCAATCGCAGTGGGTTTTCAGCAGTTACTAAAAGTTAAGTCCCTTTCTGTAGCAATCTGGGTCAGTTCTGATGCCACTAACTCTGCGGTACCCACCCCTCCCGCAAACTCTTTGGCTATACAGTTTGGGGTAGGGGTGGGAACTCCCTCCCAATCCGACCAATCCGACCCGTATTAGAAGCTATAAAATCGAAAGAATTTACGCATGGTGAACTGATTCAAATGGGACGTGGTAGTCAATGGGTGGTTAGAGCCCTGGCCTACTCATCGGAGGGCCCAGCTTCTACTTCGGGGGATGTATCTGGGCACACTCAGCTTTACTCAACCTGTTTGAGTTTTCGGGTATTAGATCTTCCAGGGACACGATAGGCGGTGCAGTGAAGGGAACTCCCCCCCTTCTCTAATGTGTGAAATTGAAAAACGGGATAATAGGTGAGCTCTATTCTCACCTACCAAACCAACTTTCAGGTTAAAAACTTTGTCATGAAACTGTTGCCAAATGTGATAAATGATACACACTTTTATTCCACGACTTCACATAACAAATACATGTTTTACCGAAATGTACGTTATCTTAAAAAATTTTGGTTTGATTTTTTTCGTCGACCCCGCCACATGTACTGTGTCTCCTCCCCCTTTTAACACTGGAACCCTCCCTTTTACTTTGTTTTCATGGTATCTTTCATAGCTTTAGCTTCCGATAATTGTTAACTGGTATTCGGATAGGAACAGTGGTCTGTGCCATCTATGGCTCCAAACATTAAGGGGCAGGCACCAAAACTTAGCGTTTCATGTATTTTGTCCTATTCCTATCACTACTTGAATCCTCGTAAGCATTTCTATTGCATTACTCCGTGTAATGGGACGCTTAAATGTTGGCCCTTTGTTGCGTTTCTTTAAGATTCCATTACCACCATTCTTCCTTCCTTATCCCCACTATCTAATTACTTACCCACCACCTTTCCCCAATGCCGTAACGGCCTGTTTTCTGTTACCATTTTGACAAATTCTACTTTCCATACTAATTACCATTACCCCTCTAATAGAGGTCAATGCTTATACATTCAGCCTTCCCAACGCTTTTTTAGAATTTCCCCCTCTATCGGATCCCTCAGTGCCAAACAAAACTTCTCATCTTCCATTACTTTCTTCATTTTATCCTTATTAACTACCTCTTTCTTTCATCTTTAACAATTCATTCATTTTCACTCAATCCCATCTCTACGCTAATTCAAATCTTAGAAATTATCAGTTTGGTCTCATTTTATTTTCTCTAAGCATACGGTTCTATCATGTAACATCATGATCCATATTAGAGTCTAAACTAATTTTTATCGGAGCTTCCTAAGTCTACGCAAACTCTTGTTTAATTTACTCGAAATCCTACCTCTACCTTTTATTATTTCTTTCCAATTCATGAGGATCACATGACATTCGTTTACTTGTTGTCCAAGTTGTAGATAACAGCAAAATACTTTAATTTTCACTTTCACCATTGAACTAACAGTGCTAGAGCACTTGTAATAAGAGAGCTTTTCACACTTAAACTGTTTGTCTATTTCAAATTTTTTTAAACTCTAATGGTAATCTTTTATATTCTCATAAATAAAATTGTCCAGATGGGTCATTAATTTTTTATAACAAGTGAAATAGGAAGAATCAACCAAGCGAGTTAGTTATTTCTGGAAAAACGGATCCCTTAAAATTTCTCTTGCCATACATGTTAGTGAGCACATACAATGAATGTTGTTGCAACGTTCCAAGGGCAGTGAATTCAACTTTCGCCCGGAGCAAGGGTGTGGCATTGCGATTTTATGGTCTCGAATGGCTTAATGGGAGGTATTGTTCGATGTGGTCTCAGCTGTTCCTCCTATCTAAACTACAAATTTAGTGATAAATCGATATATTGCTACAAAGTATTCACTATATATTGTGTACACTAATTGCATCACAAGAAGAAACACATTTAATTCTCATCTCTGTTTTCCTTATATTTGAAAAATCCTTCGCTTGTATACAGGGTAGTATAGTGAAGGTATAATGCATAATTTGAATAAAAAATGCAATGTTGAGACACTGACTTGAAACTCCGGGCATATTTTTCTTATTACATTTGCTACAAGTTGGCTTTAAGCGTGGTGATAACATACAAATTCATTTGCATACAAACTAACAATTTGCATACAAATCTCATTCATTTATGTAACTCAAACTAGAAAGTTAAAATGTTGTTTAAATAAAATATCATATATATTGTGGACGTGGAATTTAAGAATGGCATTTTATCTTAACTGTTGTGAAGACGGGAGGAAAGTTTCTAAATCATTGGGCAGAGAAAGTGTTCTGTAAAAATGGCTCTAAATCAATAAAATTAGGTACCCTTATGTGTATCACTTTTATGTACTGCATGTGTATCACTTTCCTTAGAGATTGTATATGATAGTAAAGTAGGTAAGAACGACCACTGATCAATGATAGCATGTCTATCTACTAGCTTAAGACTGCATTTCAATCCTAATTAAGCGTTTCTTTTTCATTTATGACAACATTTAATCAAAAATATGTTTATTGCTATAAAAATATCACCGGCTGCAGAATTCGAACATCGTTCTATTGGTATTCTGAAATACGCAGTACCATGTTACGAACGTTACGTGGATTGCAACCCAATGTTAAGTGAATAGCTCCATGAAAATGAAAAGTACTTTAAGGAATTTAGTGCAATTTCACCTTTGACCCGTATTACGCATGTACGAGTTAACCCGTAAGTTACCGGACATTCTTATTTTGGTGCACAGTAAAAATTTACTGTTTGGATTAAGATCTGGTAGTGAAAGGCATTCAATAAACGAATTGTATTGAAACCAAGAGTTGGTAAAGATCTAGTTTTAGCAAATTTTCATGGCATCGTGACTACATTGTCGATGCATTTACGTGCACGACCCCAAAATTTAAAATATTAGATGCAAAAATGAGTAATCGGACAATTCCGTCGTCAAGCGCACAAATTCAGGCTTTATATGTGAAACCTCTTCACTTTTTATGAACAAAATCCAAGCTACTGTAAACTTCTTTCAAATAAACATTTACTCTCACGATCTGAGTTTCTACAATGACAAACGATCGCAGTTTAGGTCTTGTACATTAATCTTTGGTTAGTGGAACTTGCTAATTGACTTACTGAGAGGAATCTAGTAGTGTACAGAACCTTTAGGGAGGAATTCCAGCTCCAATCACATTCTCCTAAAGTGAAACATCCCTCGGGTTGAATGAGTATCTAATCATAGTCATTCAACGAGCGAGCGTTAAGATACCATTAACGAATTATAAAAATCACTATACGCGAATTTGAATCGTCTATTAGCGCGGAAGGGAGAAATCTAGGATTGCGGAAGCGACATAGCCTTTAGGTGTTCCTACCTGCACTTTGGGGAAAGAAATCTCTTAAAATTATAACAGTAAAGCGGCTTCTTCTTCCCTTTCTGTGACTAACAGTATAACTCAATTACAGTTAAGTAGGCATAAAACAATCTTATCGGACACCGATTCTCCCTGGTGATGAGAGGATTTTTCTTAATACGTCATTTACCGTGATTCAATCTCCGATGCCCACGACGCCGAATTAACTGTTGATGCCTCCAAAGAATTATTCTTATTCGAAGAGGGTCCCGATAAGGGGGGGAAAAAGACCGCTAAACTCTTCCCCCGCCCAGGGCAAAGGTAAGGACGGGGAAGAGGGGAAAAAAAGGGCAATAGTCAGTCCGTTGGCGAGACCGATTCCGGAAACCATTCCTCTCGAGCAAACAGGATCGTCGCTTTTTTTTAAAAAAACAACACTACTCCCTCCCTTCTCTCCACGCCAACCTTCGTGGGCGATTTTAATCAAGGGGGCCAAATTAAAGGGTCCTCGCTATTGAAACGCCTTTCCACGCCCCTTACCATCGAGAATAATACTCGCTTACCAGGGGCAATGTAAACAGCGACCCCGCGGTGGAGAGAAACACGTCCACTGATCGCTTTGTCTCTCCATTTCGAAAGGGTTTCCGGATGCGCCGAAATCGCTTCGAGAAATGATTCCTCTGTCTCTCCTCCTCTCAAGAGATGCATTGCAGCGATTCCCCGGCAAGTTTTTTTCAATCCCACTTCCCGGGGGGATTTCCTTGCATTAATCGTCCATGGTATTTCAGCCCACACCTGCGACCATATTTCCATTTAGATAGGTGGTGGTCGAAGTCGATGGTTTAGCATATGAATCAACCTTCTTTAGGGACTTAATTACCGTATTGACGCATAAATGATTCCCTTTTTTATGAAAGATAGATGTCATTCATGTTGAGACTCGAGCAGAAGATTCTCAACGGTCAAATTTAATATAATTAGTGGTCATAGGAGCATTGAGTGCGTCAAAATGAGCGAAGGCGTATTAAAGAAAATGGGACGCCGGAAATAATCCGGGGCTCTCCGTTTTCTCTTATATTAATACATACGATAGACTGAAAAAGGTGTAAGTCTGCTTCATGTATTAATTAACACTCATATGCGTGACTGTACAAGTATACGCAAGTGTACTCTTTGGCTCGTAGGTTAATTTCGGGATTGAGAAAAATGGCATATTACTTAATGTCAAAATTTCAATTAGCTATTATTTTGCTCAGGATTCAAAGACTCTCATTATACTTCTTTAATAAATTGCCCACAGCATACTATTGGTTAAAGCGGAGAATGTTTAAAATCAAAAAGATAATTTTGAACCAATGCTTAAGAGTTTTTGGCATTTTAACATTACAAACCATCCTAAAAATTCCAACTCTAAATCTTTTTTGTACATGTGTAGTAGCCGAGAGTTCAATAAAACCATGTTGCTATCTTCTTTGAAATTTCATTAAAAATTCATTTCCAATTATAATTAATTATATACTATTTGTGTTATTCTGATGGAATACTTTCTCCCAGTTTATCCAGCTTAGACAAAATTGCCCTCCTCACGTTTTAACACAGAAGCTCCGCTCTTCTGTAGGAAATATAATCCGTCTTTGGAATTAAAAATTAATTTTCCGAAGGCTATAGAGTTGTGAAAGCTATCGTCGTTATTGTTTCTTCCTGATCCTGCGGATTCGAGAATGAAACGAGGTGATGACAGGCGCCTGCCTGTCATCACCTCGTTTCATTCTTTTCACCCCATTAATGACAGAATCCCAGTGATTCCGTGCACTCTCGCCACTTTCTTCTTCAGCAATAACAGCATGCTCCCACCCCTCCATCACCACCCCATCCCCAAAACCTTTTCTCTGAAGCCATTGCTGGAAAATATTGTCACTGTGGAAAAGTACAAAGTTTGATTTACCTTGCATGATCTCTACAAAATTGAACATGGCGTGTTAAGTAAATTTTTTTATTGGCCAATTTCCTTATAATTCAATACTTCATGTGCAGAAAATTAATTTAATTCACCTGATAATTTAGTTATTTCTATTTGATATAATTTTTAATTTGATTAATGGAAGACGAAAGAAACAGATTTCACTACTTTATATCTTTTCCCCAATTTATAAAATATTAAAACATGCTTATTGCCGATTCTTAACAACTTTTGAAAAACATAAACACGGAATTATTCACTTTTACAATGTGCGTTGATAAATATCATCACTCATAATTAAGTCGACAGATTAATGTGAGAAATGGTTACGATTTAGAGTATACCAGAATGAAAAATACGAGTAAGTTCAATGTGATTGGAACTATAATTCAATTTTAAACTTATAATTCAATAATGCTTTGGTTAAGCCATATTTGACTTAAGACTTTGGTGCATATATAACTATGCTTTTCTTCAGAGTGAACGTTATAGGTTAAATTCAAATGCTTCATTTACTAGTAAATCTTCCAGTCCAATTTAAATAAATTATTTCTTCAAAACTAAAAATTGAATGATCGTTTCTGCCATCACAGTAACAGTAACTAATTAAGAATTAACTAATTGTGTGAAAAAGGTCCATTCATATCTCTACTACGTCCACGTATCTTCGAGGAATTCATGCCAAACAAAAGAGAAATAAATTGAGGCTGGAGCTAAAATATCTACATATACTATGTAGATTCACATTGCAGCGTTACTTGTTCCAGGGTCGATTCCCGGGCCTCTCAAACATCCTCAGCTCCATCCAAGCAATGTGATTTTTCGGGTACCAGATCTTCTTGGGAAACCATAGCCGGCACAGCTAAAGGAACTGCCGCCCCTAACCTGATGTACGAATTACACACGCTGTTGGGATAGGTACTAGGTGAGCTCTATTCTCAGCTATCTAAGTGATCTTCTGGCTGATTACAGTGATAATGCTACGTGAAAGAGAATGAGAGCCATATGATCACTGAATCCCCTCGAAGAAAAGAATTCAATGCTCCTCGTGGAAAAATTTTCATATTATATCGGAATATCAAACAGAAACTAGGTAGTGTAAACTTTGATTTTGTAGATGATCTCTGAAAAGCCGTCATTCTTTTCTTCTTCGATCGTCCAACGGCCAAGAGTCTATAGTTTTTCTTTTCCATAAGTAAGAAATAAATTCTCAGGTGTGCAAATTAACCGCCCTTTCCCGGCAGTGATGATTTCTTTCACCGGGGGTCAATGATCCTTAAAGATGCTACTGAATTAATAGACAACTTGACAATTTTATTGCCTCCGGGCTAAGATTGTATCTTCGAGGAAATTGTAGTGCCATTCTCCAGTCAACCGAACTATGACGTTATGCGTTCATAAAATTTTCCCGGGGAAGTTAGAGGAGTTACGGCCGCCACCGCCGGGGCTGCCCCCTCACCCCTCCCAAACCCCTCCGCCCCCATCCCCAGCAAGACTCAATCCGAGAGCGCCCCCTCCCGCCGCAAGATCTCCTCCTCCCTATCCCCCCCTTCCTCCTCCCACTCTCTCTCAACTCACATCGTGAGAAAAAATTTCGATTCCCCTTCGAGTTTCTTTTATGACCCCCTTTTTCCTTTGCACTTCGAAGCATCCCCCTACTCCACTCCCCCAACGTGACCCTTTTTTGAAGCGTCTCCGTTCCCTGATTAAAAACTTCGATACGTTGTGCGGCAGAGTGGCGGCATGTTTCCGGATACGGATCTTCAACGCGTGCCATTGGATGTTGAACCGTAAATGAAGTTTTCATCCCACGGGAGGCTTTTTTTTTAACTAGCCTGCCGCAAAAGAGTGTGTTTGTGTGTGTGTGTGTGTAAGTGTGTGTGTGTGTGTGATCCATTGTGTGTGCTATTCGTTCCTCCCCGAATGAGGAGACTAGGCAGGAATGTTTGGAACGTGTGGAAAATGGTCCCGCTGATGGCTAGTTCAAGAAGTGATCCCGTAGGATATGTTCGAAAATATGGATGACAAATAAAGGAAATATAGATTTTCCGAATCAAAATTACCCTTCCCGAATGAAACGGCCTTGAATGGGTCTTGAGGAAAAAGGTGACTGGTTCTCGTTGAAAAATTCATAGCGTACTGAGGATTTCAATGGGTCAATGAAGAGGGGTCGCATACATTTCTTAAAAGGAACAGCTCATGGAATTTGTCATTTCACTCGGTTGTTTTCCGTTACATTCCATTTCTACAAAACTGCTTATATTCTAATATAATTGATTGACACACAGTTCAGAGTTGCATTGTCTTCAGACATAGCAGTGATATCTTTCGTATTAACCTGTCACGATAGATCGTTCCATTGATAGCTTAATTTTAAATATATGCAAAACTTTTCCCACTGGAATATTAATTAGCCCTCACTTATGACAGTTTTATTCGGAAATGTGGAAATCGATAATCTCCTTCGGTTTTGATGAAAACTAAATGGTAGGTACTATGGAGGAGCTTAGGAGATAATTTCAATAGATGCACTCATAAGAAATTTGTAGTAATTTGCGTACTCATAAGTTATTTGCGCACGTTATTAAAGACTAATGATTCGAAAAGAGTATTTTGAATTCTTTTTATAAGCCAATTTAAAAAAAGTTAATCATTTCTTTTGTTTTTGCAGGTATTCTACGACTCAGAAAATTTTTGAGAATGATTAAAGTGAAAAGATGTCATTAAAATTATTTTTTTCGCATAGCTTTCAAGATAAAGTCACCCTACCTTTGGTATTATATCTCTCTGCTAGACTATGCAAATAGAGGAGATAACTTCATCATGCTCGTTATTTTATAAAAGTTAAAAGTATACCATTGAGATAAACATTCGATTGGAATTTGTTGTTAATTTCGAGTTGTTAAAAATCAAAAATGCATAAAAATGTTTACATTATTACTCATTATTTATTATATTTATATAGGTAATCTGTAAAGGCTTTGCTAAGAGGTATTTTTATTTTTCAATGATTATGTCGAAATTTTAGCTCATTTATTGGTCATATTCTCATCCCTAACGTTTGCCATCAATACTCTTTCTCTCTCTCTCTCTCTCTCTCTCTATATATATATATATATATATATATATATATATATATATATATATATATATATATATATGGGTCGCGGTAGTCCAGGCGGTAAAGCGATGGACTGATGGACTGCTGACCGGATGGGCCCGGGTCCGATTTACGGGCAAGGCACTCTAGGCACCTGTAGCTCCACCCAAGCTATGTGATTTTTCTGGTAAAAGGTCTTCCTGGGAAACCATAACCGCCACAGGGAAAAGAACTGGCCACCATACCCTGATGTATTTTTCACGCGCCGTCGGGCTTAGTACTGGGTGAACTCTACCATCACCTGCCTTCGGGTTGATTACTGTGTTAATGGTTTATATATATATAAATATATATATGGTTTATATGTATGTATATATATATATATATATATATATATATATATATATATATATATATATATATATATATATATATATATATATATATATATATGGGCATAAATATTCTTACATGGACCGATATCAAATACACAACGAAAAAATTCAGTAAATCACATTAGTACATGATCTCTTAACTACGTTTTTTTCTACTTAAATACCATATTAATACTATATAGAATTAAAAATGAATATATTAAATATGAAGGTTATACTGTCAGGTGTAATAGAAACGTAATTAATTCTTGAAATAAAATTGAGTATTAGTATGTTTACTGTTAAGAAGTCCCAACAGAAATGTGTTCTCCGAGACTTTCTTCATTTCTCCAATAATGATATGCTGTCGTATGGAAACATCGTTGAAGTTTCTCAGCAAATCTTTCGGCTGCAATTCCACAGGTTTTCTCATTTGAGGTCTTCTTCCGTTTTCTGGTCGTTCATAAACATAATGGGGAAAGCGGAGGATATGAGGTTGGCAGAGTGCCTGTTGCCGCCCGGAGAGGCGGGGAATGCGATAGTCGCTGCCTGAGGTCAGGGCTGGGCCCACAAAATTGTTGTGAGGACCCGAATAGGAAAAATATAAAACACTTTAAATCTCCTCATCGACATAATTAATTCCTTCGAGAAACCACTTCCCTACTGCGTTGAGCCGAGACCGATAGAAAGCAGTTAAAACGGAAGTTCATGGGACGCAAAGGAGACTCTAAACATGGATACGCACGAGAACTTCGACGTAGTCAGGAAATTTTATTCCTCCAGAGTATTCATGAGAGACGCTTTCCGTTCGCTAAGTCACCTAATGTCGAGTTAGCCTCCAGTTTCATATGGATTTTTAACGATGAATTTCGCATTCATGGCGAGAGAATGGCTTTTTTTTCGGAACAGTCCTTCGTCCGCGCATTTAAATTTTTGTGCGCTGGAAACCCGTCTTGGTATTCCTCCAAAACCATCGGGGATGAGCATTCACCGCTATCCCATTCATGTCTCTGCCGAGGACGTATCCTCATCGTTTGGCGCGGGTTTCCTGTGGCTTAATAACGGATTACGAGCTTTTTTCACCCTCCCCTTGAGCATGAATGATTTTCTCAGGGGAATTCATAATAAAAATGTGTGACAAAAATAGGCTTTAAACAGGGACGTATCTACAAGAGATAAAAATCATTCCATCGTCCTTGATTTGTAGATTAGGTAAATGTGCAGTAAAACTAGTTTCAGAATCTCCTTAGCGATTTGAATTTTATTTCTGTAGTGGACTATATTGCAGCGGAGCCCATAAATGTGGCAGATAAAAATTTTAATGAAACCTCAGTTTACGAGCGGAGCAACGCATGGTTGGCAGTGGATTCCTATATGTAATGTTTTATTTGATCTCATAGCATAAACTACGTACCTGTTATCTCAATAGGATGTACTTGAATTCATAGCCGTTTGCTAAATTTTTATTCGAAAATATCTAGTTCACTTGTGTTTCAAATGTTTCAATTTATGAACATGAGGATGTTTTTTAGTTCTATAACTGCTTATCAGAGTCATTAGAAGTGTCTAAGGTCTGTTATTATCTGGTCGTTCATTATCGATTAGACTTTTCAAATGAAATTAAATATAAATTGACGAATTAAATTATGGCAGATTTTCAATCTAATATTGAATTACTTCTTTCAAATCCTGTCTTCTATTAGTAAACTTATGATAGCAAACCAAGAGTTCTGGTCTAAAAATCAACTTTAGTGTTCAAACCGCGGTGAATTGACAATTCAATTGTATTAATCAAGATATATTTGATTATATTTGTATTGCATAAATTACTCTTCTGTCTCCCTGGAAATATTTATGAAGATAAATTGCAAAGTTTGAGACACCATAGTGTATGCAAAATTATTTTTTGCAAAAATGTCCAGATTATTTTGTTCTAAAGTCAAAATAAGTTTATATTTATGTATTTAATATTCATTGTATATCTAAAAATCTTAATTAATTATGCAATTCAGAGCAATGCAATTCATTTATTGACTTTTTGATTGTATTTTCTTAAATACCTAATGAATTCCCTCAGTTTGCACCATTTTGGTCGTAATGGTGGAAAATATATACCATTTACAGAAGCACAATAAAAAATTTTGGTTAGGCATGAAATCTTTTACTTAAATGAGTGCACTACCAAGAGAATGCATGTAAAAAGGCGTTTTTATTATTTTCGTACTTCCAGAATATAAAGCCGTAGTAAGCACCTTGATATAAAAAATGAACAACTAGAGTTTTAGAAATATATCATCGGCTTCAAATAACTTTTATGTAAATGTCAGTACTTCAGATAACATTTTTTTATTACGAATGAGGCTCTTATACCAGAGTACAGTTAGAGATTGACTTTTCGTACGTCATTATAGTTAGAAGAATTATATTATTGCTTCTGCCTCTATGATGTTTGAAATTAAGCATAAAATACAGCATTTATTATCTGATAAATGGCGTTATCTTATTATTGCCTTAGAAAAGAAGACCTTGTGCTTAACAGTTTCAGATTCTAAATGATAGAGGTAACCGGACAAGATAAGTGCACACATAAAAAGGGAATGCAAATCCTAGGCAAATGAGCCACATTATAGCCCAATGCTTTTTTTATTTTTTCAAACTTTAAGAATGATAATAGTGCATATTTAAGGTCATTAAAAGTTGATGTTAAATATTTCGTAATCAATAAATAATGGAAAATGTTGAATAGCGGGATAATTATAGCCAGAATCGTAGAGTGGTATCAGGCGTTCGGGTAACATCGCATCCTTTCTGAATTGGTGTTGCTGATAAGCTGGAGGTTCAAATCGCAAATAACAATAAAATAATATAATACATCTCTTTGAAGAACTCATTCAAACCATCTTTATTTTTTATATCCCTCCTGAATTTAAAGAAGGCAATATTACTAAGTAATGCGACACTGTAACGATTTCATTAATATACAATGTGAACCTACTAAAAGAATGACTCTTACATACTTCGCCCTCATAAAGTTTTTCATTTTTTCCTCAATTTTAAATCATACCGCGTAGTGGTTCACGTTTTAACTGGAATTTTCCGAAAAGTGGTTGAGAAGCGTTTGGGTTAACAAAGAATGCAAATAAAAAACTAAGATAATTGCTCGGAAAATTGCATATAGTATAAGTGAAATTGAACATTTTCACTGATACGCAATTTCAAATCAAAACAAATACTCAAGAAGGCTTTAAAAAGTCAATGATTTTCCTCATGAAGTTCACTACATTTCGAGTCAACTTCTGGTTGACTCACAAAAATTTGTCACTATGCTAGGGTAAATAATCCAATTTAACGGTCGTATGCATGAGCATGTATACGTGCGAGATAAAATAAAGAATTTATCCAAGAAAAAGTAGAAAATGGGAAGGCAAGGCTCTAGAGAGATAACGTTGGTATATTATTATAGAGTGATCGCCTGAAAGAAGAAAGGAAATAAGCGCTTTCGCACGAAAGACCGAGAGGATAATAATTTAAATCGTAAAGAGTGCATAAATATCTCCTCTCCTGTTAGTTGCATTGACTTTGGATAAGAACATTGCGCAATGCATACCAAAAGTCATGACAGCTTTCATCCCAGGTATTGTCATGATTTTAAAGCAGAATATAAGCTACGTTAAAGAAATAATTAAAAGCCAGAGGCCGACCTATGAAGGATTGAGGTTCTTTCTTTCATGGTCGACCCAAGTAATGAGCTCCGTGACCCAGTCACCTCATCAGCCATTACGGGCGGCTTTGCGGATGTGGCTTATTCAATTACGGTTTTCTGGGAATTTATAAGCATTAATGACGCGCTTTGGTACACTGAATATTATTTTGTGCTGCGATATCATATGGAGACGACTTTTTGGACTAAAATTGTGTATCTACCGGTACTATTGTATTAAAAGTGAAGGGTATAACCACTTGAGACTACTAGATATAATCGGCCAATAGACCAAAATAATCCTTTGCTCTGCCATGTAGATAATTTTTTGACGCTGATTTTCAACCGCATATCAATTAGGCATGAGCCTTGAAGCTCTTTTTTGGTAACATATTCGAATGACATTTTTTATGCCAGTGAATTTACGAACATGAAGATGCCTGTGAAAATTTCACGAAACATGAGGCACTAGACATCACAAAGGTAATCAACTTTAAAATTCAGTACGCGCTATAATTCCTGTCTTTAAATTGGACGGTTATAAAATGAATCATGATATTATGTAAAAGGTCCCACATAATTGAATCAGTAAGCCTTACGAATTAAGCTTTTCTTCTATTATATACTTTCCGTAAACATGCTGCATCTGAGTCTCTGGCAAGCGTTAGTTGTCAATTCTGTCATATCGGTCGGAATTTCTTCTATCTCTTGGCGAGCACATTCACATGTCGCCGCATTAGGGGGTGCTTTGCTCTCGGGGCATGCGTGCAGGGAGTAAGTCTCAGGTCTTCAGCATGCTCCATAAGCATTATCCTCTTTCTCCATACAACCTTGGATGCACTTGATGTGTTCTACCGGTTAACCTTTTAACTATACCATACGAACCGACAATTGGAATAATTATTTTCTCTACGAAACCCGGGTGATTTTTCCTCAATTCAAACAGCAGGTCTTGTTTCTTGGCTTGCAATCCCATCTCCCTCTACTTCGCATCAGTGTGTTTGCAGCCCGAGCTGAAAACGAACGGAACAAATGCGACATGTATGAGATAAAGTTTAACATATTGACCAACAGGATTGGGTAATGATGATAATTTCACACGAGCACTGCCGCATAGAAAATGTCAGTGTCATCATTAAAATTCAATCTAGGTATAAATTGTGCATTTTTTACCGCAAATGCCGCACATTTGATTTATATAATAAAAATGTAGTTAACGCCCTTCATAAAAGTTGCTTACGGGCAGCCATAAGCTCCATAGTAAATGGTCACATTTAATGCACTTAACACTTGTAATATGCAAACATTGAATTTGGGTCTGGCTCTATTAATCACTATTAAATGCGTATGAAGTGTGCAATGTCTCGCATCTATTAAATTAAGTGTCTTTGAAGCAGGGTATTATCCAATTACATTATTTTCAGAACATACCGTTTATCGACTGCTCAGAGATAGCTTTTTATTGGATTCGATTGAAGTGAGAGACCTTACCAACTTACCAGTGTGGTGGCGTTGTTTGTAGGCATCGAATCCCGTACTCGTATTATTAATGTACATAATTTTCACATTTCTCCAACATCATGCCAAGGCCAACCAAATATTTCTCTCTCCACGTAAGTTGTACCTTCGCTTTTCAAATAATTTCAAATTTGTAATAATATCATCTTCCTCCTAACTCCAGGGACTCACTGTACGTCATGCGTTCGAAGTAACGAAGGATTTTACCAATCGTAAACTATCTTGTATATTACAAGAATGGCATATTTCCCTAATGCCTCTGATTCTCCATATGTTTTCTGTATTACGGCTAACACATCTTAGTTGATTAACGCGCTCGGTCGCGCTTCAGAATTCTGCAATCTATGAAGTTAACTCTCTTAATTAACGTAAACATTTCTAATGCTTATGATGATTTTCTCTATCAGGAAACTAAATCTTTTGGATCGGCTCATGTTAAATCTATTGAAAAATTTTACAGGCTCATGATATCCTGAGAATTGGCTTGTAAAGTCTTTAATTGATCCTTTTTAAATCCTAAACTAACTGAACTTGATTTTTCTTGCTTTTACGATGGAAATTCGAATTTTGTTGAAAAGCTAAGAACATGTACAATTTCAGTCTAATATCATACTTTATCAGAACACAAGTGACCTGAGAGATTAAATTCGGTTACTCTTATCTTTGTATCAAGTAGGTAACCTCGGAGACATTCATTCCGGTTACTTGAGGTTTGCATAACTGCAGATGATCAATCCTCTAAAGAACGAAATTACAATTCATGGGCTATTAAGAGATCACTTATGCAAGCACCAGTGAATGCAATACAGCTTGGTTCTGCAATAAATGACGATATATTATGAACCCGACGATACTTTAACCTTTAAACTTTCTTAGTAGTTTTTAGGGTATGCGACCGACAGCTAAGGTCATTTTAGCCATTAGGGATGGATGGGAAAGGAGAAAGGGTGGAGAGAAACCCGGCGTCGGCATTAACCTACTCTTAATGAAGGGCGCTAAGAGGTCCGCAGTTTTATGGTCCATTCGACGAACGGCTGACCACAAAGTATCTCAAGTAGGGATCCGGATACCTCTGAAAAATATCTGTCATCTCCAGGATTCGCACCCGGGCCCTCTCGATGGGAAGCGAGTACGTTAGCCACCGCACCATCCCGACCGCCTTTTCTTTTCGTTCAGGTTTAAAAAATATATAGAGGTCGGCGTAAACTTTTCATTATTACTGAAAAATAATCGAGATAGTTAATTTTTATTTGTTATTAGTTGTGACTTTTATACATAGCCACCATCCAGAGTTATACATTTCTTCCAGGGTTTTTCGACCTTTCGAAGTCCATCATTTTAGAACTCAGCAGATTCTGTCGAAAATCATTGTTCCACGTATTAAATAATGTCATCTGTTACGTCAAATCTTTGATCCTGCAATGGTTTTTTGAGTTCTCAGAATAAGAAAAAATTGCATGGACGAGATCGGGAGAATAGGTTGATGTGGCTAAATTCCAAAGCCACATTGCTTTGATTCCTCAGTCGTGAATCAGATGTCAGTAGTGTGCAGTAATAGGCCCCAGTGATGGTCTGACTCTTCTCCAGATAATCTGCTAAGATGACTCTACAATAATCCCAAAAAACAGACAGTATGACCTTACCAACAGACTTCTGCGCCTTAGCCTTCTTGGGGGAAGTGAGTCGCTGGATTTCAACTCTTTCCTCATTTCTTTGGTCTCAGTATCATGTTGATAGATCCAAGATGTAGCAATTGTTACCAGGTGATCAAAAATATCCTCTTCATATGGCTCCAGAAGATTCAACATCTCCTGCGACATGTCGCGCCGTGTTTGCTTCTGAAAAGGAAACAGTAGTCGTGGAACCAGGGTGCTGACATCTTTGACATGCATAGTTCTTCGTGAATAATTTTCCACACACTGCCATAGCTAAGATACGAGTAAGTCTCATTCATGATGATCATTTGGTTTTTCTTCGGTCTGATTTGATAAAGTCCATTTTCTTCACTGTGGCAGCATTGTCCGTGCGTAATAGTTTTCCCATCTTGGATCGTGTGTGAGGGACATGTGGCCGGTTTGAAAATTCCGTTTAAACCCCATAAATGTATCATATAATTATTATTTCTATTGTTATTATTTCCATTATTCTTATTTCTATAAACAGCCATAATTTCATCTTGAACTTGCCGGGGACTGTATTTTTTCAATCGAAGGTACTTAATAACACTACGAGCCTCTATATTCTCTATACTTTGAGTTATTTCAAATTAATGCTCCTTAAAACAAAACCAATCAATGCAACAATTTTGGAGTTTAAAAATCATTCGCCTTGACTGATATTTATACTCTGAAATTGTTGCATTGAAATGCACATTAGCGGATGACTCCGTTAAAAGTTACTGTTGCGGCATCTCCCGCAGTTTCTTTGGAAAACCGATGAAAATTAATAACTGTAATTCACATCATTATGTACATGATAACCAAACAATATACAGAAGAAATGTTATCCAGTTATCTTGGTTATTTCTTATACACCCACGTATTGGGGCTTTAATGATAACTAGCTGACTCCAAATTAAGGTTACTTAAAAAAAATTAAAACCTTAAGGTTTTATCTCAATTTTCTTAATTTTATTTTTGTTTTTGTTTTTCAAAACTACGGCATATTTTTAACATTTCGGATATTTTAATGATTACATAACTTATATTTACAGATTTACGAGAGTTTTGGATGCCATCGTCAATCTATCTATAACCTATCGACAGACTATCAATATACAATCGCTGTTAGCCACTAGGCAGTGTATTTTTTTTCAAAACATTCTCTTTGAGCTTGGCATCACTCAGTCTTGGAAATTTTCCTCGCATTGGTAGCTAGATTTTAAGTCTAAGTTATCCTGTCCATTTCCGCAAGCTTTTTCATAGCTGTGTTGGTGTGATAGGGTGATAATTAAATATTATCTCTAACGATATGTGATTTGTGTATATTACTATTTTCAGATGCGGCAGGCATAGCTCATAGGCCGACGTTTTACTTGAAAATGCTTTTCCATATCTTTACTGGTTCATTCATAAAAAAAGGGTAGATTCTTGCTGTGTCAGATATGTTTCTACTTCAATCTCCTGCACTGACAGATCTCAAGTTAAAAGTGGCAGCTTATAATGTCGGTATGGATTTTCGTTGAGGAATTCCTGATACTGTGACCATATGAAGAAAAATAAGGGTTTTCAAACTTTTAGTTTTAGGTTTAGTTTAGGTTTTAATTATATATATATATATATATATATATATATATATATATACATATCTATATATATATATATATATATATATATATATATGTATGTATATATATATATATATATATATATATATATATATATATATATATATATATATATATGCACGCACACAGAGACAGATTTATAGGATTGTCATTGTTTTCCTTAGCAAATGGATCCACCTGCTGACTCTGAAGTAGAAATACCATTGCGGGCGTAATCTTATAAGCTCAAGATGAACTTATAAGCAGCATAAATTTGCGACCTATACTCGTTCCTTTTCATTTTTTGTCTCAGAAGTCCAAAGATTCTCCATCGGATGATCCAAATTAGTTCTCTTGGCACTGAAATTTACGTTACTCGCCAGTTTTCGCTGGTTGTAGTCTAGTGATCACCCCTTCCACTTGGAGAAGACCGTCCGGGACGTTCCTAGGGGTCACCAAGCGCACACCCGATGGGCGTTCTTTCGCAGTCGATTGTGGAAAAGTGCGCGCCCTTGCCGCGACATCCTCCGACGAAGGCCGAAACTTCCTCCGACCCGCTGGGGAGCACGGAAAGACCGCCGCCGCCTCTACTACCTTTTTCCCGCCCCATCCCCGAACCATTTCGAACCACACCCCTCTCCCGACCTCCCACTTCCCCACACCCACCTCCCCTCTCACGTCCAACCCCATCGTACTCTCTACGCTTAAGGACAATTTGTCCCATTCAAGAGGCTCGAACGGAATAAAACATGCTCGTAGGCAGTAAGAAACGAGTCGACCCCGAATAAAACCGATTCTCGCGGAGGACCGACTCCTCGCTTGTCCTTTTTGGATCTCCGGGTTCCATCCCTCACACCCCATCTCATACCCACACCCCTGATATCCCCACCCCCTTAAGTCCTCCTTCCAGGCCTCTATCCGCCGCCCTGCTCCTTCTACCCCGTCCCGGAAAGAGGGAATCCGAAAAGTGACCGGGCGAAGGAACTAGAATCGTCCGTTGAGGAATGCGAATACCCGGTATAATCCGCAAGCGGAGTGGGGAAAAGGGGGGGGGCGTTGAGTCGGGTGGGGAAGGGGCTAAGAATGCGATCGAGATATCTCCGCCGGGGGATAATTGGGTGAGGACTCTCGGAGAAGGGAGGATGGAGTTCGCCTTAAATAGAGCGAAGCAAAAGAAATGGGTACAACCTCTCCTTCGTTACTGGAGGATCCGACTTCATTCCCCGAGGAGGAATAATTTTCTCACCATACGGATCACTCAAGCAAGTCATCGCATAGAGGGAATCGATGATTCGCTTTCCCCTCGCCGAATTCGCGACCAAAGAGAAGGAGGCACTAATTCAGTCAGTCATTCATATCTCCCCGTTCAACTTATTTCCTTCATCATCCATGGAGGATGTCTCAAAACGCGCCTCCACAAGCCTTTGCAATGGCTTTCTGGGAACTTTTTTTTACGTGCACGTAGATATAGAAGGTGAATTAGGGCTGTTTTTCCGCAGCTAGGGGGATGGATCCAAGAGGGTTAGGGGGTCGTTCCTCTTTCCAAATCGCTGTTTACCCTGTAAATATATTCTCTTTGTATTTTTTGAATTAGAGAGACCACCCACGAGTAAAAACGCTTTAACCCTAAGTACCGTCGGACGCGTTAGTGAGGCGTCTATAAAAAGCGTCGATCCATCAATCCAGAAGTTTTAAGATTTGTTCCTTTTTGGCTACGGCTGTGGATATTGTGCAATGTCTTAATCTTAGTTACTTAGATTATGGTGGGATCTAATAACATTTCGATGGATTACCATGAACCAAATTCATCTACCGCTGTTTAATGATATTTTTCGGTTAATGGATGATTCTGAAAAATCTGTGGCAAGCTTTAATATATTATTAAGCGCTAGAGTATTTGATTTATAATATCAGTACCTTCTCTTCATAGAAAAGTTCTTACGCCCATATAAATAGCCATTTTTCAGCTCTGTGACCGAGGACTCTCTTCCGTCGCAAATTTTGACTCAACAGTTTGTATATGACAGAGAAGGGAGACTCCTGAGAGACAATTATTTATGCAAGTATAAATCGGCTGATTCGAAATGGTATCTTGTCCAAGTGCCCATACTCGCCAACCTTTTTGATTTTTTCATAGAAGAGGACGGACACCTAAGATAATTTCATCCATTGGAAGCATAGGGTTAAGTATTTAATGAAGTGTAGTCGAAAGGTTCGGTGGAAGTGTTGGTAAAAATCTAGATGTCTGTATTAGCTTGCATCTAAAAGAAAGGTAGAAAGGGGTTCATAGTTTGATGAACCCATCAGACGGATGGAGTTCACCAGAAGATCGGCCTGGATTTGTAATTGCTTCAACATTTGGAAATTGTTTTATTCAGTCTTAGACCAGATGGCGTCATTTTGGGAGAATTTAGTCAATCTCTTCAGACAACTGGTGGCATAAAGTAATTTATGAATCCCATGCCTCTACATCCGCATTGTACCCTACAAACCTCTACTAGGGTTTGTGGAGGAGTTAATTCAGCGCCAGGCATCCAGCGTCAACAATGTTTTCTTTTACCACATTCTAGTTAACTTAGAATTTTAAAGAATGACATTTTCCCCGTAGCGGGGTTGTTTTCATTCATTCTGATACCTTATCTTTCTTGGATAAAATGGCATCTTAAATTTTTCGCATGTGTATCCCTCAAATCTTATTTTCAGGATCTCCACAACCGTAGAATGATTGGGCTAATTATACATTTTCAGCATCATCGCCGAAAAGACCAGCTTCCAATTTTCGCAAGAGATTTACATTTATTTTGTAAGTTAACCTCTGCTCCGTCTGTGAAGCCCATCCCCTATAATATCTCTTTGTAACATGTAATACAATTCGGAAATTAAACCGTCTTATTGAAGATCCCGTATACTGGCAGAATATTCTAAATGAGACACACGATTGACGAAAAATAGCATCGTTCCTTAATTCTCTTGTCACAATTCCCGCATACTCTTCTACTAAATCCTAATTTCTTGCTAACTTGTCCACATATTTCCGCTATGTGTTTCGCTAAGGATAGGTCTTAAGGCAGGTAACGTTATCTAACAGAGTGTACACTTGCTCTTTCGGTGCTTTTGATGCAGTAGGCGTCCTAGAGAGAACTTTTTTTATTCCAAAAAGTCATCGCTACACTTATGAAAGTTAATTCTAATCCTTACGTGTTACACCTACGCTATATTGCATCTAGGTCAACTGCTAAAGCTACTTTATACTATGAACTATGGATATCCCTGAAAATCACTGCTTCGTCGGAAAAGAAGGCATACCAAAGCAAATCTACTCATATATTGTGCTGATAGCATTAACTGTACTGTTCTGCCACAAACTAAGACACACAGAAAGAAAAATTAATCGCATTTTGGCAATGTAGACATTGGTATCATTCTTATTATTAATGGTAGTATAAGTTATTTATTTTTAATTGAAACAGAGACTATCCACCACTCTATCTCTAAACCTCGGTTAACAAGGTCCTAAACACGGTAAAACCCAACACTAATATAAACCATTCTTCAAATCCGTATTCTTTCTGCCTACCGTCATGCCGCCCAACATGCTTAATCTTTTCCTCCCTCTACCTTGCTAACCTAACATTCCCCTTCTCTTACCGTTTTCAAAATGCCCGTTTCGCTCAATGTGCCCTTTATCCATTTCACCTTTCTTCTTTGAATTCCTCCAATTAGTCTTCTTTCCTCCCCCGCAATGCTTGAACTTGTTTTGATTTGCTCTCGTTCAATTTTACTTTTTCCTTTCTTCTTCACACCCACATCCAAAAGCCCCTAATACATTTTAATACCGCAACAACCAAGTTTTGGGCCCAAAAAAATACATGCTCCATGGAAAGGTTTTCACCATTCTCTTCTTTTGGCATCTTCAAATAATGCAATTCTTATTTCAATCCTTGCTAATTTTACCGCGTCTTCTACTTCGTCTAAAGATATCCTAAATAGGGTGCATGCTCCGTTCTATGACCACCAAATTGAATATTCTTCTTAGTCTCATTATTTCCTCGGATCCATCGCTTTGTTATTATTGATTTTCATCTCATGCCTATCAAAATGATTCTTACATCGTACATTCTGCAATGAATGAGATCCCTTTTCAGGCTGACTGACTAAAACGTGATCATTCTAACTACCTTTTCAGTTCCCATCTACCTCCATCCATCCCTCCTCGTCTTCCCCTGCCTCTGTCACCGTTTCGGTGAAAAGCACGGACCATAACGGACAGTGCTGTTCTATCTCCCCCCCTTTTGGATAACACTGCCCATTCTGACTCCACATGCGCTACCCACACCCATGCAGTCTAAGAAATGTGCAAGGTCCGGGTAAGTCAAATATTGTATATTCCGTTTTATCAGTGAGTTTATTACTACATGGGGGCCCATAAGTACCCGGCCTGACCTAGAGATGGCGGTAGTGGTTTGGAAAATATCACTGTATTAAAAAGTAAACAATATATTAAGCATATGTGCCACGTTTGAAGACGCCACGTTGTTTATTATTTGTTTGACAGCCATCAATACTGAACGTTTTCAGTGTGTTTGTGAATATGGAGAAAATTGGTCATCGTTATATGATACAATACTTTTATTTGAAAGGTCTCAGCCCAACCAATTTAAAAACTGAACTGGATTCTACTCTGGGTGAGTATGATCCTTGGTTTGGAAGATAATGTGTTTACTTTTCAATATAATCTCCTTTCAGCTCTATGCACTTTTTTCAGCGATGTTCAATACGTTCGACAACCTTTTTCTAATGAGAATTGTCTTGCTCCTCAAAATAGCCATTAACTGCAGACATTACTTCTTCACGGTTCTCCGCCATCTCTAGGTCAGGCCGGGTTCTTATGTGACCACCCTCGTAGTTCTACGCTCCACGGTAAAGTTTTTACTTATCCTTTCTTTTCGTCTTTACTTAGGATTCCGGTCATCAGGTCATTTTTTCATGCAAATCTTTCTTTTAGCATCGCTTTTTTTCTTCTAATCCCCCTTATACAACGCTCTTTTTCCTCCAAAATGCTACTCCAGTCCGTGAAATACTCCAATTCTTTCATTTTAGACATCCTCTTTCAATGAATAACTTGGACTTATTGCTTCTTGAAAATCTCACAATTTTTATTTCCTTTGGTTTAATCATTATTTCATTTTTCTTGAACTGTTCCCGTATAGAGCCTAACAATAACTTCATTCCTTCCGCTGTCTACATATATTTCTCAAACATCTGCAATTATGTTCCCTAAAAGGAGAATAATAAACAAATTCAACCTAAGGTATGAGGAAAATACTTTATTTTTCTTGGGGTAGTGGTTGCATCCAGTAAATAAAAGTCCCATTAATGGACCTAATTTCGCCCGGGTAAACACGAATACCATTTAAATCCACAGCGCGCGGAGAACGGTAGGGAATGATGTATGCTCCTTAGAAGGGAACGGACAGGATGGAGCCTGAAGTGCTGGAGAATCCCGTGGGTGAGCGATGGAGCGAATGGGGCGGAATGGAAGAAAATTATTGCGAGTTATTTGTTTTTGACGAGGATTTCATGCGCTGTTAATAGAGAATTTTTTTTAGTTGGGATTGAGGAGAAGGGGCTTACGAGAGAGAAGGGGGCGAATGTTTGAAAGAGGAAAGTTTGGCAGGAGGATTGGAGGAATGGGGAAACTGGAAGGAAGAGAAGAATTTGATATTCAAGCGGCCATAATAAAAAGAGTGGCGGACCTCCCACATGGACGTATCGAAGAAGCGGATGAGAGGGGGCTACGTTGCGGCGGATCTCGCGACTGAGAAGGGAGCAGCCTACTCAATCGCGAGGTCTGCCGGGGAAATCATTATGTTTATATTTAATACATATAATGTGTTGAATAAAAATTGAAAGCAATTACTTCCTTGTTCACTGCCGAAAAATGTGTAATATTCCAGGCTCCGATCCCATAGGTGAGGCTCTGGGTTCTGCCTCAACGAACAACTAGAAAATGTTATGACTCAGGCTTTGACTGAGAGAGGAAACTTCAGAGGGACTTAAACAGTCAAAGCCCACAAGTTTTATTTGCCTTTGACATTTCATTTTACTCTCTATTTTGAAGTAAATGAATTTGTGGGCGTGAATATGTTTACGCCTTCTTAAATGAACTAATAAAAAGGTAAATGAATATAGCACATAGCTCTGTTAGAGTTTCATTAAGTAGAGTCGTGAAGAAAAATTTCAATGTTATTGAGTAATAAAACAGGTTTAAATAATGTTCAACGGCATATTATTGCAAATATCGGGCCCCGGTTGGTTCTAAGAAGTGAGGGAAGGATATAGTATCCAGAAAATTGCATCGCTAGAATTGAAGGTTGAACCTTGGTCTTTTCAAGAAAATATTTTTGATCACTGAACAGTTGCTCCCTCAGAAAACGGAAATTACAATTTCGAAAAAGTAAAGTCCGCTGCGTGAATAACTGGACGTGATTTGATAAGCTCAACTTCGCACAGAGTTGTCCTGCTTGCTTTAAATGAGATGCCGCGTTGCTTTCGGTGAAAAAGATATGCATGACGTCAGAGGCTCGCCCCACTCTTGAAAGTTACACGCATCGACGTTTAGCAGTTTATAAGCCAGAAGCTAATTGAGAGAAACAATAAAACAAATCTTTGTATTTTAAAATTAAATTCGTATTTAAAATCATAACTGACGAACTTATTATGATAATTTATAATATTTTGCATTCATTTTTGTGGAAACAACTGTCAAAACTTTCGTGGTTAACGTTCCTTTATGAATAATAATATGGGGAGCTATAACTACAATTCATTCTTTTATTAGACCATTCTTTTTCAGTCAAATATTTCGGTGCATATCAATTACATAGTGGGTCGCGGTAGTCCATTGGGTAGAGCGTTGGACTACTGACCGGAAGGTCCGCAAGTAATAGGAGTATATTTAAGAAATCAGCATTTAAATTTGGGGGTCCAGGGCCAACATTGATCATGCGGCCATCATGGAGGTTTTTTGCGTACTTATGGAGTCTACATGTATTCGTAGTATAATGAATAGGTATTTTGTTCATCGATTTCTCTATCAAATGAGGGCATGTCACCACCTCCAGGGTAGATGCGGCTTAATTGGAATAGTTAAAATGGAATTCTAGCATGCCAATCCATTCCCATCTTGTTGGAATTTTTTTCCACCGAAGTCCTTTCATTAAGAGACCGTGAAATGTCAAGTACTTCGAGGAATATTTATTTTTATTTCCCTCGGTGGTCTTTGTGAAAACCGTGTCCTCATATATTACGTTGTTACGGATGTTTAGTGAAAAGCACGGGAGTCACCAGGAAGCAAGTACAAGATCTGAGTTTGCCATACGTTATCCCCGGAGAATTGACATATTTTCTCGAGATTACGATCCTTAAGCTTTAAGATGGGGAGTGTTTGGGACTCCATTAAAGAGAGACTCGCTGGTCTTTTATCAACGCAAAATTTAACCTTGCTCTGGCAGCGGCCGATTCTCCAGTGGACGCACTCTAAATAATAATAATGAGCACAGTGCATACCCGTGGCGGCGACTCCGTACTCATGTATCCTAATGGAGTGGCCAATTCAACAGGATTCGGGGACCTCGAAAGTCGATGGGTCCCCGGGGATTTGGGACATTAATTTTATTTCGGTGACGTGCTTTGCAGCGAGGGCTTTTATTTCATGCCTTCCTTTTTACTCGTGTCTACCGCACCGTTTTACACGCGCCAAGGGCAGACAGACGCCCTGGAACCCCCCCTCCCCCCCTTCCATGATTACTGCACCACTCCGATCCCAATTTATGTACCGCTGGAGATCTGGATAGCCGCGTGCACGTAAATATTTCGAATATCGAATCCTCATCGGCTTATTTATTTCGTCACAGTTCCTTCGCTTCATTTCGGTTTATTCCCGCCGTGGTCTTTAAGTTTCGTGCGTGTCTCCGCATCACTTAATTCTTCTGTTTCCCATCATACTCCCGGGTTGGCTGCCTCCTCAGATACGAAGATTTAGTGTGAGCTGTAGGTGAAGAGGAAACGAGAAAAATTTTACGGAATCATCACAAATGCGAGAGAGAAAACTCGTCCATTCGGCCATGTTCCACTTTTATTTAACAAATTATTACTATTTTGCTGTCGTTGCTGTTCGCATTTGAAGAATTCAAGTGAGTCATGTTCACGCCCGTCCCGAATGTCGTTTCAGTAAATCTGCTTTTTGTAAATTTTAGAGGTCTGCGTCAGAGAAACCAGACGCTTACCAATGGTCAACTCTATTTCCGGTAATAACCAATAAAATCATGTACCAAGAGAGCATGCAGTGGTTTTGTAGTCACAAGTACACCTGTATTCCAGTAAAATGTTTAGAAAAGGATATTAGGGCTAAGTTTCCTTCGACTCTTGTTTTGGTTGTGAATCAAAAGCCGAAAATATTTTCAGGGCTCGGAAATCAATGTCCTATTTCCTTGTTACTTGTCCGAGTTGCCTATTTACGAGTCCAAGACAGAGGGAGAGGTAGAGGAGGAGGCGAGGTGAGGGTGGCGAGGCGGAGACGGGTCACGGTGGGCTCCGAAGACATCAACCAGGGTGTCCACGCAAGTCGGGGGCGGGATGGAGGAAGGGTGGGGAAGGGATGAAGGTGAAGGGGCGGGGAGTGTGGGGTGGAGTCGATAGGCATTTTGCGTCCACCCACGCCCAGCAGCTCCGGGCCACTTTCCCGGCCGGGAAAGAATTCCCTGGAACCTTATTGTACTCCGAAAAATCCAGCCCCCCTTGGCCCTTCTCCTGAAGACCGCAACCCTTCCCACGCCCTTCGTCCTTCGCTTGCGCCCTCCTCCCCTCCCGCCCCCATTACCCCCCTCACACGTCCTTCCTCCACCCCCCCAACTCCTCCCTTTCCGCTCCCCATTATGTTCACTCTCTTTGCCGGCCCTCCTACGCTTTCCCGGCTATTCAAGACGTTTTAAAGGCCATTATATTACAAAAGATTATATGATGTGCTGATAGCTTTTGGTTACGTTGATGATAGTTTTGATCTGCACGTCTCTTTTCTCTTCTGTTGTTCCGAGGAGATCAGAATCGTGTTTGATGTGATTTATTAGTACAAGGGTATTTTTCGAATGTTATATTGAAATATTGTGAGCCTTTGCTGTCCTTTGATGCCATTATTTCATCTCGAAAGCTTCAGATGAACGTGTGCTAATAATATTCACGGATGCACCTGGAAAAGTCCGAAATCATAGGTACCAAATAAATATGAGTTTATTCAATAGTACCCTGGAATGCCGCTAATGCGGCAAATAAAATATGCTAATAAAATAACCTAAAAGGCATTTTATATCAGAAAAATGTTTTCTCTGGTAAATGTTGCGACGGGATGAATTGTAATAATTGTTTGTTTGTAAAAATACTGAACGATATTTGAATGATAAACGAGCAACTGTAAGAGATTGAGGGGCCCATTTATAAATAAAAGCGAAGGATTTTTTATAAAAGTGTCTAATTTGATGGGGAAATGCACCTCGAGCGAAGTAATCAGCCCTAATTACAGGCCCAGAGAACAATAAGCATCGATATTCTGGCGCTAATATTCCAAACCCAGTATCCCCAATTATTATTATTGCTTCAATGTCAATATATATTTATTTTCATGTAGTGTTCAACTAACAATCTAAGTTTCCTGACAATCTAAAATTCTCTCGATACTTATTCAGAAATCCTATTCCATATTGCAATGCCCTATGAGACATCTTTTTTCATATATTAATTCCAGCTGAATATACACCTGCAATATTAAAGTACTGCATTATTTTTTTCTATTTTTATATCTTTCTAGTTTCTAATATATTTATATATTTCTAGTTTAAAAATCTAAGTTAAGAAATCTAATTATCTATGTTCCTGAATTATTCCTCCTTCGAGTGAGTTTCCGGAAGCGTGGTGCTTCCTGTAGCCTTTTTATGTGAATTGGTGTATCGTCCATAGGAAATCATTGGAAAATTTATTTGAGTTATACGTAACCAATTTTGTTTGGTAAAATTGGTCTAATTCATGTCAACGGAATATTAACAAATTATATTTGGTCAGAAATCAGTCGAAAGTTTTGGTCGGGTATCTGTGCCATTCGTACAGATTATGATTGCGCACTAAAATTTATTTATTCAATGCCGAGTGAAGATCTTAAATATTAGTTACCCAAATTATTTTGGAATATTCTTACGAAAAGGAGGCAAAAGACAGAATCCTCGGCCTCTTACGACCCCTCTTTTCATCTCCCCCTCTGTGTACCGAAGCCCTCTACCTATCCACGCACGTTCCTCTTCACCTGTGTGACCTCTTCACGACGAGAGTTCAGGCCCCAGTCTCTGTACGTGATTTTCTTCTTTCATACTGGCCAGCAAGTTTCTCTCCGTAAATGCATGGCAGCTTGTGAAAGTCTGTCTAGTCGGAGGGGGACTGGAATTTGCACACAAAAATTTGAGTCGAGTCCGTATTCATCAATTAAATTCCCATGTTCCCAGGTGAGTGTGCAACCCCTTGGATAAAGTCATTTTGGAATTATTCTAAAATCTAATAGACGTAAACGACACATTTTCTGTTCGTCAGTTACTTCATTTCACAAGTGTGAAATACAAATGGGATGCACAAAATTATTCCCATGATTTGTCGTGGTGAAAAAAAACGGGTCTTGCGTAATCAAACTCGGGTCAATTTAAAAAATATTTTATAGTTTTCTTAAATTCCGCAATTACCCGAGTAATCTGTGATGGCTTTAACCTTATGTCTAGAAGTGCTACTATGCGGGTATGTGAAACTTCGTATTAATGAAACAAAATTTACTTTGTAAGGTTCGTCCCAATTCAGTTATTTCCACTAATGGGTAATCCCACGGATATTTGACTCAATCACCAACTTGGTTTATGCAAGAAAGTACTCTCAATAATTAAATGAAATTATGAGCAACGCCAGAAATTGAAGCGCGTGTTTGAAGCAATGTATTAATATGGTATAGACTTAAGAAGATATCAAGGACAAGATTAAGAAGTTTAAGAAATTTATAAAAGATACTTAGTAATTTATAACTCAAAATCAAGTATTTCTTACTGTCTCCCCAAAATAAATAGTGTGAAGTTGATTGAAAATGAATGTAGTTCTATGCCGGACAGAGATTATTTTTTAGTAAAGAGTTTTTTAAATAAAATTTGATTTGCATATTTCCATTTCCCATCTCAGCAATCAAATTAAAGGGAGGAAAATTTTCATTGTTTCGTTCGGCATAGAACGGAAGGAACTACACTGCGAAGGTTCAATTGGAGACTTTGCCCCTTCCACAAGATAGCGACACAAGTTGAAAGACGAAAAAAGTTGAAATACGACACAAGGTGAAATTCGAAACAACCGTGAGATTGTGGGATTGTGGGAGCATTGTGGGATGGAATGAAATTTGAACTCGAGGCCGTTGTAAGACGTTGACAGTTAATCGCCAAGTCAGGTAACTCGGGGCCATATAAGCTGAAAAAATAACCAACTTGGCCCTAATTCACCCCATGCCTGGCCACCCTCATCTGAGAAAATATTGTCACTAGGACAGTTTTGAGAGAGAGTTTTGAGTTAGGGTGCATTAGGGTGTATCCAGACACACCCCACTCACAAGCCAGTTGCACAAGCCTCCCTCATTCCCAACATCGAATTTTGGGATGTATCAGATTGCATGGAGAAAACTACACTGTGAAAGGTCAATTGTAGAGGTTTGATTCTCCCTTTTATTCAAAGAGACTGAGGTTTGATAGTGCAACAGAACCAGGTTTCTCAAAAAAATAAATAATAAGGCGTCCGAGCTTAAAATATACAATTTATTTCAAGGTCGCCAACCCAGGTAATTTGGCGCCATCTGAGTGTTAAAAAGTACTCAATTTTGCGAAAAATCACCCAATATGGCCACCATGTTTATTGAATTATGTATTTTTCGTGTGCGACTAAATTTGGCTAAATTTTGGCGGAGCCCATCGAAGACAAAAACTCGACCGATACCCTTCTCAACTACATTTTCGCAATGCTATTACTTCATGTTTATCATTGTTAAGGTGATTATCTTATTATCATTTTAAAAATTTACAATAAATATTCTTTTCATTTTCTTAATAATTTCCTCCAGCGGAACACAAATAGGCGAGTTTAAGTCTCACGTAAGGTGCAGATTACGTATTCTAAGGCTCCCCAATATTTAACACTATTATTAATGCATGAAGATTTCAAAATTGTTATGATTCAATTATCGTTGCGGTTTTAAATTTTTATTCATCAAATAGTAATTTTCGGTTTGACATGTCTTTTTTTATTGTATCTTTTGAGGGTAAAAAATAAACTTTACACTTCCACAATAAAGATTTAATATTTCAACGACCATGGTTTCGATGTTGCGCATTATTGTCAAGTGTTGTATTTTTTTGTTTTGATTTGTTTGATGCAATGTTCTTAATCACGCGGCATAATGAAAATTGCAGATTTCCAAATCTTCCCATATCATTTACAATTTATCGTTCTAAATCATTAGATGAAATAAGTCAGATGCACTGTAAATTTATCATAAATCAGGTTTAAATCACTTTATATTGCTTTCCATTTTCTTTGGGAGTTGCTTTGTGAAATGAACGAGATAGCAATATGAGACGTCTTAGTGATCCATAAAAATCGACATAATATGTAAGAAGCTTTTAAAGAATATTATCTAGTTATATATTCCGTTGTTAAATGAAAAATTGCGTAAATAAAAGAACTCGAGGAGTAAAAGGCATTTGAACACGATAAGGAATAAAATAGACTGGGCAAAAGACGGATTGTACACACCTAGGAATATCTTAAGAATTCATTGGGAACATAACGTAAGGAAAATAAGAGAGCCAGAATATTAAGGGACAAAATCCTAGGTCAATTAAAGACGAATGTTTGATTGAGACTCACCAATGGGCGGAGAAGAGGCACCGGGGAGTTAAGGAGTTAGCAATTACAAAAAATAGGTGGAGGGCTGCGGACAACCAATGTGCGGATTGAAATACTGATGGTGATTATATTATGATTTGAATCATTTGAAAAAACAATTAACATTGGCCTTGGCCAGCGGTAATATTGGTTTCACACGCGTTATTCCAAGTGTTTCGCTGGATTATTTTACGATGAAAAATGAATAGCCACTTCTCAAATCTCGCACTTGGAAAAAGTTGAGTCGGTAGCTGACAAAATTTTTAGACTATAACGTCTTTTTTGGCCAAAAACTGCACGCTTAAAAGTATTATTCATTTCTTCAAAACTGAATAACGTCCTAGAACGGGGGGTCACTCCCATTTGAGGTCACCTCCACTACTTTTCTTCAATTAAAATATCATTTACATCTCTACGAATGTAATTATATTCAGTCGCCGTGTAAAACTCCCGCGCTTCAGCAGCATAATATGCTCAAAATGTAGTCACCAAATTATTCTGGATGTATAAGGTAAATGATGGAATGGGGGGGGGGTATTTGTTTTTTTTTAAGAAACCATAGAAAACCCAAACCACATCCTATAAAATTTCACGTTAAATCTAGATTTCTATTTTTCCTTAAATACCTCCCACTGAGCATATCTCAATACAAAAATAGTACCTAGACAATTAATTAATTTTGTAAACCCGCGAGTGACTTGTGAGATTTAAGTACGAACGTACGTGCTTATTAGAACGCGACCATATACTTGTCGGTAGCAGCCAACTGTATATGTCGTTTTATTAACACGTCGGCCATCTTATTCTTTTGTTGCCTAATAACTATTTCGCCCTCATCCTCGAAAAACCACCGGAATGACTCTCCCCGTAAAGGCTACAAGGGTCGTTTCAACCCTTGTTTTCGGGTCGGATAGCGGCCCTTTGCCACCGAAAGGCATTCCACGACGGCTAAAAGTTAAGGGCTGTCGTCGATTACAAGGACCCAAGTGTCCCGTTTTTGAAGGTAAAGTCTCGAGAGCTCAACGACTCGAAGGAAAAATTTGCGGAATCCGGAGATATGGAAGAGGTTGAAGGGTCGCTCGGCTCTGGGGATTGGTGTGGTGAGGGGTGGAGGTATTGCGAGGATGGAAGGGGTGGAAGCAGGCGGGGAGAGAGATGGTCAGAGGAGATAGTAAGTAATAGTGAGGCGGGGGGGAGGGGGAGAGGAAGGTGATCCGGGCGGGGGGCAAAGGAAGGGAGAATATTATAGGAGGAAAATATTGGCCCGCGGGACATTGGAAAGGAAGTGATCGGGCGGGGGAACTCCCACAGAAGAATGGACGAGGAGGGGGAGGAAAAGGCGAGGGGAAGGGGGTGAGAATGGCGGGAGAGAGGATAGAACGGAGGTTTTTTGGGGGATAGGGGGGAAGAGAGAGGAATGAAATCCCCCTCTTCTCTCACGCTCTCTTGTTTCCATACGTTCCTAGTGCTAGCAGGCGGTGGCGGATACGTATATCGCAGTTCGGGCGAGCCTCTCAATACGCGGAGAGTATTGGAAAAATTCTTTTCGAAAATGACATTTATTTTGGTCCTAGTGTTCATTTTTTAAAGATACACAACTGAATAATAAGTATTAAATATTTTATGTGCAACAAATGTACCTTTGGTGTTTATTTATGCAGTGACTTTTCCATTTGACTATGATTACCCCTGGAAACCGCTGAAAGTAATTCAATAATCTGGAAATATGATGCCGGTACGAAAATTATTTTATTGTACTATAATATAATTAGTATAAAAAGACACCATTCACTAAATGTGCGGAGATTCAAGCAAGGGAGGTTTTTAGAGGGAGGTCGTAATCGAGAGGCAGGGAGGTTTTGGAAACACTCTAAGAAATGTCACGTCACTAATTTTAAGTGATCTTGTGATTTTCATGCCGTTTGAAAACGATCATAATAATAATAAATTACACGCCGGTTCACGAATAGCGGGTGTAATCGAATCAATCTCTCCTCTCCCCCACCCCCCACTCCCGCTCCGCACCCTCCGTCCCCATCGCGCGCGCCCGGTGGCTCCGCCCCCCTCGCCATTATCGTCCCTCCGCATTGTTTACACTCTCGTGGTCCCATTGTTCGAGCCGCATTGTTTCCGCCAGAGCTTCGACCCTCTAGGGGTGCGCCCCCACGACAACCCCACCGCCGGCCCACCCTTCTCACGCTCTCATTGGCCATTCGATCGGACGGGGGGGAAGGTGTATGTGTGTGTGTTTCGAGAGGGGGGAGTCGGCGGCCAGGGGTTTGGGGTAGGAAGGTAGGAAGGAGAGAGAGACAGGGAGGGGAGTGGTCGGGGTGCTATAGGGGTATGGAAGAAGGGGGTTGGAGTACGAAGGCGATCGCCCCCGGGAGGGCGTTGCAGAGGATGATGGGCAGAGGGGAAGATAAATATCGCGCAGAGGCAAAGTAGGAGGAGGCGGAGGAATTGACGGTTGAGGTAGGGGAAGGGAGAGAGAAGGATATTTTTATTCCGGCGGTGTCGAGAGTGCCGGATCTTTTGCGGATAAGGTGGTGTTTTTTTTCTGAGTGAATGACGGATTACGGAGGGGGGCGCGGACGGAATCAATCGTCGCCGAACATTGTGGGGACGCAAAGGAAACAGGAAATTCCTGGGAGGAACGATTCGGTCGGAAAACCTCGGGATTCAGCCATTATGTCGCGTCATGTCGCACATTTCCTCGAGTACTTCTCCGTAAAGGGATTATCCATGAACAACGAGTCGCGATTTTTGTCGTTTTGTCTGTACAAGAAGGTGTACAGCGTTTCCACAGGGATTTCCGCAATCTCTACGCTGGCATGAAAATGTCTTTGGAAAAACGGAAATTAAGTATTCCAATGATATCCTTAATATGTTTGAGGATTTTTTTTCGTATTTCAACCTGATGGTCTAGAGCACATTTTAGGATACCTTACATTTGCAGCGCCTTCGTAATCTTTTGCCTAAGGATATTTCCATAGTGCCACGAAAGAGGACTTTCGGAGCCGTCGTACAACATTTATTCTGAAAGTAAATCGGCATATGTATGTATATATATGTGTGTGTAAAAAAATAAAAAATTTCAGTACTCCATACGAAGATTGCTATGATAGAGAGATCTCACCTCGCACCAATCTGTAACTGTAAATTTCACACAATAGGGAGATTAAGGTAGGTAGTGCTATGCATGGTTAGAGGAGGAGAGTTGGTTTATGGGAACAATTTGAGAACAGAATAAGTGCTTACAAGGTGTATTGAGTGCCGATAAAACGTTGAGGATTGAAGGTAAAATATCGGGTAAGCTAGGTAGGAGAGTCAGCAGAATAGGCATGTTGGACGGGATTAAGGGAGCAGAGTACACATGGGGTAAAAGCGGTTAATTTTATTGAAGATGTTAGGATACATGTATTAGTGTCTCGAAAGCGAGGCTTAGAAGTGATTAGTCTCTGTGCCCATCAAAGTCACACTTTCTCCATTAGAATATTGTCAATATAAATAGCTAAGTTAGTACATTTAACTAGTATGTTACGTAAAATAAGCCTCGCCTTCTTCAGAGGATAACATTTATTTGGGAAACAACTCATATGCAAAAGTTACTGTATTCCAGAAGTAAAAATTCACCATTATTCTCAAGCAAATCAAAACATTCATAGGTAAATTCGATTACATGTCGGCCTTTTCTAAGGAGCAAGTAAATAACCAAAACATAGTCATAACGATTCCGGCTGCGCTGCATACACTATAAATCTCAATTTGTACGACAACCTTGGCCAAGATAAATAAATAAATATGCATATATATATATATGTGTGTATATATATATATATATATATATATATATATATATATATATATATATATATACATAGCTTCTTGTTATACTTTACTTTTTAAAATACATGTTTAATATTGAAGTAAAATATGTTACTAGGAATACCTTTGTGAGAAAAATTGCGCTCAATTGTGATATCAGACGGTGTTTGTCAGCAGTTGATGCATGCTGCTAGTACCTAGATCTATAGTAATACACTAGTGCCGGATTATTAGTAGATATGCATATCAATTAATAGGTCATTACATAATTTCCTTATCATATATAGTGAAACATTTTTCGGTACACTTGCAGAGATTACAACAAGTAACACATCGTGAGCAGGGATGAGTCGAATCGGGATTATTGGGACCAGATGACGATGAGAATTTTCGACGGCCTGTCGTGAGTGTATTCCTGCTCCGTTCACGTGGTGTTCTTCCAAGGGAAAATAGGAGATTCGTAAATTCACCTCTTACCCAAGCCTTTAGAGAAGACCCCAAACTTTCCCGGAACACCTTGCTGGAATCGTAAAATCCTTCCCATCCCCTTCGGGAAACAGAAAGAACCCACGCCGACCGCCTCGTCACATGCCTCGCTTGAGGTCCTGTTCTATTGACTCGGAGTCCCCGGTCACGGATGGGCGATGGGCTAAGAAATGAAGGGATGAGGAGGCGGTGGAGATGAAGAAAGGGTGGATGGGGAGGAATAAGGGAAGGAAGATAACGAAAGAAACAGGATGGGGCTGGGGGGGCGGTGCTAATAAGTGGGCGGATCTTGCGGTTTCATTTCCCCGAGCCGAAGCACAGTCCCGACCCTCCGTCCCATCCCGATGAGTGCTATGCATCGGGTGAGGTGTGCGATGTTCACACGATATTGCATCTCGATTAAGGTGCCAAACTTTCGCTCGCTGTTTCACCACTATGCTGTGCCGTCAAGGAATGCGATATGTAGAATTTTGATATAGTTTTGCATGTTCCGGAAATATTCTCTGAATTTTCAATGGAGTTCAATGATGATTCTCCTTACGTACTCTCTGCGTTAGAGTGATAAGGATTCATAAAGTCGCAGACAGGAATGCTTAGCATATATCTCCGATTCCCGCGAACACTTTGGGGTAATAACTATAACTTTCAATCATAAATGAATATGGTGATGTTTAGTGCGAATATAATGCGATTTTATGGACAGTGACACACAAAACCCATGGTTGCATAGGTGCGGCGGTAGGCACACATGGAGAGCAACGGAGGACTATGGTTTTGTAATATTTGGGAACGCTGTTGCAACATTTTGTTCGGGGGACACCAAAATGAAATAGAAAAGTCCCGATTTGTCTACATAATCTAGCTCAGATTGAGGTATTTACGAGGGGTATAAGGGGCTCAACCACCTTCTTCTGTGGAAGGAAGGAGAAGGCTGAAGTCTGTAAAGGGAGGCTCACTTTACTGGTATTCTAACAGTCAAGGTAGGTATTAGATGGACAGAGTCCGTACAATTGTGCAACAATACTTGCCTTTCCTACAAAAAGCAATATTTGACATCGGATAGTACCCCGCAGAAGGTCCCTCTTCAATTTCTCATTCTTCTTTCCTCCCTTCATTCCATTTAACGTGCCTATCCTACAATTCCATCCCCTTCCTCTCTTGCCTAACATTCTCCCCTTTATCAGTCCTCAACAATGCATTCCCAATCGAAACGCTCTGAATCCATCTTTCCTGCCTCCTTTGGATTTCTCCTTACAATCCCCTCTCTTCCCCCTCCCCCATCTTGCCTAGGACCTCCTTGTTTGTTCTCCGTGCGGTCCAGTTGACCTTCTCAATCCATATCCGCACCAACATATTGAAAACCTCCAACCAACGCCTATCATCTTTCTTCAATGACCATGTTTCCGCGCCGTACAAACCAACGCTCCATATTAAAGTTTTGACGAGCCGTATCTTAACCTCCTTACTCAACGTCCCAGTCATCAATTCTCTCCTAATTTTTAAGGCTTCTGTACCTAACGCAATTCTTCTCCTTATGTCCCTATTACTTTGGCCATTTTAGTTTTTATAGATATTCCAGTACCCTGCCAGCCACCACTAAGGTGTGTGGCAGGAGGTAATTTTTTTTAATTTTGACCAGAATATGACCCCTACCGCGGTTGGACAATATTATTCTGATCCCTTATCGTTCGAGGAAAAAATGCATCTTAAAGCTCTCTATTCTTCACTTAATCTCTCTATTATTATTATTATTGACATGATCTTTTCTACCGTTGTACGAAGGGGGTAATAATACATTTTCAACATCACTACTAATGAGACATCTGATAAAGCAACTGTATCCTCAGGATCACAAATATCACGTTAAACCAATGCATTGCCTTTAAATAGACGTGTCTTACTAGTAACTATGGGATCAACGCCGTTAATGTTAAGCAGGAATAAAAGAGGTCCGATAAAACTTCCCTGGGGAATACCTGAAGTAACTTCTACTGCATTTGAGCTAACTCCATATGTGACTACTCTTTGCTCCCGACCATTCAAAAGTCTTTTATCCAAACCAGGATATTATTATCTATGTCATATGCTTCTAGACTTGTGACTAATTTACTATGAGGTACTTCGTCGAAAGCTTTCTTAAAATCTAGAAAAAAAGCGTCCACTGGAACATTGCTCTCTCCCGAAATAAGAATATCATGAACCAAAAGCGCAAGTTGTCTCGCAGGATCTACCCTTTCGGAAACCGGGCTGATTTTTCATCGATAACTAGTTACTATCGAGGTGTCTCTCGATCGAAATTGCTTATTCCTTGCTAGTTTCCTTCATGTCTCCGTTTTCAAATATAGGTATTACGTTAAGCGTTTTCCAATATCTGGGAACCTTGTGGTCTACTAGTGACTTCTTAAATATGATTTCTATATAGGGTGCAATTTCCATCGCTAGTTCTTAAAACATACGAGCGGGTACTTGATCGGGCCCAGAGGATTTATTAGGCCTATTATTTTTAAGCAAACGTTCGATTCCATTACATGAGATTTCAATTTTGGATATCGGTTGGTCGGCACGATTTGGTATGCTATCGGAGGTATTCGGTGAGATATTGATGAAGACGCTTTGAAAGGGAAATTTAATAAGTCAGCCTTTTGCAAACTACTGGTTAGTGTTTCACCTTCATCATTTTTGAGATAATCAACATTGTATAATTTCCCTAAACTTCTCTGACGTATGACCAAAATGCTTTAGGATTCTCTTTCAAATTTTCCGCTTATCTTCTCCTTTTGAATTCGCTTAACGCTTTCCGGAAGTCCTTCTTGGCATTCGCCCTAGCTATCTTATAATCATAAGTGATCTCATTCTTTTTGTCGCTAGGAATATCATCCCTAATATTTTTCAACTTTTTTCGTCATGCTTTTCTTGCTTCCGCGCCATACCATCTGTGTTCTGTGTTATCTTTTATAAATTTACTGGAAATGAGCTTGTTGACTGCTGAGCGCGTGATCTCAAAGAAGTGATTCCACGTATCCTCAATATTTCGGTGATTAATATCTTTCTTAAAACTTGCACATTTACTCTGTAGTACGCATTTTAGGCCATCGTAATCCACTTCTTTAAACAAGTACATTTTTCTGTTATGCGTCTTATTTCTGACTCCATGTAGCGAAAACTTAGCATTTACTGCCCTATGGTCAATAATTCTTTTAATAGTTTCTATAGTTAAGATATTTTCGGGTATGTGTGTTGCTAATAAATCAAGAATATTATCGCCCCTAGTTGGTGAAGAGACAAGTTGACGCAAGGAGTTCAACGTAAAAGAATTCAATAGCGGCTCGCAGGTATCGTTGTCTTTACACCCCGTTTTAAAACTCAATGTTTTCCAATCAATAGATAGGATATTTAAATCTCCACCGATTAGAAACGTCACAATCATTTTATTGGGAAAGAAACCTTTAACGTGCTGATCTAATTATAGTATTGAATTAAGGTGCCTGTCAGCACCCGTAGTGCCGGTGCCATTTGCCCGCCCACTTCCTTCCATATTACCGCGCCCTTCCCTCGACTCTCTCCATGAACGCTGCCCAAATATGCCGTCCTCTTTCTGAAGAAATTCTTCCATATTCTAATTCTTTTCTGATCTATTCCCGGACCCCTAGCCTCCCGCACCGCTTTATTTCCATGGGCGTGGATTGCCTAATCGGTGTTCACTAACTCCAGAGGTAGTGGGAGAGGGAGGGTTAGGTGGAAACCCTAGTGGCCACCACCTTCCTAGGAATTGCCTCGTTCTCATCTTCCTATCTCCTTTTCGGCCACTTGGCTCCCAACGACCCCAGTCCCCCCCCCACCCTCTATCCTCTTCTCTCTCTCCCTCGCTCTTTCCCCCGGCAACAAAGACAAACTTGTAAGCTTAGGGAGAGACGGCGAGGGAGTAAAAAAGACACAAAAATGACAATAAAAATGGATGGATGCGGCAACAAACGAGTATTTCCTCATGCCGACCGTGGATAGGGAGGGCGTCGGAGAGGGGCGAAGGAAGAGGGCGTTTTGGTGCGGGGGTTATGGCGCGTAGATCCCTATCGATGGGTTTTATTCCCTCGTTTTATTGTTATTAGTATGTTTTCATTTATTTTTCGTCCTTCCGTTACTTCTCTTCTCGTTTTGATCTTCCGACATTACGTTCGAATAAATCGTCCACTTCTACCACGTGCACATGTGAGTTGTGCTCTAAATGTGTGTATATACTTATACGTACAATTTGTGTGTTGGCGTGCGTGCTTGGGCGCATGCGTATACACGCATTTATGCGTATACGCTTTAACACACACACACATCAATGTGATAAAGTTCTCCTCGAAAACTTATCCTCAAGAATATGAGCTAAGGAAAGAGATAGGGAACTAAAGAAGACAAACACCAGGTTAGTGGGAAAGCTGGGAGGAAGAAAATTATGAGCAGAAACAAAGTCCCTAAACTGGGAACTGAACCACGGACCTTCGGTTTTTTTGTACCCATGTCCTGACTGCTGGGCTCTCTAGGAATGTGGATGCATTTGGGAATAATTCGCAATTAGAATCTCTGAGATAGATGTTATGTACTTTGTAAATTTGGTGAGGAAAGATTGTGATAAGAAGGTAATTACAGTATGAAGTACGGGGAAATTCGAGGAAATTCGTCAGCGTGTGTGCTTGTGTCTATATAGGGCACACGGTAACTACCGTTTGTTACTATTGCCCGACTGGGCGAGAATTTGTAGACCGCTCGGGTCTGGTGCCCGCAAACCCTCTCGAAGGGCCTCCTCCTCCAACGCCTCCATCTCTCGGCCTCCTCTCCCCCTCCCCCTTCCCTCTCACTCCCTCTTCCCCGCCTTCCTCGCTCGCCCCCCACTCCTTCCACCCCTGGCGTATCTCTCTGGAGTGGCACCGACAAATGTAATGGCACCGGAGGATAAAAATGTCGCTTTTTATGTCTCCTTTCCTTAGCGCGCTCGGGGTGCCTCCAAAGCCTGTTATTGATTTTTTTAATGAATTCATTCGAGGTACAAAACGATGTCAGCCTCGCCGTAATAGCACGCTAAATTTGATTTACGAAAGGGACGCGTCTTCGACCGTGAAAACTTCCTTTAGGAGTTTAGGAAGAGTCTAGAGAGGTTCCATTGAGGGAACGGTCGTTGTTGTCTAAGCTTCCTTCTGCTTTGAAACTCTCTCTTCCGGGAGAACTTGAGCACTTGTATTGGATTTTGTACTTACCTGTATTTAAAACCAAAATGTACGTACGACGGTTTTTGCCGTACTCATGCCGATGCTTTGCTACTTTTATTTGCCCAGAGTAAGGGAAGAATTTTTGCATAGGGGTCGTATAAAGCATCATGTAAATTACAACTTATTTCATTTTTTAATTTTGCTATTCATATCTCTATAATATACGGAAGATATGTATAGCCATGAACAGTATGCCATTCATTTTAATGTGTTTTTTGATTTGGCAAGAAAGCAAGTAACTTTAAAAAACAATAAACAATCTGGTGTAATACTAACAGAAATATTGATCATAAGATTGGGGAAAAAATTTTTCTAATCATTTAAGGACTTCGTTGAAACAGGAAATCAATCCTTTCACGTTGCATGTCAAATGTAATAAGAAAGAAAAGGGAAATTTAAAATATTTAATTCATCATTAGCACGAAAAAATGAATTAATGTCTAAATAATATCAGTTTACTGTGTAATCAAATATATTCCCCTTACTAATGGAGATGGTAGTACCATATTTTTAGTGGCATTAGACTTATCGGTGACTTTTGGAATTGCCTCGATAAGAAAACACGATCAAAATCAAGAAGTCAATGGCCTCAGCTGCGCCCACCAAACACTCCATTGGAATGCGTATCTTTACAGATAAATAAAGACAAGGTGGAATGAGACTTTGATACCAGCGCTGCGTCAATCTTAAGAACCTTTTTAAACCTTCCTGGTCAATTGGGCTCTAAATATTACAAATAAGAGTTGGAAGGACCTATTCCGTAGAAAGTCTCCCTTTAACACTCCTAAGCCAAAATACGACCGCTACTCTAGTAATATTGAACCTGGAGAAACTATTAAGTTTACTCCGCTGCCACGAGCTATAGCGCCGTCGCAGTCAGAAGAATCGAAAATTCTATAGCTCTGCTACGTCAGTGACAAGTAAATTGAAATAAAAATGGATCGAGCGGAGCCTCATTATCATTTATGAATATGCAAATGTCACTTTGAATCACAATTGATAGATACGAGTAGATATTACCCAAAGTGATTCAATAATAGGTAATGTCTCTGCTCGGCTCCATTCATTATTCCCTGTTTATATTCAATAAATGGTACTAATAAAGCAATGTAGAGGTTGATTTTTTACGGCTCCTCTAAACTAGTTACTGCCTTAAATTATGAACTTTTGAGCAACATAAACTCACTATTCAATAACCCATACACCTCCTTATTCCCCAACCATCCAGCATACCGTTCTCTTTTCCACAATAGCCTTCAGCATCCCATTGCCTCTCAAAATCTACTCCATCCAACTCTTCTATCTTCTGACAATTAGCATTTCTTTCTTCGGCTCCCTTCCTTCCTCAACTCTATCCAGCATATCCTCGTTTGTCATATCCTTTATCAAACTCATAATTTTCTCTCTCCGTGAATGCGAAACAGACAGCGACCGATTCACATAGCGTTATAATGGCAAATGAAGAGGGATATAAGGACCATCTGGTAATGTATTTTATACGATATTAGTTAGTCAGATTTTGACAATTCAGTTTTTATATGGTAAATTTTGAGAATTTGTAACCCATCTTGGAATGGATGTAGTGATATCATTAAATACTTGTAGTTCCTCTACGATCCTTTGCGGTACAATTTGGCCATCGCAGCACTTGCTGACTCAAACTAAATTGTGAAAAGGTCTTAGAGATATGGACGACTTCATAAAATAAGTTTTCCATTCATTTTGACTGAATTACCAAGGCCACGAATAGGATTTGGCAAATATATATATGAATCTTTTGGAAATAATTCTGGCATAATACCGATTGCTGAAAACGATCTCGAAATTATTATCTGATATTCAACAAATTTATGGTCGTTATGGCATCTCTCGTCATGCGTTTCCTTTCTTGAAGTAATCCAGGTGATAACTTGATGATTCAAAACAAATTTATTTATTGTTTACGCATATTAAGATTTAAATTAAAATGGTCGGCCAATATGACAGAAATGAACTGGAGAAAATTTTTCATGTGAAATTCATCAACAGTTGACCTTTGTCACAGAAGTGCTCTTTGAGGAACAAGAATTAGTACGGCAACAATATACGTAGGTTACGCGCATTCCCCAAACTTTCCCGTGACTGCCATCTTCTAACCATGCAACATCAATGCACGCGCCTGCCAAGAACTTTGCAATTTGCACACGAAGGACAAAGAGGCACGTAAACAGAGGTTATGCGGAAAATATCGCCGGAAGCGCCAAGGGATAAAAATCTCGCCTTAATGCCGTTTACAGCGAAATGAAATGGGGGGAGACGGAAAGAGGGAGAGAGAGAGACAGACGGGACGTTGAGAAATAAAAAAAAACCTTAACCCTTCACCTCCAGTGAGGGCAGTAACTTCGTCATTAACTTCGAATAAAGCATTGCATCTAGGGATCTCGAGAGGGGGATGTGGGGGGTGGGGAGTTGAGTTTTCCTCGGCCCTTTTCGACCCATCCCCTCCCGTCCTTCAGCATTTTAAGAACCCCCTGAGCTCCCCCCGTCGCCGTCTTCCCTCCCTCATCTCCCACCCTCCCTCCAGCACCTCTCTCTCACCGATATCTTGCCCCCACCTCCCTCCCCGGCGTCGCCCGGGGCGTTCTATTCTTTTGATGAAACCTCGAACGGCGAAAACCAGCCAGGGAAGAAATCCGAATTCCCATCTGCGCTCTCTCTCTCGCTCACTCACTCCAAGACCGCCCCCAGCCCGCCCCCGCTTCCAGCCGCTCCCCTCCCCACTCCTCGCCAATATCCCTTGTTGCCTGATCGCAACCCCAAAGGAGGCTTCCCCTCCTCTTCCCCATAAGATTCCAGTTAGAGAAGTAAGTCCCCCTGAGAGTGGTTACTGGGGTCCTAAAGTTGGGGCTACTTTTAAATCCGTCGCCATAACATTCCAATTCGATGTTTAGAAAATATCAATACTTATCCCAGTGTTTTTCACAGAAAAGATTTATTTGAATGTAAGGAGAGTGGATAACCTATGAGCACAACGCTTTGTGGTGGGTTACCGTTGACGGCGGTAATGTTTTAGTGTTCGGTCAGACACAAATTGATCTCTGAGGTCATGTCGCACATTTGAGCTCTTCCCCATTAAAAAATATTCACATTATAACTAAACGCTCTTGTGTGGGTATAACAATTTGAGCGTGTCCCTCCTTCAGGATCACTGCCTGTTATGCTGTGGTTGCGGGCAGTGCGACACCAAACACAGATTTTCCCAGTATATTTTCTCCATTCCGGCGTTCCAACTGTCGATCCATTGTCTCAGCGCCTTACACAGTACTGCTAAACATTTTTTCAACTGCCGTGCGGGTGTTATATTCTCAGAGACAAGTTTAAGTAGAAAAATATTACAGATTTCGATATTTTATTTATTTCTCTAAATTAGTACATATATCACCTGTTTTTAAAAAAAGTTTCAGCGACAGCAATCTCCAGCAGCTATATTAGCACTAAGAAACTAAAAACCTGCTTAGGGACCTAAGGCTCCTCCCTTAGGGACGGAACTTTTTTTTACTATTAGGTATTACAGAGTATTATGATACCTTCATCACATATATTACATCATGCATAATATTAACATAAGATAAATAATTTTACACCTATTCCTTAAGTAAAATAAATGAGAAAAGCAAAATAGCATTTAAGAAACGTGTGATTGAATTAGACATCTCGGTACACGCCAAAGACTTAGGAGTCATTCTCGTCTAAAACTACCTTTACCTTGGAGGATGCATGAAACCGTTTCTGGCGTCACTTGGTGGAAATTCTTCATATTTAAATTAAATTTAAAATATTTTGCCTTTCCACATAAACCACTTTTATTACTACCTAGGTTTCGTTATGGTATAACATCATCAGGTTATGATGTTATGATGATGTTATACCATAACGAAACCTAGGTAGTAATAAAAGTGGTTTATGTGGAAAGGCGAAGTATTTTTAATTTAATTTCATTTGGAGGATGCATGCAAAAAAGGAGTCAGAACTACAAAAAAGAAACATGGCTCTATTGAAAGGGTGTTAGGTGAACATACATAGTGATAAAGTAAAAAAATAATAAGTATTTCACATTCGTTATGACGCTGTTAGAATATGGGTCGATTATTCTATTCCTATTGGAGAAAATATTTATTATGAAATTAAATGCAATCTTTAAAAGTCCAAAAATAATCTGCGAGATTCGTTGAAAATCATTGCAATGTGAGGAAGTAAGTGTTACGGAGAAATTCAAGAAATCATAATGGGGGAACCACCAGTAACGCATCCCAGAGCCCCATAGAATCCTCAAGAAACGCACAAGAGAAAGAAACTTCTGGCATCCATGGAATGAATACAGTTCGTCACTACGAGGGTGGTCGCAGAAGTACCGGACTCAACAAAGAAAACAAAAAATCTTGAAAAAATGTATAAATTTTTCAACATAATCTCCTTTCAGTTCTATTCAACACTTTTTCCTGCGATGTTCAATAAGTTCGATACCCTTTTTATAATAAGGATTGTCTTGCCCGTCGAAATAGCCATTAACTGCCGACATCACTTCTTCATGGTTGGAAAAACTTCGACCACCGAGCTTTTTTTTCAAGTTTGCGAACAGAAAATAATCCGAGGGGGCTAAATCTGGCGAATAAGGTACATGAGGTGGTAATTCAAGCTTTAATTCATGAATTTTGGGCATTGCAATAACGGATTTTGTGAGCTGGTGCATTGTCTTGATGAAATAACACTTTCTTCTTAGCCCTATGCGGCCGCTTTTGCTTGATTTCTTCGCTCAAACGTTGCAATAAGTTTGCATAATACCCACCGTTGATAGTTTTTTTCTTTTTCAAGATATGCAATGAAAATTATCCCACGCACATCCCAAAAAACCGACGCCATGACCTTGCCTGTAGATGAAACGGTCTTCACCTTCTTTGGGACCGGTTTTCCCCGTTGAATCCATTGTTTTGATTGCTCTTTTGTGTCGGGTGTGAAGTAATGGACTCATGTTCCATCCATGGCTATGAAAAGGAACAAAACTTCTGCTTTGTTGCTGTGAAACTTTGCTAAACACTCAATTGAAACATCTTCACGACACAGCTTTCTCATGTCCAAATTTTCTGGTAATATACAGGGTTCGTCCGGAAAATAAATGTACTGATTTTTTCCCGCCGCTCCAGGCGCGCCCAGCACCGCTCTGACGGGCTGCGATTGGAGGGGGGTATGTTGGCAAGCGACGCTGAAAAAGGCAGTCGGCTCTGAGCTGTGGTGTAGTGAGGAGCTCTGTTAACGCGAACCTCCACGCTCGACCCACGTCACGGAACGCGATGCCGAAGTTTTTGGAGCAGCGTTATTCCATCAAATTTGCCCTGTTTGCTGTATGTCTGCTAGTTCGCGCCTTTTCAGTCGACAGTCATCCAGTATCACTTTGTGGATTTTCATCACCGTTTCTGGAGGGATACTCGTCTTGACAGCTCGTACGGCCTCGTTTAAACTCTGCTTCCCAATATTTTACTGTTGTAAACAAAGGAGCAGACTCACCCAGAGGAGAATCCAGTCCAAGTTCACGAATGCCACATACGTATAATGGCGTATTTACGTGTATCATTCTTTCGGCCAGAACTCTCCAGCTGAGAATTGCCACTCTTGCTTCTCGGTTTTTCCTCAATCCGAATTGGTTTTCTGAGAGGTTTCCTTTTATCCTTCCTTCTATTCTTCGGCTAATAATCCGTGTAAGGATTTTCGGTGCTTGAGTCACCAGACCCAATTTGTGTTATTCGCATTAATCTGTTTTCGGTTTCATCGATATTGCCATCATTATACTTGTCTATAAATAGATATCTTCGATTATTCCATCGAGGGCATCCTTCGCTTTGACCCCGAATGCCTTGGTTATTTCTCCGTTTATTTTGTCAACTCCTGGTGCCTTTTTGCTTCTTAATATCCGCGGTCCCCGATCGTCTTTACCTATCATGCGTTCATCTTTAATCAAGCCCATTTTCCCATATACAGCGGTATTTACAGTATACCTCTTGGCGGTTACGATCCAGCCATAATTACCAATATCTTGCTTCAATAGGACTGTCATGTTTTTATCACGATTCGAGAATTCAATATTAGTAGAGCATATAAAATAAAATTGGTTTTCTATGTTTTTGGAAGAACCTTTCCTGAATGAATTTTCCAGTCTTTCACACGAAGTGTTTTTTTACGATATCCAGTCTTACGGTAATCTATAATTTACCGAATTAAATTGATCCCTCTATAATGAAAGATATCATAGCAAAAATGAGTAAGCTAGATATAAATGTCTCGGTTATATACCTTGGTATTTAGCTTTTAATTAACTACTTTCACTTTTATCATAAAATGAAATGAAACAATGAAGTAGAAGTTAAAACTCGAGGCGCAGAGAAAGTTTCATATTTACCGACCGTCAAGAAAATTGCAGCAACAGAACGAAAGGATACATCCAAATGAGTGGGATTCGACCGAAAACATTATCCAAGAAAAAATCTGTTCCATTCAGTGTGTGTGTGAGTAGCAATGTTATAATGTCTTAGCTTGGAGCGAACTTATTTTCTTGAAAACCCATTTTTCCTGCCTATGGTTTTGTTACGTCACATGCGAGCGGGTCACCATATTTACTAATCCCTATTCGGCGCGTGTGTGCTACAAGTGGGCAGCTCGTTTCCGTAGTGCCGCCAATCCGTTTCCCACAACATTCAAATAACAAGAAAATCGCACCGCTTGCCATATTGAAATTGGTTGGCCAGAAGGGATAAGCAAAGAGGCATTTGCGCCCATTTTGGTTTTCGTAAGGGACACACCGGAAGGGTTATCACAGTAACATCCCTAACAAAAGAAATCTCGATTTACTCTTTGATAGATGGTCTCATTGATAGATGGACTCGGCTATCAGGCTCTCTCATTAATAAATATTTTACAGCCACAAAAATGAACCCTCATGCAAAAGCAATAAAGTAAGCAGTAATAATTTCACATTTCCTTATTGGCAATTAATTCCGTTAAATGTGCTCCGCGTAAATCCCATTGATCCTAGGCTGCATAAAATTCTCGACGATACTCATTATTTGTATATACCCCAGTGTGATGATCAAAACTGGGCTGATTTTGATCAAGTAACTACATTTGCCAGAAACATATTCTTGCATGAGCTATTTATGCCACAGCAAACACGTTGGTTTAAACAGAGAGGGGACATTTAATTTCTACAAACTTTGTAAAAGTAAAATTGCTCATCAAGGAAATTAAGAAAGATATGACGGAAAAATTATTTTTTATCAAAGAAAATTTCAATTAATTTCAAATTCTATCTCGAGAGGTTTTGGTCGGATTAAATAATTGACGTTTGGTTCAATTTGCGTATTTCCTTAATGAGACAAAAATATTTTAATCCTATACTCTAGATATTCTGGAAACAATGAAGCGTTTCTTTGCCTTCTATAAAATGTAATAGGTTCAATTTTGGCGCTGCCTGAACTTCAAAACTAAGACGTTTTATGACGCATGACCAAGGAATAAAACGTGCCAAAAATGCCATATCTACCGCCCGCAATATATAGTATTTACCTTCATTATTCTAATTCATTTTATAATAAATAATTATAGAATAAATAATGCAATTAAGAGTAAGTCATGCAATTTGGAAATGTAATATGCCTCGTTCCTTACTTCAATCTAAACCATCAATTAAAAAGTTGTGTACACTTTTACATTTGCCAGCGGCGCAGAAATTTAATATACGAAAGTACGCAAGTTTTTTGCATTATAATGAGAAAACTCGACTGTGGACTTCAATCAATGATTCACTTCTCCTTTTATCTTAATTCATTCCGTCCATTGCTATCGACAATGACATAGTTTCCGGTAAATGAAAATACCATAAAAACCCACGCAGGAAAACACCCACGAAGAGAAGGGGCGAGTGAAAAACCTGCGAAAAAACTCTGAATAAGAAGAACGATACATATACTCGTAAATTATACTGATTACTCTTCACAGAATACATGCACATATTATCATGTCACATAAACAGAAATGAAGAAATTATAACATTAATCACACATGAAAAGTAATGAGAATCATAGCCTTAAAACTATAGATAATGATAGCGATGCAAAGACTTGCAGCTTGAGATGACAAAAGAAAAAGTAGAGAAGGGTGGAAAAGATGATCTGTATAGCAACAGAGCGGAAGGGGGATCAGATATACTCGTTAAGTTTTGTACCTCAGGAAAATGAACTTGTTAAGTGCTCTCTTAAATTTTGTTGTTGATTGAGTTTTTTATGTCAACTGGGAGAGAGTTCCACAGATGGCATTCTGTAGCATGGAAAGATTTGTAATGGATTTCCCTGCGAAAGAGTGGGACAAGAAGTTTAATTCTACCCCTAGTGTTCCTGTTGTCGATTGAGCTGATGGGGAGGAAATATTTGTACAAATACTTAGGTGCGTCGTTTGAAAATATGCTGTAGAAAATTGAAAGAAGATGTAGATGCCTGTGACCCTCTAGCTATAACCAGAATATTCTTGTAAACGATTCAGAAATATGATCATATTTTCTAAGATCACAAATGTACCATACAAAGGAATTATGGGACCTCTGGAGTTTGGTTTTCATTTCACCTGAAAGGCCTTGGTATATGTACAACATCACAGTAATCAAAAGGGTGGTTCCAGGTTTGACTAATATTTTACCAACTTATCTAAGGTTGTTAACTCAGATTTTCCTTTCTTACTTTCCGATAGTGTTTTTAACCTTCTTGTATAGCACTCCACTTATATCAGCTTAGTTCATATGTGTGTCAATATATGTAGTATGCCTTCACTTTCTGCACAGTTCTTTTCCTTGCCAGTGCCTCTTTTGAGTACACAGCATGGAGAAAAAATTCATTTTTCCGTGTTAATACTATATCGTAAGAGTTACAGATTAAATGCAACGGATGGTAATTCCCTTCAACCGACCTTCTCTTAAAATGAATTCCAAAGGGCTCTTTGATTACAAGGTATGTCGCGTTTCCCCCCTTACAATTGTTTTTTATATTTAAAACAAAAAATTTGGTTAACCAAAATGAATTACATGGAGTTTTTTTTAGAGAAATGAGAAGCACACCATTTAGTTGTACTTAAAAATTACAAAAAATAAATTGGTTTTATTTATTCCATACACTATTTGAGAACATTTTGAGACTTAACGAGTTTCTTCACAATGATAATCTTATTTTAATAAATATTTTTTGGGAATTCTTTCACCACCAGTCATCCCAAGCTAGGTACATAAATGCTGGCTAAAATTTGCCTCTACCATGACCTTTCATGTTTTTCAGTATTGGTATTATTTTGTGGTGTAAAAATCTAAAAGCAATTGCATTGATATTCATACAAATTGGAATGTGGTTATATAAATACTACCCCACAACTCTTGGTAGTAACTAAAGAGAGCAGAAAATGTTTTTATATTTCCAACAAATGATAAAGATCATATTCAAATTATTGCCTATTTAAAACTCTTACACATCGTACTAACATTTTAACACTTCTCTATTTAGTTGCCCAATGTTTGTACATTTTATTTATTTCTTGCAGTTCATACATTTATTCAGATATACCGACTGCAACTTATGTCGCCCAAATTTAAACATCTACAAAGGCCACTGGTCTTTCAGGTTTAGGTCCCAGGTCCAGGTCGACAATACCCCTCCATTAAATAAATAATGGATATCAGCAGTTTTCAGTAATATACCTGGGATCAGACTTTAGAGATTGGGAAGGGAGGCAAGGGTCCCTTTCCTTGTCTATAACCACTGACCTCATAATTTAAAATATTTGGGTGCCACTGCCAAATCAGACCTTATGATGGGAAGCTGTGCCTGCAGTGCTACAATGAAGAAAACATGGCATTTCTCAAAACTTGATGGCATTGTTCCACGCAAGATTAAACCTACTGCCAATCATTCAATCAATTTCACCTATGAAATTAAGAACATAATTCAGAGGCCACTCTATATCAGCTGGCACAACAATAATGATAAAAAAAGCAATTCATTAAGACTAAACAGAAATTTATGACTCAATTTATTCTACATAAAAATTTTAACAACATGTAACTAAAGAAAACACTGACATATTATTTTTTAAATTCCTCCCTTTAATACATTTCTTCATATTGTTTCTGAAGTTGGTGCCTCAACACAGTCAAATGCTGCTGCAGTGGCATGTAAGTTAATAATCCAATAATTTAGATACTAATTGCTTTGCAAAATTAGGCCTTTCAGTGAATAGATATTTACAATTACATAGAAGTGACTCAGTAGTAATATCATATTTGAATTATTATAAGCTAATCTACTGGTTAAGGTTGGGGGTTGGATGGACACAACTATCAAATAGATATTTTGTTTCTCACAACAAAACACAGCCCTATATTTGAATATACAGGTATATCATAAAAAAATATGAGTTAAAATATAAATTTTAATCAAGATGCCCACAACTGTAAAAAGAATTGGACTACTCCTTTGGGCAAAACAACTAGTGATGGATTTATAAGTAATTCACTTTACCAATGATTTTTTAATCTCAAGAGGGCATGATTAAACTCAACTACTTATCATTTCTTATACAATTACAGAAAACTTTCTAGCCATGACTGTAACGCATTCAGATTTAAAATAAATGAACTACTCTATGATATGATGAGGTTCAATATGAATACACCAACTGATTTTTCTATGTTTATAAAACTAATTACGGTTCATTTATCTGATTACAATCAAAATCTTTCAAGTAATCAGCTATAGTTACAATGGATTATGAAACTGATTACATGAATAATTTTTCTTTTAAATTTCTTCCTTGGATTTGGTTTATCTTATATTTTTTAAACTTTTTCTAAATTCATCAAAAATTAAATTTATAATGTATTCATTATTTGTTTTTCTATATTCATTTCATATAGCAAATATGTTTCATTATTTCTATCAACAGCACTGCACCTCATACCAAAACTAAAGTTTTTACCTTAAGTTATTTATATACTTCCTTTAATGAAAACCTGATGGTGGCACATCAGGGTTCTAGGAGGTCTGGGACATCATCAAAGAGATCACACCAGCAGCCTTCTGACAACATCTTGGGAACCATCTTGGCACACACCTTTCTCATGGCTAAATTTTCAGTAAGAATACAATGCACTATGGTTTTCAGAGCATTGCATCCTTCTGCTAACATTCTGACACTCGGGCATTTATTGGAATTGAGCATATACCTCATGGCGTAGTTTGGTTGAGCTGTGCTGTTGATGGACATCCTGGGTGTTCCTCATCATCAACTTCCTCTCTACCCTTCTGGAGCTTCCTTTGCCAGCAGATAATCATTCCTTGGGAAATTACTTCATTTCCTGCACCTGCTTTTCTGAGCTTAGTGCAAAATTTTGTCACATATGGTTGCTCCTTGGAATGTGGCATTGTGAATTTAAGATGCGACCCTTGAACAGGGGTCCACTCTAGCAGTGAACCACACACTGTAACAGCCTGAAGACAACTGACGTGGGTGAAATTGCTTTTCCAAGATCTCCCAACACAAACTGCCTCTCTCCTGTAGTCTGAATCAATGGGAAAAAAATCGTTCTTTTATTTTTTGGCAGACCTTTCATGCTGATTATAATACTTATTGTATTGTCTTCTTATCCCTATTTTATGGGGCTTCTACTTAGCATCATTCTGAACAGCCATATTGGCATGCATTGCATATCATAAAATCATTGCCTTTTTTTTGGTACACATGAGCCGAGTTTCACCTTCTCAAGAAATCAAAAATAAAGTGGAATACAGCTCTCTTGCTTTGCATGGTGCTATTGCTTTTGGAATATATCGCTTGTATTGGCAAAAAGTACCAACAAAAAACTTACGAAAGCCAGAATTTGGAAAAAAATGTGAGAAAAAATTACCCATCAATATTTCTACCTCTTCCTTGGTATGGAACTGAAATTTCTTTGATGACTTGATTTTTTCCCAAGAGTTAGTTGTTTTACTGGTATAAATATATTTTTGCACATGCTGGCTTATTTTGGCAGGTTTTGATGGTATATATTTCCTAAACCTTGAACAGCCTCAATAAGGATAAAGTTGGTCTTTCTTTTGTTGGAGATGGACGACTCTAAACGTACCATACTAAAATTCATATGTTACACAGTTTTTATATTCATGTATTAAAACAAAAATATGGAATAGATTTGAGCCATGTAAATAATAAAAAATGAAAGATGGCAGTCTCGTACCCAGATGAGAGACATTGTCGGTAAAGTTGGTTATTAGCACATTATGCAGATTTGACTGAAATCTGGACTAACTAATATTTTAAAATAAGCCCAATTGGAGAGAAATTTTTCACAGCAGATGAGTAACATACAAGAAAAGTCATGTATTGCAACACTCCTTGAGGGCATAGCCTAGATTATGACTGCATTCTTCTGAAAGCACACCATACCCACCCACCTCTAATGAAATCCATACTTTTAATTTCAATGATTTGTTTTCCTCCTAATTCACTACTTTGTTATATCTATCAAGTATATTTATGCAAAATGTATTGCATTTTAGCATTTTCTGGACACAAATCCTACATGCGATGTAACCTGATGTAACAAGTAGGTAATGACAAGATAGAAGTCAGAATAATTTATTCAATAAGTGAAACTTTATCCTCACAGGGTACTTTCTTAGATAAAACTCTTTCAAAAATCTTTCCATTGTAATAACCTTCTTGATCTCAACATAAAAATGCCAAATACTTTCTTAATTCCAATGCATGAAGTTTCTTGACCAACATTCAAGGAATAAAAATTTCTCCATGCATTCATGGAAAGTAGTTAGTTACTTATGAGTGTACCTTGACTAATTGAAATGGACACTAGTATAAACACCCCAGTCAGCGCGGAATTCAGATGAATTATGCATTTCCTTACAAACCTATTGAAAAATACATACTGCTCGCATGATCTTTTTGGATCAATGCTTTCATTAACTTATTCATATTGAATCTCCATAAAACTGCAATTTAGTAAAATTAAAACTTACACAGGGAAATTAATTGCAAATGACTTTATTGCCTGTTGCTTGAATTCCAGCCAAATGGCTATCCTCACTGTGAATGGAGGACTTCGGCAGACTTCTCCAATTGCTCTGAAATTTCTATTCTCTCATAAAACAATAATTATGCCACTTGAATGTGGCTAATACCAATGTTAAACATGAATTGTTATTACCATTTATTGCAGCCTTAATCACAATAATGATTTTTTTAGTGTCGATTTATTCACATCAAGCTGAAAAATCCCAAAGCCGCTCACTTTGCTATTTTTCCTCTTCTTTTCCTTTTGTTTCAAAAATGCTTCATCAGAAACTTACCGCATGGGAAAAAGGAGTCATTATTGACTGTTTCTCTTACTTGCCAATCGAATGGCACAAAATTTAAATAAATTGGTTGGGGGTGATTTTAGTGGAGAAATTAAAACAAATAAAATTGTAGATTTTTTCTTAAGCAAAGGCATCTAAAAATTTTAATCAAATATACAATTATAACATGTACCAGACTTAATAACACTCCAAAATTGTAACTGCTGTTTACAATGTAAGTACAAATCAGCAAATATGAATCAGTATCAATTGCACATCTATGCAAACAATATTTCAATCCTTGATGATGGCCAAATATTTAAAAACAATGATTGATACAATAAATCATAATGAGGTGGTATGTATCAAACATTTAGGCAGTTAATTTTTGGAGGCCTACTCGAAAAATAAATGAGCACTCCAGATTTAGTGAAATTAAGAATTCCCGTGCTATTATACCACAACCAGCAAGTAGGCAGGTAGGTATGTACTTAACTTGCTTACACCAACTAAGCAGTATTTTCTACAATTACATCAAAATGACTACCTCATACAGAAATAGGACCCAGCCAAAACATTTCATTGTTTCAATTACAACACACGAAGTCAAGTATAAACTTAATATAAAAATGGCATTCAATGGACTTCACATTATGTTGACTAGAATAGAAATTCACATAGGAAACAATCACCTGCAAAATAATTCTTGAGATTCAACAAATTTTAAGTGTTAATAATATAAACACTGCATTTTAACATTTTGTGCGGGTGGCTGTATCACAGCAGCAATGTTAAAGGAACTTTGATCACACTGTGATAAAAATAATGAAATAAAATGAAATCTGAGTTATGCACAACACTGAAGACTGACAAAGTCAGATATATAATTCAATACCAGACAAAAGGCAGATTGCCAACTAGACATATGAGGGTTGAAACTTACACAGGATGGGGGGACATCCTGTGTGTGGGGACTGGGACAGGATGGGACATATTAAAACACAAAATACATTCAATTTGTACTTGATTAGGAAAAATTGGTAGCATGATGCAATATGATAGAATCACTAATAAATATCTAAGGCTGTCATTCAGAGGAAAGGAGTAATTAGGCTGTTCACTTTTCTGCCCAGTCAATCTGCATTTTGGAAGCACTTGCGTATACAAATGCACACATTTTTTATAGATAAGTGATTATATGATGTGTACAATGAGTGATTATTGTGTGTGGTGTTTGTTATGGTTGCATAAACCAAAGTTTTCAAACACCATTACATAGAAGTCGATTCCAAATACAAGAGTTTTTCAATGCTCTGGATTAGAACCAATGGTACATTACGTTCAAAGGAGAATTACATATGATATAGGGTAATGCTCAGATTTCACAATAATATCAATAGAAATTGATTCCTCATAGCACATAGTAAGGACACTTCACTTTCATTAAAAAGCACATATCCACTGGTTCACACCTTACAAGGCATGACTCCTAATATCGACATTAAAAATATTTTTTTAAATTTAAAAATTAGCATATTCTCCAGCTGACAATATTCAATTTCCTTCAGTGACAAGAATGTAAAAAAAATCAGGGCATCTCAAAATGTGATAATATTTAAGGGGGTAACTGAATCAAAAAACTTCATTAGTTCTGAGATGGATAGTGTTAAGGAAAGTTCTTTTAATATACTTTAACATGCTGCCTTCTTAAGCCAGGAGATTAGCCTCAACAGAAAAATTCTGTAGTTTTGAACTTATGGCTCACAGCTTAAGCCTTATATGCAGCACTGAGTTTTGGGAGCTCAATGTAAGTAAATGAAATAAAATTTTATTATATATTGGTAAAGTTTTCTGCTCCCCACTAAATTCATATTAGCTCCCTAAGGATAAGTTTTTCTGTATTTTCCTGTATCTTAATGTTTAATTTTGAGCTGTTTTTACTTGAAAATAACTAAAACATTTAACATTGCTTTGATGAATCAAATCTGCAATGCCATTATTACCTAAATCACACAAATTCAGCAAATGGAATTTCAGCAAGCAACTTATTAGTGAGCTCATATTTTAGATCTAGACGTTTGTATGGAATTTTAAAGTTGACATGTGAAAATTTGAAAAAAATGTTTTAATGTTGACTTGTGAAATTAACTGATTACATGAGGACACTATTCAGTTGTATTTTAGTGAAAAACTGAGAAGTTTTATGAATAAAAACATGAGGGAAAATTGAAAAAAATAGCATAGGAGAATGTCAGGAAGGTTATGAAAAGAACTGAATCACAAGAAAATGCATTACAGGGATGATTTTGCCAATACTGATAGGAACTGCAAATTGCAATTAGATATTTTGAACATTTCTTAGTGCAAGACTGAGACTATTTTTGTAGAGTGGGAGAGTTCACGGAAAGATTACATTACTCTGAAAACACAAAATAAAGTTATGACATAATTAACCAAACTGCTTGTGGAGTTATTCACATATGTGTAAAAGTGAGGGAGATATCAGCTGAAGGGACCAATGGAAAAAAGTTCCACGCTGAAAGCAAATGAGAATATTTATAGTTGCTTGAAATAAGCTTCAAAGCCATAACTAATAAAATGGTCTTTACTGATGTTTGGATTTTCTCAACCTCGTGAGCAAGATGGAGTTGGCAGTTGATAAAAGAAAAATACAATGAGAATTAGACACTTAGGTATACACCAGGATTACTGGGTCACCACAGTGTCTCACCACCCGAACATCAATCGCTGTCAGTGCTATGAAGGAATATAACGTCAATGGAGAATACAATTTTATCACATACAACACAGCAAATATCACATTATTTTACGTCTAAATATAGCGGCGTATAAGATATAGCTTATAAACAATATTTTTTGGGTACTAGAGGCCAATAAAGCTTCTCTTCACATTCAATCATGCAGTTTTGGATGGCCCAATAATATAGAAGTAGCTAAACTGAGAACAAAAGGCATCCAAATCTTGACTAAAATGTTTTACTTTATAAAACATAACAGGACTTAGGAAGGGATGAGAAGTAGTTTCAAGGTATCCCCAATAAAAATGTGAAAGTAATGAACAATAAAAATAGATGGAAGCCAGGTTATTGATCAGAAGAATTAAATTGGTAGGCAGCATATCTGCCAAAAACTTGATCTTTCTTTAATATTATCTCCTTGTCCTCATTTGAGTAATGGAGAGAAGTCACAATGAAAATTCAAAAATCACAAAATATATATAAAATTTGCATACAAAGTCAAAAACACATGGATACCAGGAAGGAAAAAACAACATAAAACGATGGTTTGAGGGAAAATGGAAGTAGATGAGCTTATCAGAGTTGCAAATAAATTGAAATCGAGGAATTAAAATGATCAAAATTGGACCAAGAGGCCTCTCCAGTGAATTTTAAGAGATATAAACAGAATGAATAACAGAATTTTGGGAAGGAAAATGACACTTTTTTGGAGAAATAGAATAAATTGGCAAAGAAAATGCTCAAATTTAACAAGAAGCTTTTTTTCCTGAGTATCACCGAGTATTGAAATAGGCCATTGGTAATCGCATATGTACAGTGAATTGAATTTTATCAATAGAGACAACATATTGACATCAATTTATGATAAGGAATACAGATGAGTCCATAAAAATTTAGTCTCACCTTAATTTATGAGATTAAGAATATTCTCAGGTGTACAATTAAGTAGCCAAAACTTTTGCCACTTTCATCACTATGATGAAAAATTAAAATGTCAAGCTGCGCTGTTTGATACATGAAACCCTAGCAATTATTCATCTATGAAAAGTGTGATTCTAACAAACATCCAAAAAATCTAACAAAGATCCTTGCCTTCCTCAGGGACTTTTTGCATAAGCGAATCTGATCTATAAACCCACAATTTGTAAAAACATCTAATTAACAAATTCTATATGCATCGGCATAAATCCACATTTAAAAAAATATAGAATAATTTAAGTAAGTTGGCATATGATATTTGGGAACACACATAATATTGGCATATTTAAGGCATTACTCAATTGACACTAAATAATTTATCAAATTTCACAACAATAACAGTAAATATGAGGTTTTCAGTGAAGGCAATGCTTACGTCAGTATCTATTTGCGAGTGACCATGGTAAGGCAATCAGAATAAATTTTATTGCCTTACACAGATCAAGTCCAAAAACAATATTTACCATAGCAATTAATAGTTTTTAAAATTAGAGTCAGCCTAAAATTTGGAATAATTAAAACTCTTCAATATATTTTTAAATTTACCACAAAAAAATAAAACATCTCTATAACCTGATATTACAATTATTGTTTTTGTTTTATCAGCCAATATATATAAAATATTCCATTCAAATTATTACTGAAAACACTCAAATTCAGCAATAGAATCATACCATGTCTTAAAATATTTAATTTATCAGCACGAAATAAGTGAGCATAAAACTGACTGCATCATATTCTGAGTACTGAACTCATGTCTACCTATTATTCAATATTGCCTGATGAAAGCTAGGCTATGTCTAAATACATGAGTGAACCTCATGTAATTAATGGCACCGCAGACCACAGTATCTGCTTTCCCTGAACTTTGTGAGGATATTTCTCTCATCTTTACAATTTCAGGCAACAAAAAAATTTTGAAAACTTAACAATAATGAAGTCAAAACAAAAATAAAACATACACACCCTTGAGAGTTTTGCATGCATAATAAAAAATTTGATGTAATATCATAAAAGCAGATGCAGGAAATTGATTTTCAGGATGAGCTAAGTCAAACAGAAGTAGGTATGTCATTGGCCTCTTTGCCCTTCTTGCTATTCTTTCTTTTTCTGGCCTTGGAAGGTGGCAGGAGTAGAAGAGATCTATCACTAGTCTCTGATCCATCTTCAGGCAATGGTGTCCAAGGGGTCCCATCCCCAGTTTCATATGTACCACCACTAGCAAGTGCCCTCTCAGTTTCTCTCCTGATGATAATTTCATTCGTCAAGTATGCTTCACGACGAATCCTATCACGAAGGGACTTGGGGACATCTGGGATTATCCAATGCACGAGTAGCATTACCAGTACGACAACATTCTGCAAGTATACATTTGCACAAATAAAAATAATTCTCATAGAGAATTAAAAAATGTATGACATTAGAACTGACTCTACCTGGACTGTTACTGTTACATGTGCCACGAAATTTGAGAATTGTTTGTTCCTGAAATTTCAGTAAGCCACAAACAAAGTTTCATTGTGCCTTTAATAAGCTTCCAAATGACTATAAATTCACCCCCTGTTATTACATAGTCCCTGTAGAAAGGTATACAAAGGAATTTCATAGGAAGGGCATAGAATATGAAAATGAAATGTTTTTAAGACTTACTACCCTTAAGAAAATATGTTAATAGAAGCAGAAAAGTTCTGGACAATAAAATCATATCCACACAAGAAACTAACCCATCCCTTCTTGATTTCAAACTGATAATGAGCCAACTCGAGGAAACCCTGATGTTTCTTTCGGGCACTAACTTTAAAAACAGATTTATTGCCTGAAAATCCATGTCAATTCAACTTATTATTGACTGCCAATAGTATATTTTGTTGGTCTTTATGAAAAATTTAATGTAAACTCTATTTTCATTTTTCTTTGAAAAGAAAAGGCATCACCACTATTTATCGAGTCAAGTGCACTACTTTAACTTCCTCCACATACTATAATATAAATAACATATTAATAGAGTTCCCACAATTCACTACTTACAAAGCTGTAATATATTGTATCAATACTTTTATAGGCATATTGTAATATAAGCTCTTTATGATTATTTATATAGCATGCTCAGAAATATTTATTTCCCTTCACACAATACATAATCCATAATTAACTGAAAAGTAGTAGACTGGATTCCAACTTAACGCTAAACTCAGGTTTCATCACTAAATAAAACTTGCACATGCAAGATTTAGTATTTTTCTGCCAATACTTTCCAAATTACAATAAGAAGTAATTACTCACCTCAAAAACAACAACAAATGCAAGTCGTGCGGCCAATATATGCCAGTACATTGCTGATTTATCATATTTATTTTCTGAGGATGGAGGTTCCCTAAAATCTGGATACCTGTAATTTCAACATATTGTTATTTATTATGCAAAGTTTTATGCACACCTTTTATTAGTTGAATGAGAATATTATCTTTTCTGATTTTTACAAAATGATATTACTATTTTAATCACCTTGAGAAGGTAAGTGATACTATTTATACGTTCTGCCTTTACCAATTTCACTCATAAATGTATATTTTTATATATAATTAACTAGGAGTGAATAATGGTTCAAGTATACTTTTTATTAATAAAACAAATACCTGCACATGGTGACATTTGTCCCATCTTTTGGAGCAGATCCTGGTTCCAAATCACTCACATTAAAGTAAGACAATGAGAAGTTTAAATATCCATTTAAGGAATGATCCTCACTTACATGAAAGGCATAAACCAACTTTGGGATAAAGTTAGATGTGAAAGCTATGATGAAGCCCTATAAAAATATAATCACAACATGATTACCAGATATTATATGTTCCTTAGAAGATAATCAAATGCAAAACAAAGTCCCATAATTAATGCTCAAATCATGCATAATTTCATAGGGCATTGTGGAAGACAAGATACATATGTATTTCTTGAATGCTGAAGTCATGCATCATTTTACTTTGAATCCTTTCTTACAATGAGATATTGAATTAAAAGTCAATTTTACTAATTTTGAAAGAATCATGTATTTTTTCATAACCTGTATTGCTCATAAGCAAGCTATACTAAGGACCAATAACAAACATGTAATTTAGAAGAGACAAAATGTGAATGAATTTAATATTTTATTACAAATAATGTCAAAACCATTTTGTTCAATCAATTAAAAAAATAATTCTTTGTAAATCAAGGTGCAAAGCCATTCAACCTATAGTTGACTTACATTAGTCACAACTGCTAGTTTGCTAATGGAGTCCAGTATCCCAAGCCAAATGCCAATGTCCTTTACTCGCTGGGTGACAGGACGTTGAAAGTAACGAAGGAGTTTTTTGGCATCTAGTCGCATCTCTAATACATTATTCAATAGGGCACAAAGAGGTGCAAGGGGAAATGCAGCTACAAATATGGTGACAAATCCATACTGTAAAACTATTAAGAAAAGAACAAGTAAAGCCTGTTTAAATACAATTTTAGACATTTACTCAAATGAGAAGAGTACATATATACATATGTTCTTAACAAATGTATGCATATGATTTTACATAAATATTTAGACAGATGGTCGTAAAAGAAATTAATTTTCAAACTTAATGGACTTAAATCTTACATACACACCCATTTCAAGATATTCTGGGAACAAACTCCTTGTATCCCAAGGGTTTAGTTTGTAATCTCTCATCCATTGATAAGCAGATCGACGGCCCTTAGCCCGCCAACTTCCACTTGGAGAACTCCGCTTGCGTATCCTAATGGTATTGATCCATTTCATGACCAAACTGTAGGAACAATAGGCGCACATTAGGTATACATTACCATAATAAATACACTGTATAGGGAATTAACTTCTTTTGCATGATGTTTCAATAAATTCAATTAAGTGCAAAAATGGTTTGATTGTATTGACTTGAAAATAATCAATTAGAAGACAGAATTGGTAAGAATAATTGATTTGGATTCATATCCACAAATATTGTGCATGTAATACAAATTAGGAGGTATAGACAGTTTTTCAGGTGATTCATACTCACGGGAATACCATCTCCATCAGCGTGTTCATTGCTTGCTTCCCAATCATGATAATTGACAGTTGAATACACAGTTCAAGAAGGCATCCTCCAGGACCACACTAAATAATTAAACATGAGAGATTATGATTGAACTAATTATTTGACCAAATTTAACACGTGTATATGTCCTAAAACAGCTCTATATTAATGATTAAAATGCAACTTCAGAATACATTATTCAAGATCTGCATTAACAACAATACATATTCACTTGTTAGCTAGTGCATAATTGAATAAGAATATTCTCTAAGCAGTTTAAAGTATTTTAGCAAGCCTAACTTAAGATGGTCAGTTTGTAATACAACTATCTATTGTCATCACTCTGAGTCATTGCAGTTATTAGGGATATGCATATGCACAGCACTAAGGAAAAAGAATAATGCATCTAACTAAGTCAGCTTACTGTACCACATGAAGGTGTCAAAGGCTACAGAGGTTAATACCCTATTTAATGGATGTTCACCAGTTTCACTGGAAGAATGCAGCAAAAATATCTGTATCATATCTTTGTAACACACAACCAGCTTTGTTAGATCCAAGTCCATCAGAGAAGTAGCTTGACACATTTGTCCAATTATACAAAATATTTTAATACCATTGAAAATATATTTTTGTCAATTATAGTGTATCTAGCCTAACTAGTTGCTCACAGCATGCCATGCTAACAACATTTAAAGATACCCTAATAACTCATACCAATTTGAAACACTATTTGAAAGCCAGATGTAAGGCCTAAATTTTGGCCCCTGATTAACACAATAAATTTAATGGTACATAAGAAGACCAGAAACCATTTGACAGGAAATGCTAACTTAAATTATATTTCAATGAAAAATACCAGTGAGATATAAAATTTGTAAACTTATGGTGGGCCGGTGAAATATTTATCATTCAAATGAAAATGTAAATTTAATTTTATACAAATCAAAAAAAAATCCTGAACTGCTAGATCTTAAGCTTACCTCTTCTTGACGAAATCCAAAAAGTCGATTATACTTTCCAGGATATCCCACTGACTTCCCTTTCAAAAATGCAATATAAAATATGGAAGCATAGTAATTGACAAACTGTAGCAGATATATTTTAAGCGTTAAGCTGTCATCAAATTCTGTTTGTGTGCGTTGCAACTCCAGTTCAGTCAGGTACTCAGCTAGCCACCCATATATCTTAAAGAAACAATATAAACATTGAAATTGCAAATATATATCCCTAATAATAAGTAGCATGAATTATGAATGTTGGAGATCACACTTCTCTAAATATACTTGTACTTTCTCTAAGAATTTTGGAAATCCTCGAGTACGAGCAGTAATCATGTAAGTTTTTTGTGTCTCCATAAAAAAATCTAATAAAAATAAAATCATTTTATACCAATGTACAATTCAGTATATCACAGTGTTAAAAATCAGAAAAAATATATTCATAAGATGAACTTTGTACCTTTGGGTTAACCAATGAGCAAGCCTTTAAACAGATTTAAGATAATTCTTAAGAGGAATACAATTTATCGATTTCCATGACATAAACTCAACATTATTATCTAGACTTGCACCCATACATAACTTTAGGGTCAGTTTTGAGAGTCATTTAGCTTGGTTTAGAGCTGTGTAAAATGCCTTGAGAAGTCAAGGTTTCATCATGAGAACTTGTAGTGGCTTTAACAAAACATGTAGTAAGCAATCCTACCACATTGGCAGTTTGCTTTCATCAAACTCATTACACCTTTGCTCTAACATAGCCACAATAAATAGCAAGTAAATGCAACAAGGATTGATGATTGAGTTCTTAACACGTACATATATTAATTCTCATTTACTATGATTAGGAGGCACTAAATATGTAATGGTTTACAAGAAGTTCTATATTTTTCTCCATCATTAAAGGATTGCAATTTTTATTCCAATCAACTAAGGAGACTTTTCTAAAGATTGATATTCTTAGACCCATTATTCAAGTGCATTAATCTTTGTGAATTTATATTATCTCCGGATATAAGTCAACTATATCATGTTCTTCATCAATCTTATTATAATCACAAAAAGATGGCGTACAAGCAAGATATTGTTGAAGAAGCATAGAGTTCTGGGTTCAAATATGAGAAATGCCTCTGAACACCCTCAGCTTCACTTAAGCTGGGTGAATTTCTGAATGCCAGATCCTTCTGGGTAACTGAAGATGGCAAAGGGAAAATAATTGGCTCCCCTACCCTGATGCATGAATTCCACATACTGAAGGGCTTAGTATGAAACACGCACTGCCCTCAACTATCAAACAACCACGGGTTTTGATTACAGTGGTTTTTTTTAAGGATAATATTTCTCAAAACATGTAAATGCAGTTATTCTTACCCATTATAATATTTACTTCACAAAAATTATCGTTCTGCACTCAAATTCTTACATGACTCAATGGATTACAACATAAAAACCTAATATTTATGTTTTGATCTATGGCTAGGAGAATATGATTTCCAAAATGGATGATGATTTCACTTAGAATTTCCAAGTTTTAAATATTTACAGTACACATAGTAATATGTTTTCATATGGGATGTACCATTTTACATCTAATACATTTAGTTAAACCTTTTCAATGGAAATAACATTTTAGATTTATATGTATAAAACTATGACAGGACAATTTTTTTCTGTAGTTAAAAATAGATGTTGACAGTTAATGCTTAATAATAGAACCATAAAATTGAGTGATTGAACTGTGAAAAAAAGTGAAACTTATTATACTTAAATCAAACAATTGCATTATTTACATGCATGCACCTTCATTATATAAAGTAAACAAAATAACCAAATATTTACTGACCCAATTGAATACCATAATACATCCAAGATTAATTGTTGCTGCTGTACACACTGTAAAAAGTATAGCATAGCTGGTAATAACATTTTCTCCATACACGCTTAATGCAGCAAGAACAGACATACGATACAGGACAACTCCAAGGACAGCAGCTACTGCTATGGCAACCTGAAAAAGCAAAAAAATTAATTCACAAGGCAATAGATAGCAATTTCAATATTATCTTATTTAAAAATTCAAGTCTCAAAAACATTTATCAAAAAAAATCCACCCATTCATAAAATATTTTTCCTGAAAATACAATTGTGAATTATGGACTTGGCCTTGATTAATTTTATGAGTCACCTTAAACTTCTATAGTTTGGAGAAAAGAGAGGAGTTTTGATGGAGGGCTACAAGAAGCTTCACCTAGAGATTAACATTTAGGATGATCTGGCACTACTTCATGGCTATTTTATCTAATGGTCAGAGAAGTCAACATATACAGGTCCCAGAGTCAAACCTAAGCGGTCATCTGTGGAATGGCATATGTATAAATTTTACCATGGCCCATTTTCCCATGGCGGTTACTAATCTAACAGAATTTTTTAAATAAAGAGCCTTAGCAGGCAAAGGTAGATTGATCCATTGATATTGCTCTCCTCAAAATCATAATGAATCAATACAATTCCACCCAAAGGATATCTTTTTAACAATACAAAGTAGTAGAGTTAATTTATTTTATGAAATACTGCACTCCCACAGTTATTACCCTCATCCAATATGATATCAGGAATGAAAGTTCACCTGGAGGAAGGAAATAAGCATAACCTGCATGGGCAAAACTTGGGGCAGTTGGGAAAGCCTCCCTGGTCTTTCCCATGCCTATATCATTTCATCTCTGCAATCCTAGCAAAAAATAAGCTACGTATTTTTATTTATGCCAATTTCATCTGGGGAACCATAACTAGTACATAAAATGGGCTCCCTATTTTAAATTCCTTTTTCATATGCTATTAGGTTTAGTAAGCTTCACCCCTCCCCTCCAATCTAATTAAACCGATCACAGAGGTGATGACTATGGCTTCAATCCTCTTGCTGGCAGAAAAATATTCAATACCAGTTAACCATACTTTCTCAAGGCAATCACTGCACATTTCTATCAATAGCAGTAAATCAAATGAGTTTTATATGTTCCATGCATATGTTATATGCATATATGTTCTATGATGCTGTTAGCAATTTTTAAAACTTTTGAAAAGGATAATGTTATTTCATTTCAGGGATATACAAATACAGGAAACTTGCATTGTAGCATGTGGTTTATATTAATGGGTTTCTAAGTAAGTCATGACAACACTGAATATACAATTAATGCAGTTATGTAGAAGCACATGATATGCTATCAATGACTGTTGATATACAAAAAATTGTAATCCTCTTGCATTTATTGAAATGAAACAGTAATTCATTTTCACACAATTATATGATACTGAACATTATTTCTACACATTGTATCAATTTTTAGGTGAATAGAACCTCAGTCTGAATCTTGCTCACTCTCTAAAATTAATACCACTTTTTAGATTTACCAATTATAAATTATTTCACAGGGTTATCTGTTCATAAAGAGGTGTTTCTACAGTAAAAAAATTCAAAACTGTCCTCTCCCATTGGCTGATATGAAATAAATAAAGTAAATGAATAAGTTTCATTTTAAAGAGTTTCCATATACTGTATTTTTTCAAATGCAGTTGGAACTCAATTAGAGTCCCTTCACATCAGAAATCTCAGTTCTGGGAAAAAGTTTGAATTCCTTAACAGGTGTAATATTCAATATTCTAGAGGTAGCCAGTTAAAAAAATCACTCTACTGAAAAATGCATATTTCCTTTAGGGTATCCACCAGGAAGGAAATAGCTACGATAAATTTTTCCTAATCTTTAGATTTTCCTTCATTTGATTGAGATACCAAGCTTTTTACATCGTATACTGATGTGAGGATACTCTTCTTTGACATAAAGATGAAGGCTTTCACTCTCGGCTATAGAATAAGTTACAGGTTCCTATGTATTTGATATTCACCAGAAATGTGGTGTATTAATACTGTACTTAGAATATTTCTAGGAATAAAAATCCTAGGTAACAGGGATTGTCTATGCGCCTAGATATTCACAGAAATGCATTAACTGCCAATATTCAATGATTTGATTTAAAATAAAGTCTGACTAGCATATTTGGTAATGGAAAAAATTACTTCCTAAATCATCTGGCAATTGATGTGTGTCTAAATAATTAATGAACAGTACATAAAGATTATATTTTACAAATTGAGAGTAATGAATACTATATATCAATAAACTTTGTCAAGGAAGAATACTATATCGCAGCATAAAATAATCTTGCAAATTTAAGAGCTCTAAAAAATCCCAACGTAGAAATTGGTGAAAAAATGAAGCTTTTGCTGTTTAGTCAGATTTTTAGTGATTGAAAATATAATTCAATCAAAATATTCTACTTATTTAAAGGTATTCCATACTACCAAAGGACTATTTATTCCCAAGTACCAAGGGAACTTCCCCTTCCTTTGCTCTACATTATATCCTTCTTCATTTATTCATAACTTTTGTCTTCTTTTATGGTACCCACTGTCTCCTTCTCCCTCAGACAATATTACCTCAGGGCTACAGAATAAGTTTGGCTACAGAAGAACTTCATCAGCTACTAGGCAACACAAACTCATGAACACTGCCTGTGAGATATTGTGAGAACAGCTACAGATAATGACATTTATAAAAGAGCCCACAAATAAAAAGTTGCTCAATTCAACAATGGTCACAAATGAAAATAAAAACAATGATGCTGCCTTATTTGCCTCTTTAGGAATTTCAACTCAGCAGCTATTTTGCAAAATTTTATTAGCCAGCTGAATTAGTTTTTAATGTGATATGCACTTGTGAAGAAATATATCTACCAGTCAAGCTTTAACTGTTCTTGAACTTAAATAGATATTTTAAAAATTAAAAATTATATCTGCCACCCGAGGTGGTGATCCACCCCTGGACATTGTTCAGTGTGTTCTCCACTAGTTTTAAGCAACCCCCCACATTATTTGTAGAGATGTGTATTGTAGCTTATCTGCCCTCGGTATAAGTATTCCCCATGTATAATGCTACGAGGAATGCTCCTGAGAAACAAATAATATTAGAAGGAAGGACTTCTACGAGGTACGTTCAATAAATAAGTGAACTGAGGCCATAAATACTTTATTTTGCAACATTTAGTCTACATCGAAGGTTCTATTCATCACATCGCCTTGAGTCAATTTTGGTTGCACATGACTAACGCGATCTCTCAAGAACTTTAGAGAGAACAAGACGTCTCTTGAGAACTGTAAGGTAGAATTCAGCATTTACTGTTTGGCCTTCAGGAAGAAATTCAAGATGAACAACACCTCAGACATCAAAGAAAACCAGGAGCATGATTTTGATTTTCGATCGGCTTTTTCTTGATATTTTCGTTTGATTTAATCAACTTGAAAATGGATGTTTTCTTCAGAGCATTATAACTGTAAACAGCCGTCAACATTTCAGTAATTTCTTGATAACTTGTACTGCACTTCACCAAAAACTTGATGTTGATTTGTTGCTCCATGACTTCATCAATTTCCATTTTTGACAAACAGTAAAAACAAGGACAACAGAAACTAACAAAATTGGCACCATACGCACAGCTCGATGATCTGCCAAGCATAGATGGCTAATTGGGTCTCAGGCAACTAGCGCTGCTTGTGAGTGGGGCCACGTCATGGCAACCAGATTACACCAGTTTGTGTATTTATTGGACAGACCTTGTATATAATGGTATGGAAAAAGTGACAGCGAAAAAATTCTACAAGGAAAGGGTACCTTGGATTGAAACTGGGTGTTGGTTATTCTATTTGCTAATGGAGTTCAATGGGAATTAATGGCCAACCTTCAGGGCAGCCTGACTGCAAGGATCAGACCCCTCTCTCTTAAAATAGCCTAGAAAATTTCCCTCTCTCTATTGTACTCAATTCCCACAAACACTTACCCCTTTCTCGTTCCCCCATGACCTTTCTAGCATCATACAAAGGGCAGGGATAACACCACTGCAACATTCATAAACTTTTAGTTTGTCATGTGCTTCCTTGATATTTGGTAGTCACAATTTATTATGTTTGGTGCAAGAGCAGTGATTTCTTTGGCATATAAGAATGTCATTGAGGCAACATAAAAGAGATCTCCAATATCAAAGAGAAAATTGGGACAAGGGAATAACATTGATAAAGAAGGAATGAAAACAGAATTGTAATTGAATTGATGAAATGCGAATTTATGACCATTATGCACCTAAGGACATTGGGTGACCATTACAGTGGTTGTGAATCATCTGGTATTGACTTTTCTGTGTTACTCACCTGAGGGAAAAGGCATTGAGTTGGGTGAAGATTCTCATGAGGGTGATATACTGTAGAAGAAAAACGGAACTCCTACACATAGAAATATGACCAAAGATGACACTGCTAGCATTCCATCAGGGATTGTTTAGGAGACCTCAATAACTGCAAATGGCTAAAGAGGTATGACTGCAGCAATATCATATTGGCCCTTAATCACCAAGAGGATAGATTAGAAAGGGATCAGACTCTACTTATGATGGAATGCACCTGTTCTTCTAGTAGACACTGGCTTCCCTTTGGTATCATTGTAATCAGTTTCACTCATTCTTTCAATATATCTGCAAAATAGTAAAACTGATACCAAATGTTATTTCTTAAGCTTATGATTTGCTCTGTGGTGGTATTGCTATTTTCTCAAAACCGTGAAACAAATGAGTTTCATTCTGATTAATGCATTTTCTCTCCTCCACAAAAACTTTGAAGAAAGAGTTCATGAACTTAGGTGTAAAAGTATTTTTCATATGCTTTTGCTTGTTGGTTATTCATTGAAAATTATGCTTCATACAAGAAAATAATGAGACAAACCACAAAAAAACCACACACTCAGAAGCAGTAAACGACCCAATCACCAAAAGCAGTTGTTAAGAAGAACAAGCCATTTTTCCAACTATTCTTATTCTTGTGAATATATTCACCCTTCCTGACCATTCTTCAAAGGCCTTCTTACACCTTCAAGAAAATGCTGAAGAAACTGTGATTAATTCTACTGAAACTATTCTTTGTTTATCTCCACCTCTGGAAAATTCCAAAGTTCTGGAAAACTCGATCACAGAAAAAACTAAAGAAATCAACAACTGTTCTCACAGGTTGAGTGCTAGACTTCAACTAAGGGCTAGAAGCAAAGAGAACAGCACTAAAAGATGGCTAGCTATTAAAGCACTACCTGGAGTAGGGTATACCATTAGGGAGCTCAAGGCAGTCACCCACCATGAAAGAAGGACGGTATGCCTGCTAAAAGTAGCCACCATCACGGAAAGTGTTAAACATAACATTTCATACTCCTGTGATTAATATATGGGTATAGTACAAAAGAGTAAATAAAAATAAGATTATTACAACATGTGCATCAAGAAATTACCTATATACATGTACATTGAAATCTGGAGAGAACATTGTGCGCTAAGTATTTTATATTTGTGCCCATATTTTTAATATTTTTGTAGTGCAAATATAGTCCCACCCTTACTCTTCTTACCAAGATTTAGAGGAAAAAGGGGGAGATGACTATATTCAGAGACATAGTGTATTTTTTTTAATCCTAATGTATCGATTCAGTTATTAAAGGAGAAAAACTATTCATGAAAAATATCCCTTTATTATCCACAGATTCTAAAAGAGGAATGTAAAAGTGTGCAACAAACAACAGACAACTTATTTATGCCAACAAAATTACCAATAGAATGGCAATGGAGTTTTATAAGGATTTCTCATATCAAAAAAGTTTACTGGTTCCTCAGGGGTGAAGATAATGAGAGCCAGAGAATATAACATTAAGATCCAAGATTGTGTAGCCATGGCCCATTCAATCAATCCCAGGTTACCCAAGTTATAATCAAGACCACAGGGAAAACCACTATCAAACACAAAGACATGCACAAGATGAAATAATGGTTTAACTTACAAGCAGTATTACAACAGAAAAACTTAGAATAGTGGCAGGCAGTCTCATCCTCCAAAATGGTACATAGGGTTCCTCAGTATTTGTGATTATATTGATTTGTTTCTTGGTTACATTCCCAAGTCTGGCCAAATATTCAGGCCTAGGGTGCTCTTCCTGGACATCAAATCCTGTTAGATCCCAACGATGAGTGATTTCTGCAGAATATCGCTTCCATGATTCAAGAAATGCTGCCGCTGTGAAAAATTATTAAAAATAAGTGTTACCACAATGAAATTATGCAACTACTTCAGAAAATCATTCACGTTTCATAGATTTTACTTTTTTCTCTTCTTTATGAGTTGATAACAAAATTACATAGGTGTTAACTAAAAAAGTACCAACACCATTAGCTCAGTGAGTAAAAAATGCAATATCAGGTTCTTTTCCCAAAAAGAGTGCATAACAAAGAGGAGGCTTAGTTTAATGAGAGGTCACAGTTTCCACAAATCACCGGTATACTGAATTTTTGTTATTGCCAATGATTATTTTATAATCATTAAATAGAATAGTCCTATGAATTTTGAGAATATTATAACTGTTAAAGTGAGCATTTAACATCACAGGCATAAGGTTATCCATAGGGAAACTGTTAATAATAATTTATCATACATTGTTATGATTTTTCAGGATATCCATTGCATACATTGCCATATCATAATAATACTCCTTTCGTGACTAAACTAGTTTGATATCACAAACATGATTTGTCATTGGTCAGAGGTATGATGATGAGAGGCATGTTTTGGAATGAGCTGAGAATGTATTCTACTAATACAAAGAATTTGAAAAATTTTTATTTTTGCCTTTTTTACCTTAAACTTTGGCTTGTAAGTACTTGCTTAACTGTTACTCATGAGGTGGTATACGTTGTTGTGTCACATATATGGCACAACATTACATACAGTCGACACTAAAAGGACATGATAGTCTGATGGGTAGAGCACTGGCCTACTGATCAGAGGGCCTGGGTTTGATTCTGAGGAATGCCTTCGGGAGGCCTCAGCTTTACTCAAGCTGTGTGACTTTTTGTGTACTAGATCTTCATTGGACACCACAGGGAAAGGAACTGGCTCCCCTATCCTAATGTGTAAATTTCACATGCAATTGGGCTTAGTACTAGGTGAGCTCTACATTCACCCATCAAACCAACCTTGGGCTTGATAATTGTGCTTCGTTGGTGATTAGGTTACATACAAATAAGGCACAGTAAACGTTTATCAGTATGCAAATACTGAGAATTAAAGAGGTCACAAGAAAAAATTAAAATCACTTATTTTGATCCTGTTTATTGCTATATATTTTCATCATTACTGCCATATAGAGGAAAATATAGATGTCCTTGAGGGTCATCTGCTGACCAGTGATGAACAAAGATTACAGGGATAAACATGAGATAAGTCCCTGCAACATTTTCGGAGTGTAAAAATCATTCGACTTGACTGTTTCTTTGGAATGGGATAAGTCATTAAATTTGCATCTGCCTATTTCTTTAGAGCGGAAATAAATGACAACAATGAAAAACAACCTTTTCTTAAATGTCACAATAATCCTCTATGGCCTCCTTTGGCAACATATTATTCAAAGAGTGTTTCCTGAAGAACTAAATTATAGAACTCCTTTTCCTTCCCATAATATTTTCAGCATTGACATTATTTATTTAAATAATATCTCCTGATTGGGGCCAGACTTTGGCAATCAAACCATCTACCAATCTTGTTTTTCTGATCGAAGCACGGACTAATCAGAACATTTTGTCAGTCACTGACTTGATCACTTTAGCCTTCAATAGAGGCCCACTTATACTGGTGATGTACATTAATATTGTACAGGCAAAACCCTTTTCAAACCATAGTTGATTCAAATTAAAACCTGGTTATAAGACAAAGTTAGAAAGAGAAACACAGACCTGAATTAGGAAAAAATAAAGTTGGTACGTAAAAAAGCATTATGACCTCCTGAGACATTGCTTTTTAAATAGGTTTTGGGGGCACTAAGATATTTATGGACCAATATTCCTGCAGAAGCTATTAGTGTCTCTCATTGCACAGTACATGTGCATATGAAAAAAATAATTATTCTATGAGTAGGTGATAAAAATCACAGAGTTGAGCCGGGTTTTCACAGGAGGCACTCTAAATGACACGAGAGTTCAGAATTTCGCATTTTGATTTTTTAAGATACAATATAAAAATATTCAAGAAAATTGCTTTCTTCTAACTTCAAGAGTGGTTACGCTGAGACATCTTATAATATTTACATATTAACCTTCCCCCAATAAAGTTGGCATAATGAAACTTTTTTCAGCTCCTGATCTTTGCTGAAAGAATCAGTTGAAAATCAATTAAGACATGTTAAGAATTTTGATTCAAATCCACTTACAAGTAATAATGGTGGTATGGGCAAACTGAAATTTTGTCTAGTGGAAAACAAATGAGTCAAAAAAAGTAATTTTATCTAAAAATTACACAAGGGCAGCCTGAGACAGTTGAAAATAGCCCTTGGCCTTGCTATAATAATGCAATTTTATGATTTCCATGCTACTGCATATGTTGATCATTCATAAATCATTTTAATATCAAACAATCACTTGTGGGTGCCAAGTATAGGTCTTGCAATTACCAATTTATTTCATAGAAAATAATAGGGCAACAAATTACCTTGGGTATTAATTAGTATACTGAGATTCTCATTATATCAGGCCTTCACTGTGCATCCAAAAAAAAGAAAACTAAATCTATTATAAGCATACTAAATAATGATATCGGTGTTTATACCATTTAATATATATTATTAAAGATACAGTCACAATGTAAATTAATGCCTAAGCATTTCAGAAAATTTTTAATCGTTGAAAATGTGATGGCATAGAGTAATAGCAAGCAATGAAAATGAAAAAAGGCACCTCATAATCCATGATCATTTCTCTCATTAAACTTAGTTAAAAGACGAAAGTGATGAAAAATGAAATGCATGATGAATAGTTTGACAAACTTATTGACACATAGGGATTCTCTGGGCCCTGGAATAACATAACAGGAAATGTGGCTTTCCCAGTATTTTGTATATTGCATTGCATCTTGCCATGTCTACATGAATGCCACAAAAGAGGTAAAACCATCAAAAAAGGGACAGTGACAATTGAAAAGTTGGAAGACAGAATTTCTGGAGATAAGAATTCTTGGCCATTTAAACTTGGATATTTGACTCCTCAAGATTCATATAGAAAATATGCTAGCATACTTTGTCATAAGTAACTAAAATTGCAACAAAATAAATTTCATGCATATGTACGAACTTAAAATGCATATAGACATGCAGAAACTGGCATTAAGAAACTCTTATCGGAAATTCTTCAAAGCTAAGAGAAATGGAATGAGGTAACTTAATTTCAATTAGGGGCCATGCACAATGAGGTTTACTTCATCAATGGTCCCAAACAATACTCACAAAAATCATGCCAATTCCATGATATGTCTCTATACTAAGTTCTAAAAGAGGTCACATGTTTCAACAAATGAAAGTCAAATTATTACGTTTCAAAGATATTTCAATAAAACTTACCCCAAAATGACATAAATATTGCAAAAAAAACAGTGGATGGATTGTCGAAGAGATATGTAACACGTGAATGCAAACAGGTTTCTTCAAGGTCCCAGTAACTGCAGAAGTAATCGCAAAGTGGGCACATTTTGATTTCTAGCTTCTTGTTACAGATATCCTCACTGTCAGAGATGAAGAAATGAAAAGTAAATTGAAAAAGACCCTTTATCAATACTCTCTATGCATAATTATGTCATACTTTGAAATCTCTCTGTCAATTTCACATTTATAAATAGAAGCACAATATAGGTCAGGATTTTAAAGGATATTTTACAATGATATTCACCATTTACCTTAAGTCATTGTTAAGACTTTGATGTACAAGTACAGTGTTAGTTTGTTATTTACTTATCACTATAGATAATGAGAAGTACATTAGCCCAGCATATCAAATTAAGACTATAGTTAGCTATGACGTCAGAAATACAAGAAAGGAAAAAGAAGGGAGAGGAGAATTTTCATGAATCAAACCATAGAAAGAATCCAAAGAAATCAATAGAGTTATTGAATGCCCACAGAACTTAGCTGTATATAGACATTTTACCAAAAAATTACAGATTTGATTGCATATTTCAGATGTTAGGTGGCATATGCAGTATTGGAACATGCTTATGTTTCCCAGCCCATTTGACACATACTGATTTTTCAGGTTAGAATTAGCAAAAAATACTCGGATCATACAGAATAGAATAAAATTATTTTCATTTTAACACTTAATGCAAAGAAAATTGAATTGCTACTTTAAAAAATAATTATCTACACATATATCAATGTTATTCATTGCAAAATCCTAGAAATTGGATGCCATTACTGCAAAATTATTTCTGCAGTTATTTTCACTTTGGTTGTCACTTTCCTCTTGCACAATTTCATCTTCACTTCCATGTGGCACATTGCTAATAATTAATTTTTAAAAATTAATTATGATTATCCCACATTTAACTCTCTGTCAGGACTTTTTCAATCACATACACTAGAGATATAATCATAAGTTGTTTCCTAATAACATTTCTTTTGTATTGAAGTGGCTGTTCCATGGTAGTGGCAAAGCTTTGACCATTTACGAGCATATGAGCATACACTTTTGTACTCATATCCGAACATTTACTAAACCCATGTTCTGCTCCCTCTGTTATCATATGATCATCTCTGTCAGAGATAGGGCAAAAAGCCTCCCAGTTGCCTTGTTTCTGGATTCTAAGGATAATTCAGAATCCAAGTTTAAATGCAACACTCTATGACAATTTTCTCTCTCAAGAGCTCATGAGATTTTTATCATTTTAACTTTTAAGGCAATGCATCATCTTTATTATTATTTTTATATCATTGAAATTTGTATTAGAAGCAACCATTTTATCGGTCTTTATGGCAATCTCCGACTACCTAAGGTTGAATGCCTGTAGACTCAAGAGTTTATTGGGAGAGATACGATGTACATATTTATTAGCAGAGGGGTGAAATCAAGTTTCACTGCATGTGAGTTGAAACTTAACATACTGCGTTGCATAAATTTATGATTTATTTGGTTATTTTTTTAGGAAGTATTTTCAACTGCTTGTTACTTACTACTGACTCAAAATAGTGATATTATCAAAATTTGTAATTGACGCAACCATTTTCTATGCCTGAGGTGGATAAAAATACTTAATAATAAGTTTTTTCCAAAAAATCGGCTTGCACTTAGAGGTCAGAGTTATACCCTTATACCCCTGGCCCATAAGATGCAGGCTGATTTTAGAGCACATTTTGGAATAACTATACATATTATGGGCTGGGAAATACTGCAAGTATCTATCACCATCAATCACACAATGTTCTCCAGAGATATAGATGTGGACATGCACAGGGTGAGCAAGTCACTCAAGTTTGTAAAAGTATATGTGGATATATTTATTCAGATAACAGAGGTATTTAGGTAACAGAGCTATTTAGGTAACAGAGGTATTTAGGTAACAGAGGTATTTCAATAGTAAAAATTTCAATTTAAAATTTTAGTAGTAAAAATTTCAATTTAAAATTGAAATTTTTACTACTATTTTTACTAACTTTACTACTTGTATTTGCATATCTAGCACTATTTAATTACAAATAACTATGATAAATATGTACTCACCTAGGACCATGGGAGTTCAATGTGCAACAACTATAAATAAAGCAGGCTAGCCCTACAATGGATGCAGGAATAAGCATATGAGTATAGAATCCCAACCAAGCAAAGTAAAGGGCAATTTTGACACCAAAGTATTCCTTAATATGGTCTAAAGGTTGGTACTGTAGGCAATTCTTCACAGAAGCCCACTCTTTGTAAAGGGTATGCCGCCAACTTACTGGAGACCTAAAGTCACCCTAAAATATAAAAGAAGTTCTAGCAATAACTTTTTAGAAACAGAATAGAAATGGAAATGAACAACTTCCATTTCTTTAACAGGCAACATTAAATTAATCACTGATTAATGTTATTCTCAATAGAGGTTCATGCAAATGGACAGCCACAGTAAGTGCTCTCACATAAGGGAATCGATTTTGCAATATAGTACATAGTAATTCATACCATTTAAATATAAAATAAAACTAGCATTATTCAAAATAACTCCCTAATGAAGCTACATCTTTTATCAATAAACTTTTCACTACTAATTGTAAGAATGTAATGTCTATTAGGCATTTCAGCAATTGTTTTTAGATAATGAAGAAGTTTGATATGTTATTAACATATAACCTGAGGTTTAATTGTAATTTGGACAACCTTTTTGAGCTGTAATTAATAAACTAAGGAGCTTAGCTAACACTAATTGATAGCCTCCACAATTTTTAACAAAGCTCTCATTGGGTAACTACTGTAATAATACTAACATCATGAAGTGGATAAGCAGCAGTATATGCCCCCTCAGAAATAAGACGTCTTATTCCAAAGGCATATGGATCACTTTTTTTAGCAGAGAAAATCTTTCGATCCAAGATGAATTGTACAATTCTGGAGCGAATACTAGGACTGAAGAAACCTTCTGAGTCGGTGTCAAATCTGCCAATTGATGCATGCCAGAAAGGAAAAATATATAGAGTTAAAATAAATTTAAGTCTTCACCATCAACAATACACTTCCATGAGTACACATCCAAAATTAAAATATTTGATATTCCCTCATTTCACATATTAAATAAAATTAATGCTTTACATTTGGAGACAATTTTAGACCTCACACACTTATCCCTGCATTTCTTCCTCTTTTCAAAACAATCAGCAAAGTCATTTTTCAGAATGATCATCAGATGCCTTGACACATTCTCCTTTATCTGATCAACTGACCGTTGGGAAGACTGGGGTTTTGTTTCAGGGTCATTGCTCTAGCTCCATGACTCATCTCTGGTTATGACCTTTTTTTAGAAAACCTGGGTTATTGCTTAGTGGCTTGAAGCAAGTCCCCTGCAACTGCAGCACAAAATTCTAAACATTGACGAGATAAAAGAGAATTTGACTAGGCAGCAGATGGCTATCACAAAAAAGAACTTTGCCAATTCATTTGAAAAGTGGAAGAGAGACAGGGATCGGTGTGTGAGGTCCCAAACGGACAACTCTGAAGGGGATTAAGGCCTCATTGTTCTCGGTAGACTTTTTTTAATCAAATTATTGCATGGCTGGGCCTTATCCAGAAACACCTTGTATATCTGTTCATATACAATGATATTTTCTGCATATTTCAGTACTATGTGCTTCATTACACATCTATTAGCAAGGATAATGGACTTTACAGTGCACTATAGTCTCATTTGGCTAAGGTCCATGACAGTCAAATCCATTGGCACCACATTATTCTATTATCTACCAGCTATAGCATATAGCACTGATATTTCAGCATTCAACTAACCACGTCCTTTCACTAAATCAACAAATGTCTTGAGACTGCCATTAGTGACTTGGTATTCAAGCAAAATGTAAATAAATATGTGTATAGGCACTCTGTTATGAGCTTTTAAGAATATTGACAAAATTTTTTTATGGTATGTAACCATCTAATAATAATTAAATATTATGGTTATTTGCAAGTATACATACTCACTAGTCACACCTGTGAAAAACAAGCTACATTAAAAATAACAAATTTCAACAAACTTCCTTGACTACATAATCCTCAATTTCAATACTAAATAAGTAATTTGATTAGAACACTTACAAATATTCCTTGTCTCGACTATATATTGCAGTGAAACGCTGAGGCATTGGAGGAAATATTTCTGGATCTACTTTGAATTTGCTCTTCAAGTAATTAGAAAGGGTATCAATACCGCCAGTTATTGATTTGGTTTTTTCTTGAACCTCATGCAATCCAGGGATCTAGACATGCAAGAAAAAATCTATTAATGGTGCTTACGCTAAAACCACAAACAACTCAGAGGTTCAATATTAAGGGAGAAATTATTGTCTCACATTTGAAAGAGAATCAAAGAATTTTATCTTTTTAAGAATCGTCAAATGGCTATTTAAAAATATTCATCAGACTACTTAATTAAGATATTAAATGCCATCAAAACTTAAAAATTGGCATTTTTTTGCTCACACAATGCTTACATGCTATCAGGAATGTAAAAAACTGTTAAAACAAAATAAGTATTTATTAAATTTTCCATTTTACTTAAGCAGTACAACCTCAATTAACTGGCTCATCTGAACAGGTATATGCATATGTTGCAAGAGAGTAATAAGATAAAATTCAATAAATAGTCAATATTCACCATAAATGCACAGGAATTAAATCACTGAATAACAAAGGCAGCTGAGTTTGCGACTTTAAAAACCATAACCAAACCAACACCGAAGATCCTGAGCAGTTCTAAGCTCAATGTAGCAACTTGAGCATTGCCAAGTGCTAGGATGGACAATCTGAGTGGATTCTCAACTGCCACACATGCCAGTTAGAAAAGTGACTCAAAACAAGGTGCATCACATCAACCAAAATATGAATTCAGATGGAGAATTTGTACATGTTATCTATTACAAATCAACCATAAAAGACTAGATAATACATATTTATATTATTTTAAAATTTCAAATTATGCTTTGAAATAGGCTAACAGCTGACTGGATTAATCACCAAACACTTTAATGTTGAAGATTAATAAATGTCCCATTATGATTATACAGTTTGCAGGCTGTGATTTTTCATAAATAATATAGTAACGTTACCATTTATTTTTGTTTTCAATCCTTTCCCACCCTAAACCACAGTAAAGAATAATCTGTAAGTCATACATCCTAAATTAATCTCATTCGGCCATGTAAAAAGAGTGATTGAAAACTACCATAAAGCAGTACTTAAAGTTCAGTACATCGACCAAAATCAAAATGCACAAGTCTGGGCTGTTTAAAAAATAAATTTCTGGAAATATTAAAATTATGGCTCTAAAATGGCTCCTTTGTGTGAAAAACAACCACATTTTTCCATGTAAAACAACTTTTTAATGGCATTTGTGGAAAATCATGATGATAAAGTGGGACATAATTGCATACCTACACCCAAAATCCTACACCAATTTTCCGTAGTAAGTTCCTCAAATCACCTTCTGGAGGTCGACTTGGAAAAATTATCTGAATTTGATTTTTTAAGCTCTTAAATCATTGCCAAGGAGAATCACATGAATAATAATTTAGATAGAGCTACCTTTAAGTTGATTCGATTCAAGATGTTTTTAACTCATTTATAAAATATTACCTAACCACATTAAATTAATCACACTCTCATAATCAATCTTTTTAATCTTGATTTGTAATTGACACATTGCCTTTCTTTAAGCAAATAAGATATCACACCAGGAAAATTTTATTTTTGTGAGTGCAACGGTGCAGATTTGGAATTTGATTTCTCCAATTGGTAGTTAAATGAAGGCCAGTACATTGAGCTTTTACTGTTTTTCAATACATTGTGCACTATTTAAAGGTGATAGATTTCAAAGCTAAATTCTAGTCATTACACTTTTTACCTAACTTACAGAGTTTCAATAAGTGAAGCATTAAAGTTCAGCAGCAAGACTTCCCAAGCAAGAGATAAAATGTCAGCACACACATAAAACATGCAAATACACTTTCCTCCATTAATCCATTCTCCATGGGTGTATTAAAAATATAAAATTTTTATGGACCAGTGGGTGCATTAATAAATAGAAATTATTCAGGTGCAATAAAAACTATCCAAGACATCTGGCATGACCCATTTCACCTTACTATAACAGTGAGTTCTGTTGAACAGCAGTAAGTGATTAATAACAATAAACAGGAAGCAAAACCATAAAAAAAGAATATCATTTACATAAGGAATGCCCAACTGTGGTCATCAGGCACAACTTCTAGAAATAGAGAATGAATAGAGCAGAAATGTAAAATAATGACTTCACTTAGCATAATTAAGTGGTCACTTCTATAATCAACACGTTTGTACAATATTATTATGAAGCAAAAAAATTTTGCAGATGACAACTCACAGAAAGACTAGTTTAACTAATTTCTGATATTGCTAACTGTAATGTTAACTATAGTTGGTCTAGGCTCCGCCCATCAAAATGTAAATAACTGGAATGACTTGATAGGACTTACATAAGAAGATGAACCATTTTAAGACAACCTCGTTGCTCTGAAATATCCACTCTCCATTGATTTTAAGAACTGCAAACCAACTTATAGCATCCTGAGATCAGAAAACTGGCCATATCCATCCAAAACCTTACACCAAGTTGCTGTAAAAAGCAGATTTACCTCAGAGCAACCTAATATGCATCTAGAAGTGCCTTCAAAATGTATATTAACTATAATTATAACTGATGCTATGACAGAACATGAAAATATCTGGACGCTCATGCAAGCACAGTTGAGTAAATTGAGCATACTAAATCAATGTCCAAATGATAATACAGATCACCAATACTTGGCAAGTAACAATGACTGAAGTGCACATCATGCAGAGTAGCAGTGTGCAGTATAACTTAAAACAGCTGTTTAGAATATTTAGGTACATTACTTAATGCTATCCCAGAGAATCCAGGAAAACCAAAAATTAAAGAAGAAGAGAGTGAGATAGGTTCTGCTATGTTCATTAGATAAGAGTTAAGAAGAACCAAGTAAAAACAAAAGCCAAGCATGAGTGGGAGATTTGATATAACGAGGACCACTATGCTAAAATATTCTGCATTAGTACACTGTGCACCCAAATGTTTAATGTTTTTGCTATGCAAAAAATATGAAGTTTGATAACAAAACATGCTTTCTTTCTTTGCACACCAGCCTAAATTCACATGAATCGCTTTGTATAAGCAGTAAAACCATATGGTTCCTTAGTATGCATTAAAAACATTGTTAGTATTTACTAAAAATTGGTTTACACCATATGCACCTAAATAATGTGATGAATTCACTTGAATCTTATACCTTATCTGTCAGATACATTGTTGCTGTATGAAAAGGATTCCTTCTTCCAATTTTTATATCATTTTTGGGAACCTGTGAAACAAATAATCATAGCAAAGAAGATGGGTATCATAAAAGGAAACATAGCAAGCTTATTCCACCGTCTGACTCTCAAAAAAAAAGTCATCAGCCATTAATAGCAATGGGCATAATCAAAATGTCAAGGCATTTAAAGCTTGGTGAAAACATGTTGCTTCACCAATAGTACAATCAAGGACAATGCATTTACATTCCATGAAAATATTTCCCAAGGTGATTCAAGTTTGAGGAAAATGACAAGCTCCTTAAATAAAACTAGTGATGCTTCAATGGGTATGAGACTTTGAAAGATGACCCTCTTTCTTCTAACCAAATAACCTGTAAGAAACATTTTCTCATTTTGCCAAATGCCTGTCCCAAACATTTTTCAGAAGAGCATATGTATGTCTCTTCACAGTTTCAAAAGTATTTTCAAAATTTTTTTTCCACTGGAATGTTTAATCACATATTATTCCACAAAGTATAGACATTAGCTTAGAAAATCACTACATTATGAATAATATAGCAACTAACAAAAGTTGGTACAAACTGATCAAATATGGAAATGACAGAAATCTTGTCATCTTCAAATGAGAAAGAGAATTAAATGACTTCAAAAGTGGGAATGCATGAAATTTTCCTGCTATAGAATCGAACGTTTTCTGATGAACATAAGCAAACAACACAATGCTCTTAGGTGCAAGTTTTAGCCCCTTTGTAAGTTTAGCTCATCTCTCTTTTTCTAATACAGGTACTTTACCGATTTTACTAGTTTCTTTATTTAAATGTATTGACATATGCTGTGACATACTGCAAAATAATAGGGATGTAAACCGTGGACATTAATTTTGAGGGTTATAAGCAATTAGTTTAATTTTTAATAAAAGACAATGGCTGTAAAAGGCTATGCTAATATTTATTTACTGTAAAAACCTCAGAAAATTACTGATGGAAGAGACAATTCTTGTACACCTTTGTAAGTTCAGTGCATGAGTATATTTGAAATTATCTGAGGAAAATGAACAATGCTAATATAAAAAGCGAATACTTTTACAATGAGCATCAGTGAGTCTGAGCGGACTTTCAGAGAATAAAATTTTGACTATTCCTAATATTCTCATGCACCTTGCTATTTTTTATGCTCACTACAAAATATATCACTTTTTAGACATAAGGATGCTGAAACTCATAATCACAGAGGAAAAGACAAGGCACCATCCATAGATTACTAGCCTCATATAAAACCTTGGAATCATGATGTAAAGCATCAATCAATAAACTGCTTCAAAAATCAAACTTCCTCAATTAAATAAATTAAAAATAATATAATAAGGGACTTTCTTGTGAAAAATATGTAGTGAACAGGAATGCCTTGAAGAAAAAAATTACATGTTGCAGTAATTTCTATAAATTTAGTAGCTTTATGCACATTGTGTGGTGAGCAGATATTATTCATTCATCGTATTTGCATATGTTCTTATTTCAATGATGAAACTAATAAAAATAAATGAATGTTTTTGTTTATAGCTAATGAAAATGTGTCACATTATTGAATATTTTGTGTTGATGCATTAGTAGTGAGTTTTCAGCATTTTTTCACTAATGACAGCTACTGTTTGTGAAACTGCTTTAAAGTGCAATGTGGACACATTTTGAGGACTATTTATAAAAAATGTACAGTAAGATGCTAACAGCAAGAACATACAAGGATAATTTGGAGGCTGAAGCTACAGTATGGAAGCACTTTAGTACTTCCATACTGTAGCTTCAGCCTCCTTTAGCTGGCATTTTTATTCAAAATCCATACTTCACAGAATGCTTCATCCACAAGTGAAGCTGATATTTTAAAATTTTGTGCAGGTGCGGGATTTCATTGGTCTATAAATTTGTGTGCCCGGACTTCCTTTCCCCACGTAGTTTTCCACAACTAAGATATTCTCCTTTTTCTCTTGTGTCGAACTACACATTAAATAATAATAGATGCTTCTCAAATTTGACAAAAATATACCTATTTTTAACTTAGTGTAGTAACTCAGACAAAAGTTTTTAGGGTCTACCAGACCCTTTTTTTGATCAAACAGAAATGGAAGTCATAACAATCATCAGGGGACACACTAGATGGTATGTAAAGCAAGGGAGGTATTCACAACTTATTACATTTTCAACAGCAAATATAAAACATGGAGGGATATGAATTAAATACCTTAAAAATGGTTAAGTTTAAAATATTTTTCCTTAACTGAAATCATATCATAGAGTAATATTTATAAAATCGAAGTATTCAGAGGACTAGAGTAAATGAACAAAAGCTAAATATTCTAATATGAGACAACAGTCTGTTGGTTGCATTTATTGAAAGGGGAGCAATCATCTGTAATGAAATTCAATCAATATTAAAAGCTAGAATTAAATGGATGTGGTTACCTCCTTCATTGGCATTCTTAACTTCAGGATTTCACTGTACCGCCGGAGGACATTTTTGGGAGCATGAATCTTCATAAAACATAGACCAAAAGTGCTGGATTCCTCAAATGCAGGCTCTAACTCCAATCCTTCCAGAATTAAATTATTTTCAAAGATGGCCCTCTTATCTGCATTTGCGGTTAATTGGGCAAGAGTTGTGTTTTCAGATTCATAGCCATGTATAGACCACACTAACACAAAATCTACACTTCTTATGCCATCACTAAAGTAAAGAGAGCGATTGCACCGAGGATTTAACATAGATGTTCCTTGTTGCCCATTTCCCTGGAAAGTAAAACATCCCAGATTAAAAAGGAGTACTTAAAAGAGTAAATTTATCAGCATGTATTCATTTACTGAGCGGGTCACCCAGGTGATTGAAAATACATGAAACTAGTATTCCTAAGCCATATTAATGAGTAAACAGCATTCCTAATCGATCATATTGGGTCATAATTCCATTAATACAATGCCTTTCAATAGTAATACTGTTAGCACAGGAATTTTCTGGCTTGACAAAAACAAAGGTCATTCTGCAGCACTTGCTAACCTCAAAACTTTATTATTAATGCCTACTTAAAATTTTAAGAATACATATAAAATATAAAAAGATTGTGTATCTCAAAATAAAAGAAATATATTGAACAAGCACACAATTTAAAGGCTATTTTTCAAATGTGTCAAGCTGTGGCTAAGAACAACTAGTTCCCAAGAATACTTCCTAGAGCTAACCTTGACGTTTAGCTTCTAGCGCTTAGCTTGGTAGTTCTCGCATTCAGCAAGGGATTGGCTACTACCCAAAAGACAGTTTCCTTCATCATACAGAGGCAGTGTCTTTTCTTTAGTGAAGAGATACAAGCATAGGAGGTGCATGAGAGGGCAATGCTCACTTTATTGCAGTGTGATGGTAACTTCTTCATTCCAACTACTCCCGATGAAAGAGGGTTACCTCAATACCACTGGCTTCATGATGAATAAATTTCTTACTCATTGGGTTGTGCTAGAATTCCTGCCATTGCATTGGGCTTCATTTTGAAACAGCCCTTAAATCATCTAAGGACACAAGATATGATACACAATTGGTCCCACAAAGTGTCTTCTTCACTGCTTTGACAATCTTTTGATTTCCAGCAATTCCCATGCGGCTAGGAACCCACAAGGAAGTAACTTTTATTCCCTTAATATTTATGGATCCTTATTCCTCACTACACCTTTCAGTCTCTCTTCAAACAAAGAGAAAGGTGGTTTTAATAAAATGAGGAACTGAAATACTCTTTAATATGAGCGTAGAAAAAAGTCATCTTGATTATTTGTTTGCAAGGCAAAATGAGAAAGCTCACTCAGTATTACACTCAGATGAAAAGTGGATCCGGAATCATGAGGCATGTGATAGGTTGATTCTCTGACTAAGCAGAGAGATGAGTAGGAGGATAAATCAAAGAGCGCATGAGAATTTCAAAAGTGGTATACATGGTGAGAAGAATATCTTTGAAAGGGAACAGGTCATTTGGATTGCAGTGCTCAGTATTGTTAAAAGTATGGGCTATAAGTCTGCAGGATCCCTAAACCCAAGTCAATGGTTTGTTTACTGTCAGCAAACTTTCCATGAATCCTGTAAAACGCCTATCTCTCCCTGCATACTTACTGCAATCTGGAGTACATGAAAATAACTTGAAAAATTGCTCACATTTTCTATAGAGACTAAATTATCATGAAGTTAGTTACTTCATCTTTGGTGACTAATGATCCCGATGTTTCCTATTGGACAATCTGGATGATGGTTTCTAAGGTCCTCTTCCATGAATGAAGTTTTGATGGAAAACTCATCTATCACCCTCAGTGTGTCAAGCCAACACCCTCTGTCCATTGAAACATCTGACATAATCCAGTGGAGAATCTGAGCTGAGAGAACACATTCAGCTTTGCTGGTAGCAAAACTTGACAATCTTTTTTGCCAAGGATACTTAAAATGAGTTAGATGACGAAAAAGTTATTAATGCACACTAAGCACTTCTCCATTCCCATCTTACACATAGCCCTAGACTATGGAGATATGAACAAGATGTCATGCATTATTTCACACCAGAAAAAGGAATAGTTTTCCCAATTCAGCCTCTCATGAACATTGTGAATCACTCAATAAGCCCAAGTGTCTTGACTTTATGGTATTTATATATTCCATGCTTCTCTACATGTTATATTAAAAGAGGTATGGTATGGGGAAAAGTATACAATAATGATACCTAAGGCTAAAGTAGCCCAATAGTTTTATAGGAAGGCTTATCAACACCTATAAAACTGAGTGTATTTGTGGCATATATTAGGCATAGCATGATTCTAATGCCATCAGTTTGGTAGGCAATACTGTGTTTAACATGGTGTCACACAAATAACTGATCTCAAAGCCTTTGAACTTTCTCTCGAATACAGTCAACTAAATTTAACTAGACATATTCTTAAATAATACTTTCTTGATAAATTTTGGTATTGAATTTAATGAATTAAGATAAATATACTCCATGCTTATGAAATGGCTCATAAAAACCATCACAGCTGATTGTGGGCATATGACAAGAACCTCAAATTCATCAGTTTATACTTATCCTTCTATCTCAACAACATGATGGATGTTGGGAGATTTTGAAGAAGGCAGGAAAGGTGGATGCAGGAGTTACTGCAAGGTAAAGCAATGCTGAAGATGCTTATATAGGGGAGAATTATGAGGAAGGGTTGTAGAGAATGGAAGTGATTAAACATTTTGGATTATATTTCGGGACATAGAAAGTATTCAGAGCTAAAGAATGAATAATTATAAGGGGTTTTAAGATTTTTTGAGACATGTTAGTTAGGACTTTTTTAGGAGTACAATTTTGTACAGTGCCAGGGTCCATCAAAAAACCTACCATAAGCTAGGAAATACTACTAATAATTAATGATTGCATGGATGCCATATTCCACTTGACAGCTTCCAGTCATGATGTACTCAATTTTATTTTTTTGCTTTAGCATGTACTGCAGTTCCTTTGCTTTGTGCATTTAAAATCTGTCGGATTAGCATTCAATGCATTATAGGGAACTCTGGGGGAGGTATGCACGCTTTAAGAATACATGCAGTAAGGAAGCTCCCAGAAGTCACGAGGTTCAAGAGCCCAAAGTGTAAATGAATACAAGTCAATTCAGTCAATATTCATTCACAGGATGTAACCTTTCCCTTTCTGTCTACTGCCTTCTCAGATTGCCCCACTCATTATAAAATTATCATTCAATGAAAACAACCTCCTACTCATTGCTTCAGAGGATTTCATGAATTACAGGTTTATATAAGAAGAATATTATATTTTGCACACCACTACCTTTTTTTATCAATGCTTTGTAAATCCTCCTGAGATGCAGAAACCCTCTTCTTACCCTGAATTTACACATGCAATTAAAACAGGAGTAAGTTGCTTCCTCTGCATGAAGTTCTGGAATCGATCCTATCATAAGATTTTGGTTTATTAACTGGAAGTCCTTTCACATTTCAGGTTCTTATGCATGACCTTTGAGAGCTCAAGACAATACGACTTATACAAAAAATAAGCAAACTTTGGCTCGATGTACATTTCACATACGAAACACGCTTAATTCAGCATCCATTTATATTGCTTCTTCATTGGCAGTTCAAAAAGTATTTTCATGCAAGAAAGGTATATGGATGACTAGGCATCTAAGCATTACACAAAAATTAATATTTACAGATTATAAAAGCAATGATTTACCAAAGCGCTGAAAAAGCCATTTTAAAATGAATGTAAATCATAAATATCACTTTCTTGATGAAAGAAAAATAATAGCACCAACTTTATGTGAGACTCGGCTGCATTTCTCGTAATTTAGATCCGACATCTCCATCCTCAATATACACTCATTTCTCCTAGATTAAAAAGCTTATGGGAATTGTAGTTTTATGCGCAGAGATACCTTATGTAGGTAGCTACCTCAAAATCCTAATTGCATTATATTGCAACAATAAGATAAGGGGAGGATGCCGAATATTCTGCGTTTGCACTTGCAAACTATTACATTTAATAGATTACAACTTCACAAGATTTCCAGCTTAACTTTTTGTATAAACATTTGCCTAACATTATGTAAAAATGAAAATAGTAGAGCTACTGTGATGCTAAGGAAAACTGAATTTTATAATTCTTCGTACAGGTGTCCAAGCATGAAATGCACTATCTTAACATGGATTTCAGTTTCACATTCATTAATTTGCGATACTTACGATTGGATATTGTGATATGTCCTCAAAGTTATCATCTTCCTCGTTAGAGAACCTTGGATAATTTACCATCTGGATTTCTTCCTCCTGATCACTCATTTTTACACCTTTCTATATTTCGCAAACGTATCAATCTTCCACCTACAAAATCTAGGCGAGTTCATCCATATTAAGTTGAAGCCAGTTCTCCACAGCTTCTAGGCCATGCAATGTCATTTCACTTTACGACACCGTGTTATACAGTGCTTTTAACGATTGAGCCTACACAATAGATGTTCATCATAAATCATATATACCTGGTATGTACCATCCGTCTGTTTACCAATTCAAGGTAGCCAACAACAACAGTTTTCGAATCCCTAGCAGAATTAAAAACACAATGACCTTTTGGGGCATTTCATTAGTCAATTTATTTACACGCTGCATTCTGGGAAGGTAAATTAGAAAATCAGCGAAAACAACATTTCAAAAGGAAGCAAATATTTATGTAATAATGTAGCGCAGTATTTACATATGAGTAACCGAAATTCTAATTCTACTTATTAGACTCAAGTAAAGACGGAGATACATTTTTTTCAAAAACTGTTTTAGGCACAAACTTCTTTTCCTTCAAGCTGTCGACATTTGTTAAGTCTTTTTTCAATTCTTCGTTGAGAAGCCGTTCTTCCCTCCTTTCTTCGATACTTCCAGGTTCAACAGGAGTATACCTATCAGATAGTCTGCTTTCCAGCTGATAACCAACAAATCCTATAACTGCTGCTACCGGCAACGTTACATATGGGGCATACACCCGTAGAAAATTGAAAAGGATGGGTAACATCGTCGTCAGAGACCTCTCAGCATCACTGTCAATTAAAATACCAATATTTCATGTTAATTAGTAACAATGTACATAAGTATTCTGGTTTAGATGTAGAAGTAAAGTTACCTTAACAATCTTTTATTTTAGAAATACCCAACGGGCCTAAAACAAAAGAATCACTTAATGCGCCGTAGAAACCGCGTAATACAGCATGCACTTAATTATTAACCTTGTTGACTAAAAGCTCTCAATGGTAAGCAAATAATTTTTTCGGCTTCAAAGATTCAAATCATATTACTAATTGCTCCATTGCTGTGACCATGAGTTACGAAGGAGAATATTTGATAATGCAAGCGTAGGATACTCAAGCAACACTTCGATTATTCCCTATAGCTTTCTAGGACTGAGAAAATCAACAATTGCAGAGCGACTGAATTTAAGATGCAGTATTAAATTTGTAAAAATAAATGGAAACATTTGCAATAAAGGTAACCCGGAGAGCACCAATCAAGTTGGAACAGCATGCGACCGTTTAGACCACTTGAACTTTCATACCCTTACTACACGAATATAAAATTTGGCCGAAAGATCATCAGTGTTCGTATAAGAATCAATTGAATATTATCTATAGAAAGGTAAGTCTTTTAATGAAAAAAATTATTGGTGGTGAAGCCGAAATATGCCAATCCATGCATTATAGCTATGTAAATGGTTTGAAATGAATTTTACCTAATACTTTTCCTTCTCTGGGTATGGCTTGTAGAATACTCATTCATCAGGGACCCAGGTCATCAAAGAGTACTTGTACTTGTAAAAAATAACCAAACAGATAATTTTTAGGGGTTTTGGGGAATCAAACAACCGGGGATCCATCTATAAGTTTGCCTTCAGTCAGTGCACGAGGAAGTGAGGTACGAATGAGGCGAATTTAGGAGAGAAGAAATGTTTGAATTTCTCAAAAGTTGGTTGCAGAGTGAAACGGTAACCCAGACCTTTCCATGATCTAAAAGCTATGTAAAGGTCATCCTTTCACCTACCTATCACTCTGGGATCAGAATAACGTCATCCGACCGCGATAGGGTAGTGGACAAAGTATTTTGGGTCAAAACAAGTCTGGTGTGTAATAACCCCCCGCCCCACACTATAGCGGTGGTTTGCAGGGTACTGTATAATGTAAAGCAGACAGTCCTGCCAGGATTCTCATGCAAACATCCAGGCGCCACTTCCAAACAACGTAAGATATCAGTCGATTCGTTTGTCACTTCGCCCCTGATTCTCTTCACGACTGGAAATGACAAATAGTTGAGGACGTCTTGAAATTTAAACCGGGTGCAATTAAAATTAATGCAAAAAGTTCAATGTAGGCAGTTTTTCGAGCGTAAGGAATCATTTCCGACATATACTTTAATAAATATATTTTTTTAAGTATATAGGATTTGACGTTAAATAAAGTCTTTATTAACATTTATTAAACATTTATACAAACTTCACACAAATGCCTATTCATTTTTTCGCTAACGTATACGTCTACTGATTAGACGGCTTTTTTCAGCAACAGGAAAGATTTGCGGAAATGTTACGTAAGGCAGCTTGGGAACTAAAATGTGATTTTTCTTCGAGCTCGTGAGTAATTACAAGGTTAAAATGGGCTCTTTGTTTACCTCGAATATAATATAATCCCAGAAAAGAAACAGCATTTCACAGATTTGCATCGATCAATATTTGACCCTTGTGTTAATCTCCAACGAAATAATATTAGAGAGTCAAATTCAATAGCTGATAACATTTGAAATCAATCAAATCTAACCAATTAAATCAACAGGTAAAATGGCCGTAAAGACTTTATGATGGGGAATTATGCTAGTTGTTAGAGTAAGTTGGACTGCGAGAAAGACTGAAGACGAAATTAAAAGTTTACAATAGAAACAAGGAAATTCCTTCCCTGTTTCTATTACTACTCACTTCGTGATATTCCATAAAGGTAATGGAATGTTGACGGCTGTATTTAAAGGAGAATGTTAAGAAGGCTTGGAAGAAAGAGGAAGAGAATATGCTTTAATCGCGACTCCGAGAAGACAAGAAGTCGATACGAAGAATTAAAATGGAATAGAGTAGGAGAAAAGAGGAATTCAGCGGGGTACGTATTATATGATAGTTTTTAGAGACCGTCAACAGCGACAGGAAAATTACTTTCAAGAGGCAAATTACCTTTAATAATGATGATTACCTTGAATCGAATCCGCTGTCCCTGGAGTACTGGGTATTTACGATATCCGGTCATCGCCTTCGAAATACGTAATGTGTAATCATTTCATATTATTTACCGAAGAAAAACTGAGAATAATACATAAATAAGAGTTTGGCTGTGCATTTTTCATTCGTGTCTTTGGACCCGATTCCTCGCATTATTTTTCAGACCTTATGTTATTTTGTGGACTCTAGCTACAAAAATGAAGTGGATCAAGCGTTGGACTTACAACCGCAGAGAAGCTGCTTCAAATTTTGCCGGTGGATATTTCGGAAAGTGATCGCGGCAATTCTCACATATTTACCAATCTGTAATTTTTCGATAAATAATTGTTGACTGTGAATACAAACCTGAACGCCCGTGATGATGAGGATTATATTAGAGCTCATTCTCCCAAATAACAGCCCTAGTGATTTGGTTAACCCCAATTAAACACGCAGTGGCAAAATCTAAATTTATACCAATTTAGATAAACACAAAATTGATGATGGCTTGTTTCAGGAATTGCATTTTCTCTACGAACTTCCCAAATGTAAGGGAACTGTATGATATTTTGAATTCCCGGAGCATCCTTTAACCTCTCTAGCCCTACTCACGTTCAATTTGATTACTGTGGTTAGTGATTTAACATTCGCAGTTGGTCTAAGGAATATTCTGTTCTATTGTTAGAAAAAAATATCTTAGATAATTGCTGTTTTCGGATTAACGCCAAAATAATAACATTCATGAATTGCAAATCTCTATTCAATTGAAAACTGAGGAGACCATTTTTCCAGGTGCGGCAATATAATCCGAAAATCGAATCAAATCAAAGATCCCTTAACATTCGGCGTAACTTATCAATTTAATTGGGAATTATTCAATGTAATCATAGTTATTGCGTATAATTCCTCTTCGTGAAATATTAAAAGGCGAGGGAATGATTTCATGAATGATCGAGAATTATTTGCAATAATAATGAAATTTTATTTAATTTTACAATAAGAATTTTCGGTGCTATTATATACTCTCGGGGCTGTGAATTTAGGAATCTAATGGCACTTCTCTTTGGTCCTTTTATCGTATTTACCTAGTACTCTTCTAATAAATCCTATTTTTTTGTTGGCTTAACCACATATTCCTCGTATATGGTTCAGCTAGGAGAGATCGTGAGTAAGGGTAAAGCCTACAGGCATTTAATCGAGTCTACACATTCCATTTCGGTGTTCCCGATGCAGTGGGCTTTCGGGAGGGAATTTCTATTTTTCCAAAAATTAATCACTACGCACTTTTTAAAGTTTAATTCTAATTGCTAAGTGTCGCACCTGCGTTTTATAGCATTAAGGTCATCTGATAAAGCTGCTGTGTCCTCAGGATCAGGGATATCACGGTAAACCACTGCATCGTCGGCAAATAAACGCATCTTACTAGTGACGACGGAGTGAATGTCATTAACGTAAAATATTAATTAATAGGCCCGACAACACTTCCCTGATGAACACCTAAAGTAACATCTACTGCATTTAAGCCAACTCCATATATGGCTACTCTTTGTTCCCGACCATTCAAAAGTCTTTAATCCAACCCAGGATATTTTTATCTATGTCATATGCTTCTAGATTTGTGACTAATTTACTATGAGGTACTTCGTCAAAAGCTTTCTTAAAATCTAGAAAAACAACGTCCAATGGAACATTGCTGTCTCCCGAAATAAGAATATCATGAACAAAAAGCGCAAGTTGTGTCTTGCAAGTTCTACCTTTTCGAAAACCGTGCTGATTTTTCATTATTAACTCCTGATTATCGAGGTGTCTCACGATCGAACTAGCAACTATATGTTCCATAGCCTTGTACGAAATGGATGTGAGGGAAATAGGTCTGTCATTGCTCGGTTCCTCCTTGTCTCCTTTTGTAAATATTGGTGTTACGCTATTCGGCGAATGTTAAGTAAGCTTGATTATAATCACGGAAGGAGGAAGACTGGAAGGCGGAACAAGGAAGTAAAGAGTAGGGCAAAGAACAGGAATTTAAGTGAAACATATTACATAATAGATTTTTGGGACAGGAAAAATTCAGAGGTAAACTACCTTTGAGAGGTTCCCTTTCATTATGATTTGACCTTGAATCGAATCAGCGGTCGCTGGGGCACCCGGAGATTACGATAATCGCCAGAATAGCTGCCGTACCCTTCGAATTCGGTGTAACCATTTCTTATAATTTACCGAAAAAAGGCTGAGGATAATATAACATACAGGAGTGTTTGATCCTGCTTTTTAAATTCCTGAGTTTGATACAAAGTCCTTTCAGACCTAATGCTACTCTATGGTTCGAATCGGTATGTTACTAAATGAGGATTATAATTGGATTGAACGTTGGAATAAAAACTCCAGGGAACAGGCTGCAAATCAAGTCGATAAATACTGTTTGAGAAAGTATTAATGTTAAATCTATCAGATTTACCAAACTTTTATAACGCTACATAATTATTCACTGTGAATAGAGGCCTCAGTGTCCGTGGTGATGATGGTTAGATCGGAGCTCTTTCTCTTAAATACAACCTCTAACGATTCACCCAACTGAAGCCGTGGGAGCAATACCAAATTTTAAAACATTTAAGGTGTACACGAAATAGTGCATACTTGTTTCATAGCTTGCATTTTCTGCACACACCTGCCTGAACACCTCAAAGCACAAATCTATATGGTACTCTGGTTACCCCTTTAAACCTCACCTCAAGTTGATTACTGTGGTAGCGGTAAAATGCTAACATTTCGAACAATATTAAACTAACGTCAATTGTAAATATTAGCTAATAATAAGTTATTTTACTATTCTTTCATTTCTTTACCTGTATCTTTATTATGTCTCTTTAGGTTTTTGATGTCAATTTATTAAATGAATTGGGTGATATATTTTAAGTAAATTTGAGTTAGCGTCGAAAATCGATATTGACTGGGCAGTAATTCAAGTTACGTATTGAGAAGTAATCTTATCTTCCTAAGGAATTATCACTTCTATTGTTAGGCAAATAACTCAGAATACCAATTATAGCTAGTGGTGAGAAAAATAACACGCGTAGAGGTTAAGAATATTTGCTGAGTAATATCCCAAGCCACAGCTAGGAGGATAAATATGCAATTTACGCGCCAACCATTTTACTAGTTACATTTCTCCGACGGAGACCAACTATGAGACCCAAATCGTGCATAAAACAGGATCCCGGAAGAAACAAATTAGGGAACCAAGTCTGGTTTTGCATAAATTTTCTCGCTTTGACCTATACCCTGAAGGCCAAGTAGGATATTTTCACTCTTTGTGGGACAGGTGCTCAAACAAATATCCTCATGTCTCCGGCTGTATCATATTCATAGACCTGGCCTAAGTCTAGGAAAAGTCTGATCTTACGATTTCATCATACTCAACACGGAAATAGAGATTGGTGTTAACGAATTTCTACTTCATCTGAACCTTTTTTTTGCTGTTAGCCAGGTAAATGAACCCATGGACATAAATTCCACTTTTTCGGGGCCGGCGACTTCCTGACCACGGACGACTTCTTTGAAAGTCTGGGTGGTGGAAAATTATTTTTTAAGTTGAGGAAGTTTCACCTTGAAGGACCTTATAATTTTATTTCTCGATTGAGACCACTTAGCGGCAACATTTTCTCGATTTTTTTTTCACGTTCAGACTAGACATGCAATAATACCCTTTGTAATAATTGTTTATACAATTTATTACATTGGCAACGCCATTAATATAATGCTTCAATAAGGTCGTTACATTTTTTATGATGAAGAGCAAAGATAAGAGTTAATTTTATTAGTTTTTTAACCGTTAGTGCAGAAAAACCTTGTTTCTACATGCATACCAATTATACCACACGTAAATCATATTTACCATATACGTACTCCGTATTTACCATACCTTACACGATATTATTGGATATATACTTACTTATTTTATCAATTCTTCTAAAAGAAAAGTGCCTCATTTGGTTGGTATTTTAAAACTTTTTCTTGGTTGACCTAATTATGCTTCTTATATGCGGACCAATGACGGCCCGAAACATCAAAATTCAATTTAAATTTGATTTTTATCCAAATATACACACTGTTCTTTAGCAAAAGCCCAATGTGATGCAGGAATAAACTGAAATACATAATCAGTTCCCCTTGACACAGGGTTCAGCAGGTTAATTTCAGTCATACACATTTCATTATATAAAGGGCTTTACACTGTGAACTGTCCTATTTGGACATCGGTCGGGAATTTATTTAGAAAAAATTATGAATTTTGAGCCAGAATTAGAAGACAATCGATATTTAAGACAATTTTGCTCGTAGGAAACAATTTTCCGCAATTTAAACGAATTTAAAATTTTTAGGTTCCATTCCACTCGGTTGGAAGAGTATCGGCATTCGGGTACCTTCCGAGCCGAAATGGAGCGTTCATTGAAGGTCACGTTAAGACTGTGTAAGGGAATGCGAGTTGGATACAAAAGCGAAAATAAAATGTGTATATTCATTGGCCTTGGTTGATTGAATCCTGTTGCCGAAAATGTGGCTCCACAGTTAATAAAACCTCTCCCAAAGTGGTGGGCCAAAATAAAACTAAGAAGAAATAAAATTGATGCCAAGGAACTTCCTCAACACGAAAGCTATTTTCCAGCCTTTGATATTCCTCCCGTGGGTCTAAGAAGTTGACCATGAAGGAAATAGCCCGCCTTTCAGACGTCGAGACTAAAGCTCAAAGATGAAAATAAAACAAATCTGAGGTGATCTCAGACGAACGTTTGAGGATTTCCCTCGGAAGTTTGTGTAGCGCAGGTCAGTGCCAAAATATTACTAGACGATAGCTAATAGGGGAATATGGCAAAATGCTATGGATTGAAGTATATATGGAAGATATGCGCATCCCCTATTCAATAACATGGGTATCACTGAGTTACATGAGTGACTATTATAACATGGAAAACCCATTCTTCCAGGAAAGAAAATATACTCGTAGTCCCACATTAAAGTTAGACCACAATCTGGGGCCTGATCTCTTTCCATTCGGCATAATTTCTCAATACAATTGGGAAAGATTCAAAGTAATCCTAGTAATTGAATATAATTTCTCATCATGTCCTATTGAAAGGTGAGAGAGGGATTTTTATGAAGAATCAAGAAGTGTTTGGAATTATAATGAATTTTTCTTTCATTTTGAAATAAGAATTCTCAGCAATAATATGTGATATCAATTTAGAAATCTAATGGAAAATTTAAAGTATTTTATGTCACTTCTTTTCCATACATTGTTCAATTTATGTCAAGAATAACCTATGAGCATTATCAAATTGGCAGGAGTTGAATTTATCACGCATAATATTGCCTAATTAATTTAATTGCGAGTGGAGTTCAGAAAGATTTTCGGCACTTAAAAATCAGGTTCATTCGGTGTTTGGAATGTGAAAATGTTGTCTCTTTCTCGGCGGCCTCATTTGCAAGGTCGTTCTTCTAATTCCGGTGGCCTTGCATAGTGGAAGACAATTTTATTATGTAGGAGGATATTTATTGCAAAATTTATCATTCTCACTGAAGTCGTGGTCTGTTTTAAGGGGATAACTAGTCGGTGTTTGGATGGATATATTTAAGGAGAATATATCGTAAATGTAAAGATTATGTTTTATAATCGTCATAATATCAGAATTCTCCAGTAGCTTTTATGTCTCAAGTCCTTGCAAGATCAAATGAATCATTTCCTTGTAGATTTGCTTTTTTCCAGGAGCATTTACTAACTATTGAGTTTTCCGGCTACATAAAACAAAAAGGTATTTTTTGAATGCGTTGAATAAATGAACCATGAAGCAACTAGTAGTTCATGTTAAGAGTCTGAGGTAACAAAAAGCTCAAAATAAATTCGTCTGTCTAATGTCCGTATCCTTTATCCAAAATCTAGGAAGGAAATTGGATTAAACGAATCAACGTGGTAAAAATTCTGTGAATATTTAAATTACTGGAAGTTTCTATCAGCAATGCCCAATCATATTTAACTGGCAAAATTTAACCTTCTTTACTCTTGCGATTGATCACACAATAAATACTACCATTTTATTTTGCCCAATCGTTGATAACTTCGTTGTAGGTATGACTCAGCGAAAGAGAAAACAGAACGCGAAAACAATAACGAGTGGTACGACGCTGTGGGGCACGAGTAAAGGCTTCGTTGGCCAAATACAGTAGTTTGCGGGACTAATTTCTATATTTGAGTCAATAATAAGTCATAGGATGAACAATTTCAGCGGGTTTCTCGCTGCCTTCCTCAATATCGTTTCCAACGTGACACCACCACTCACAAGGCCGCCCCACTGCGGTCAGACGCCTTTCCAGCCTCTAGCCGCCTTACTTGGAGACAGATATGTACTGCGCGGTCTACCTTTCTTCTGACTCTTCACCTTCGACATAATTGGCATGAGTTACTCTATCAGGGCCAAACATGATTTCTGCTTCGGGCATATAGCTTTAGGGGTCATCAGAATGCATTAATTTTCAATCAAGACATACGTATATATTTTTAGTATTTAATCTATGTATAGATTTTCGGGTCGCAAACTGAGAATATTGAACAAAATCCAGTTGGCATAGAAAAAGACTGATGAAGAAAATAAAAACTTGATGACAGATAAGCCATGTTAATGTTTCGTGCAGAATTAAAGAAAAGCAAATAGGTGGCGAGTTGGATAGTAATTGAATGTGACAGGTGTGTTCGATAGTGAATGTTAAGTAAGCTTGGAGGAGAAAGTGAGAGAATTACAGAAAGACATGGCCCTAGCAGGAGCAATTATCATTGATCCCACCAGCACAGTTCTAGGGGTCATCGGAACGCACAACCCCTTCCACCACGTCAAGGTTGTAGTCCATGGGATGGGTAATTGGAAATATTAGCTAGTAATGTAAGTTTTTTTTCTACTCTTTCCCTTCTGCATCTTTATCTCTGTTATGTCTCACTAGATTTTTTATGTCCATTTATTTGACCTATTGGATAAAATATTAACATTAAATTTCAGATGGCTCCAACGATCAATATTTATCATATTGACGTAAGTCAATATGATAAATATTCAAGTTAATAGATATCCAAGCTACGTACTATGATAGTCTCTTAACTTCCTAAAGTAAGTACTGTTGTCAAATAGATAACTCAGAGTACCAATAATTTCAGTGGTCTGGAAAATGACAAGCGATCAGTTTGCGAATGCAGTTTGGAAATGGGGAGTTGTGTAAACGAATTTCCGCTTCCTCAGAATCCAGTTTACTGCCAGTCAGGTAGATGAACTCACGGTAATAATTTCCTCTTTTTCTGGACCGGCGACTTCCTGACTACGGGCGAGGTGCTCAAGAGTCTAGGTGGTGGAAAACTTTTTTTACGTTGAGGAAGTTTCACCTTTAGATGGCACTTCATTTCCATGCATTGTTCACTTTATATCAAGACTAACCTACGATAATTATCAAATTGGCAGGAGTTGAATTTATCACGCATAAGATTGCCTAGTTAATTTTATTGTGAGCGGAGTTCAGAGAGATTTTCGGCACTTAAAAATCAGGTTCATTCGGTGTTTGGAATGTGAAAATTTTGTCTCTTTCTCGGCAGCCTCCTTTGCAAGGCCGTCCTTCTAATCCCGGCGGCCTTGCATAGTGGAAGATAATTTTAATATGTAGGAGGATTGCTAAATTTATCATTTTGGCTTAAGTCGTGGTCTGTTTTTAAGTGATAACTATTTGGTGTTTGGGTGGATATTTTAAAAGAGAATATAAATGTAAAGATTATGCTACATAATCGTTATTATTTTAGGATGCTCCTGTAGCTTTCACGTCTCAAGTCCCTGTAAGATCAAATGAATCATTTCCTGGTGCACTTGCTTTTTTTCTGGAGCATTTACTAACTATTGCGTTTTCCGGCTACATAAAACAGAAAGGTATTTTTTGAATGTGTTGAATAAATGAAACACGAAGCACCTAGTGTTAAAAGTCACATGTATCAAAAAACTCGAAATATATTCGTCTGTCTAATGTCCGTATCCATTGATTCAAAAGCTGGGAACGAAATTGGATTGAACGAATCGTGGTAAGAGTAAAAAAATCGTGGTACATTGAAATAACTGAACGATATTTGAGCATCCATGCCTTATGTTGTGCTTCCTCGATCATGAATCTAATGTTTTCTTTTAAGGACCAGGCGAAACCGAGAAAATGGAAAATAAAAAGGGAGAGGACAAAGAACAGTTTTATAAACGATGGTATGTAACGGAAAAGGATTGAGTAATGCTGTGACAAATCCAGTTTTATTGAGATCCTTAGACTCGTCATCGTTCGGATTAATTGATATACGAATGGCACTAGACAGAATTAATTAGGGTGACGTTCTCTCCAGGAAGGCAATGTGTTTTTCTTCACATAGTATTAGTATGCTCAGTCTTTCCACAATGGAATAAACTAATAAGTTAGTAAATCCAGGGTTTGGTTCTGTAATCTACATTCATACAATTACTAATGGACATGACCCTGATGATATTTGTGAATCTTCGAAGTTTCCATCAACAATACCAAATCATATTATTCCGGCGAAATTCATCCTTCGTAATTCTTTCAAATTATTCCATTATTACCCTTACTGCCTCTTTAGCTTCAGTTCTTGATTTCTTAGTTTTAGAGAATGACAGCTGTAATGGGAATTAAATCGATGATCGAGTGATCAATAACGGGAGATTCGACGCTGCCTGGCACGACACAAGGACTTTTGGACCAAACCCCGTAGATTCCAGGGCTAATATCTATATTTGAGTTCATCACAGTTCAAGGGATAAATAATTTGAGATTGTCTCTCGTTACCTTCCTCAATAGCGTTTTCAAGGTGACACCACCACTCTCAAGGTCGCTCCACTGGGGTCAGACGCCTTTCCGTTCCCCAACCGCCCTCTAAGAGACACGCTGCTCGGGCTACCTTTCATGGGCCCCTTCAATGTGAAACAGAATCGGTGGATGTTAAAAAAAATAACGCGAGAGTCTGCGTCAGATATAGTGTATTTTGATTAGCGTATATTGCGTTAAAAGTTCATACAATTGATCGTCAATTTTAAGGAAGGGTTTGGATGGAAAAGAGATACACCCTCCAGCTCCACCCAAAAAGATACAAACTATCAAAAGCATACATTAAAATGTTCTTCAATTCGGAAGAGTTTCTACTTATTTTCATTCTATATCATTTTATATACCTTTCCTGCTCCTACCTCGCTTGCGTAGTGTCCTCCTCTGCGTCATAGTCTTCATTATTACATCGTAAATGAAAATCTTTTTCATCCTTTTTTCCTACTTCCTTCGGATCTCTCCCAACAACACCCTCTGACCCCCCTCCCATCCATAAAATGTTTGCATTGGTTTTCATTTCCATCCATTTTTCTTTTTCCATCTTTCTCCTCATCCAAAGCTCCAAATCATCCATTGTAGGCCTATCTTTATCATGTTTCTGCACTGTAAAATACCCATAACCCTCTAAAGCAAAATTTTCATTTATCTTTTCTTAACGCTTTTACTTCACGTCTCTGTCATCGACTCCCTCCTCCTTGCGAAAGGTTCTTTACCTAACGTAATCATTTTTGCGATGTGCCAACTGCTGTGACCTTCATGGTTTAAAACACTTCCATGGTAGGTAAATTATTCCACCAACTCTAATTTTTGCCAAAGACATGGTAATGGTCGCAAAGGGTAGAGCGTTGGACTACTGACCGGAGAGCTCAAATCCAATTCCCTGACACACCTCTTAGCACCTTCAGCTTCACCCAAGCTGTGAAACATTTCAGGTAGTGGAACTTTCAGGTAAGCCGTAGGCGGCACCGGGAAAGGAGCTGGCCCTCCTACCCTGATGTGTGAATTTCACGTTGTTGGGTTTAGTATTAAATGAGTTCTACCATCACCAATCAAACCGACCCTCGGGTTGATAATTGTTGTGGCGATGCTTATTATTTCATTTGGATACCGTGACATTGTATATTTGAACGGGACACACTCTTTCCAGAGACGCGGTAACTAGTTCTACCTTGGACGATAATAACTACAGCTGATGATGAAACGTCATCAAAGCCAAACGATTACTAAATAAGTGTCTGACGAATCGAACGGAAGCATTCGAGCAAAGTTTGGACGCGCATAACAACAGGAGTAGAAGTATTTAAATTGATTGATTCATACTTCATGTAGTACGGTTATCTCAGGATTTATTCCTCAGCTCATAGAGCCGAGGCAACGCTTGATAATTTGAAGGGCTTAGTTGCACGCACATAACTTGAAAATCCTCACATTAGAAACACCCATAGCATCGGTAGACTCTTACATCGGTAGAATCTTACAGTAAAGCAAACGGCCGACGAACTAAAAGCTGTTCCTAATGATTGTGTCGAAATTGTAAATTTTTTCTCATAAAGGCCATTGAATTTAAGAGTTTTCACCTTATTAAAGTGAAGATATGGGTAGCTTATATAATACTATAGTTTCAAAATCGAAGTCCGATAGTTATCTCGTGGGAAATTGTAGTCAATACTTTTTAATTATAAGAAGAAATAAGAATGTCCTTAACTGTACAAGCCTTTCAATTGGCTTGTCAATGAAATGAAGAGGATTGGAGAAAAAATGGCATATCTTGCGTAAATCTTTGCGAATATTAATTAACTTTTACTTCTCTCCTCGTACACTACGTGACGCTTATCAATATTGCCAAAGTACAAAATAAACTAGATAATACTATTCTGTAATTGAAGTTTTGGGCAAATAGAACTTTGTAAGGAAATGCTAAATGGTTTCTTAATTTATACAATATTTTAGTGATCAATAACATTTATTTAAAAAAAAATGTCAGATATAATTTGCAGCAGGATTTATCAGATTCACAATAAATCATTTTGGAGCATTTTCCTGGCCAAAAAGAAAAATCATCTTTGATTCTAAATCATTAGATATTTTTTCAATTTTCAAGTTAAAAAGAGGTTAAGTCGATATATCAACCTACGCTGTATTTGAAATTAACAATGAATGTATTTCATGGGACTGCTTCGTGAGCTGTAAAATACTTTTTCATCAATGTTTAATGCCTTTTTTGGGGTTAGAACTATCACTGTCCTGACGAAATCATCTGGTACTACTACTTTTCCTCGTAAAATCTACGAATTGATTAATGAAAATTCATCCGCTCAGTTTTTCCTATACCATTAAGCAGTTCCTTGAGAGTATTTTCTGTTCACATGGACTAATTTGATTTAGCTTCCATTAATGCTCTTTTCATCTCGCTATCAAGCATACCTTGATCTAAGGTATCACCATCTACATCATTTTCTCTTTCTTTGCCTGAATTTGCTGGCCTGGTATCCTTAAAATTTAAATCCTCTATGTATAATTCCATCTTTCTTAAACTTTACTTGGTTCGAACGATAATTTTCCTTCCATATCTCTAATGGTGCACACGGTTTTAATCTTCTTTCTTCTTGATAGTTCTTTTCTCTCCTTGGTGTATTATTTCCTCTCTACTTACTTCTTCCTAAATCTGTTTTAACAATACTTCATTTCTTTCTCTTGTCTTGTCTTCCCTTCCCAATCACCTGTCTTTAATTCATGGTTTTCCTGTCATTTTCCAATTAACTGTCTCTTTCAATTGGTTTTCGGCTTCCGATATCTCATTTTTGATGCATCCCTTCGGTCTATCAACTATTGCACCAATCTCTCTGTCCTCTCCCATAATTTTGTCTACTGCTGCCTGGTGCTCTCTTCTGACTCTAGTCAAAGCTTCTAAATTGCATTTTATTCACATTCTCCTCTGTTTTATCTTCATGACTCCTATGCTACACATCATTAGTTCTAAATTATGATCTGAATTCGCATCTGTCCCTGGGAAAATGTGCGAATTAATCATGCTGATATCCTCCTGAATCCCTTGGCATATTCCATGCATATCTATCTGTTTAATCTATCTTCTGCAGAACTTTAACGATTTCTCCTAGCGGTCATTCCTTATTCCTAAATTGTAATCTCCTACTTCACTTCTGTCTCTGCCTTCGCCCACCGGCACCTTTCAATACCCCATCACTATCAGATGTTTTCCTCCAGGAACATCCACATTTACATCATCTAATTGATCGTATATCCTATATCCCCCCTATGGCCAATAATTGTCATGTAGATCTGAATTATAACAGTTGGTTTAGCTTGCACTTTCTCTAATAATATCCAATCACTCACATACTATATGTTTATAGTATTACGCTTCTTCCTACCTTCTCTTTCAATACAGCTGCCACGGCTCTGGCTAACTGCCCCTCTATTATATATTACTCAAAATTTATTACTCTAATAATTCCCAAAATCATTGTATTTCACCTTCCATAACCCTATTATACAGGTGTGTGTATATATATATATATATATATGTGTGTATATATATATATATATGTATGTATATATATATATGTGTATATATATATATGTATATATATATATATATATATATATATATATGTGTGTGTATATATATATATATATATATTTATTTATCCGGTATATTGCTTAATAATAATAATATGTGTGTGTATATATATATATATATATATATATATATATATATACAATTTCCCTCACCTAGTGTTTTATATCAAAATGTTTAAAATAGTAGAAGACATACGAAGTAGAATTGAGTTAGGAAAAAAAGCTTTCAAAAAGAGGAGTTAATTGATGACAATAGCGTTGAGAATTGCGTTAGGTATGCGAAGTGGAGGTAGGAAAATGATAAGCACGTTGGACTGAATGAAGGGTGATAAAATGTATGCGGAATTGAGAAACAGTTTATTAAGGTATGCTGTTGTTACAGTGCTAAGTGAGGTAAGGATTGCCGGGTTGTGCGTTGTTAGTCGAGGCTAAGAAATGTATGCGTGTTCTGTCTAAGTCTACCCAAAGCCTGCCTTAAACTGTAGACCACCAAATAATAATATGGAATTCTCTCACCAAATCCTGCTTCGTATTTTCTAATTTCTCGGTCCTCAACACCGTGCTAACATTCCAAGTCTCATTCCAGCTCGCTAGGCTCTCTTTTGCGTATTCTGCGTCGCTACTGCTGTTGAAATCAGCTTTGCTAGTATTTAGTATGATGAAAACCGCGAAAGTCTTGCTTCACCCACTGTTGGGCGCGACGCAAAGCCTAGTGGGCCGAGTCCCGTAGTTTCTGGGGCTAATTTCTATACTTGATTCAATCATAATTCATGGGATATAAATTTTGGGGGAGCTGTCTCGTTACCTTCCTCAATAGCATTTTCAACGAAGCACCATCACTCGCAAGGTCACCCCACTGGGACCAGACGCCTTTTCAGCCTCCAGCCGCCTCACTTTTAGAGACACGTTGCGAGGACCTCCTTTTGTCTGGCCTCAACCCTTCGACTTAACTGGCGTGAGTGCTCCTTTCACGATCAATAATAATTTTCACTGCTAGCATGAGTTTAGGAGCCATCGACATGCGTAAGTCCTTCCTCCATGTCTATGTTGTAATCAATGGGGAAGGTATATACGAGTAACCATATAAAATATAACATCATATTAAATTCGCAAGTCATGTTTCCAGGAGGAGCTGTTAGTTATCAAGGAAATGTCCGAAAAAATAGTGATAAATCATGGAAGGAGATAAGAGAATTCTTTATCTAAATATATCTCTCTCAGTGTCTGAGCGCGTATCCTTGGGCGCGTAGCTTGTCATTTAGTGTCCCAGGTACCGCATTGTCTAAGTTTCAAAATATCCAGTTAAGCAGTGAGAAAAATTTGATAAAAGCAAAGAGAGTAAGTAATGAGTTAGATAGTATTTGGATATTGACAGTTGTATTAGTAGGTGAATGTTGAGTAAGCTTGGAAGAGAATCACGGAAGGAATAAGACAGGAAGGCGGAACGAGGAAGTAAAGAAAGAAATAGCAGAATAAATAAGAGGAATTCCGAGTGAACGTATTTCATAACAGTTTTTTAGGGAGAGCCAAAATTTAGAGGTATACTACCTTCAAGAGGTTCCCTTTGATAATGATGATGATTACCTTGAAATGAATCAGCAGTCTCTGGGACACACGGAGATTACGATATTCGCTGGAAAGCACGTAGCTACCATATCCTTCGATCATTTTTATATAACTAACCAAAAAAAGATCCGCCGCGCTTTTTTTATTTCTGTAGTTGGCCCAAATTCCTTCTCATGGTATTGCATGGGCACTGCCGGCCTTTAGGGTTGGCAAGTGGTGCGACGGCACCGGGCCCCGCCAAGGCCCCGCGGATGTCGATTACAAATATGTTACGAATTTCGATCACGTGAGAGATTTTGTGACTTCGCGAGGGCCTCACAGAAAAAGCCATGGAATGTACGGCTGGGATTTCCAAGTGTGGAGCCTCTTTATGTGGAGTGGGGCCAGCGCTCGTGAAACATGTCAAAACTCGTCAAACACACAACACACACTCATACTCGTATGCTCATACTCATACACATACGCGCGTAATATATTCATTTTTTTTATAACACGAATTGCCGCGGCACAAACTCTCTAGTGCCAGCGCGAAGAATAACTTATAAGCGATAGAAAGCTTGCAGTACTCTTCGTCGTTGCGCGGTTATTATATGCTGTTTTATCAAAACTATCATGTCCCCGCTGATCACATTGCTATCACTCCCGCTAATTTATAACCACAACGTCAGACCCCGCGCAGTGGCCCCGCTCACCAGTAAGGCCTACTCCATTGTATGGTCTACGCCACATTGTATGGTGGTACGCCACTAAACATGTAGTGGGTTGAAGGTGAACTATCAACCGCAGGGAACCGGTTTCAAATACTGTAGATGAATATTTTCGGAGTGTTCGAATTCAAGGCATATGCACGCAGATTTACAATATTGTGATTATTCGATAAATAATTGTTGACTGTGAATGGTCGGTAATGGTAATGATTATATCGGAGCTCTCTCTCCGAATGAAACTCTGAAAAGTGATTTAGTTAGTTCCCTCAATTGTATACGAGGCGGCAATACCAAATCTTATATCATTTCATGTATGCATAAAATTTTTGACGGTTTTTTTATGAATTCCATTTTCTATACATATCTCTGTGGACAACCAAAATCAAATACAAATTGTATAATATTCTGGGTGCCAGGCGCATCCTTTACCCTTTCTAGCCCTACTCACACTTCATTCGAACGTTCCTGTTGATTACAGTGTTTAGTGGTTTCACATTCGCAGTTTGGTCAATATTACATAATCGTCGCTCCGAAAAATTTGCTAATAATGCCAGGCACTCTTTCCCTCCTTTATCTATGCGTGTTTCTTAAGTAAGTGAGTTTGTCATGCCTATTTCGTAAATGAATTGGCCAAAACACTTTCCAGTATAATTCGTTGTATCAAAATGAACCTTAAAGTTAAATCATGAAGAAAGCTCGAAAATCAATATCCACGATTTTTTCATGGCATTAGGAGAAGCTAAATAAAAATAAAGAAGACTAGAGTATATCGTAATAAAGGAATGTTTAGTTCTATTGTGACTTAAAATTTCGATGTATCTAAAAAATATATAACTTAAATGCATAACGCGATTGGTCATCAGGTAAATAACACGAGATCGCATTCATAATTGCTAAAACCTTAAAACGTACAATCCTTTCTTGAATATATTTATTTTTACGAATAGGCTTTTTTTTGAGAATTCGGTGGCATTCTTTTACAAATTATTTGTCAAAACTCTTGTCCACAATACATTGTTGTGTTGGACCGAAGATGAGGCTTCTTGTGACCTTCAGGGAAAATATCTTGGCAGTTTTGGTTTGAGCGAAGGCAGAATTAGGGTTAGAGATTAGAGGATTTAGATATCTTGACAAACCTACCGAATGTAATCAGAATTTTCATATGGAAAATCATAAAGTTTTTTCCATGAAAATGGCATTCTTTTTTTCATCCATGTAACTTCCCGAGAGAAAAATTTTTAATTAGTAATATGATACAAGATTATTGCACTATTCTACCGAGCAGCGAAGAGTCATACATTGCTTCATGATTTGAATTCTAAGCACTCATGAATAAAATAATATTTTACTCATTCTAAACACCAATTAAAATTTTTAATATTTACAAATAGGAATAAACAAGAACTGTCCACTTGAACGAGACTTTTATCCATGTAGAAATGTCTGCTGCTTACTTTTTCCCGAAAGCATTCTGTGGAAATCTGGTTAATAGTTTTCAAAGCTACAACAAATAAGATATGCGTATTCCTAGCAGTTTTACCAAGTCCATTGCTCCGACGGAGACCAGATATGAGACCCATATCGTGTCATGGTTTCGGAATAAACAAATTAGAGATTCAAGCCGAATTGCGCATAAATTTTCCCACTTTGATATTTGACCTGGGAGGCACAAAGTACTTTCACTGCTTACGGGAGATATACGAGTGCAGACTAAGTTTCAAGACCCTGGTTTCGCTGGTAATTTCGTATTCATAGTCTTGGCCTAAAAGTCTGAACTTAAGACTTCATCGTACGTAACACGGAAATGGAAAGTGGTGTTAACGAATTCCCGCTTTATCTGGATCCTTGTTTTGCTTCCAGTAGGGTAAATGAACCCACAGAGAAAAATTCCTATTTTTCGGGGCCGGCGACTTCCTGACCACGGACGACATGTTTAAGAGCTTGGCTGGTGGGCATTTATTTTGTATGTTGAGGAAGTTTCACCTTGAAGAACCTTATATTTTTATTCTTCGATTGAGACCACTTGACAGACACTTTTTTCCTGTCCATACTAAAAAGAAAGACTCGTACTTTTCCACAGATTTTATTATAATAAAATCTGTGGAAAAGTACGAGTCTTTCTTTTTAGTATGGATATTAAATACTTCCACGAAGTGAAGCCTGAAACAATAGAATATACTTTTTTCCTGATTTTTTTTAACGTTCAAGCTAAAAAGACAACTGTATTTTTTATCGTTTTCATCAATTGATTATTTCGTCAACTCAAATTAACCTTTATAACTATCTTTACTATCATATCTATATAACCAAGCGTATAAAATGGGTTAGTTAATTAGGTTTATCGACTGTTTAAGAAACATCTGAGGTCTATTGATTTGGAAGAACGCGCGTAAAATTACCACGTCAGGAATAAACGTCGGTCGTTTACTCAATTCATATTTTAACGAACTTAGGCTGGATTTGAAAGTCATCAGTCAAAGTAATCAAACCGAGGATTGGTTTTTAAATGAACACCAAAAATGCAGCAACCAATGTTTCTAATAACATAGCAACTAAAAAAAATATCCTCCTCTTCAACCTTTAAATAATGCATGTAACCCTAACTGATGAGGAAATGCTTTTACAGTTGGTCTTAGTTCCTCAATGGCTGAGTGAATAATTAGTTAACCATTTATGCTAAATTATAAGTGTCTATAATTTTATTTGTATCGACATAATATCTCGACGTTAATCTATATTTCTAAATGATCAATGGATTGACGATATATGTATTTAAGGCATAATCCATGCACTAATGCAATCATCATATATCAAAGTTCAACTTAAATTTCTTATTAAATTAATAAATACCAATATTTCTTTAGAAGGTATCCATTATAATAAAGAAATATACTAAACTACGTAATCGATTCGCCCTGAGAAATAATTTAGCAGGTAAATTCATGTCCTTTCCAATTCATACTGTAAAAAGTTTCAGCCGAGTAATTACCCGATAAGCATCAGTCTTACATATCATTGGTAAGCATTAAGATGATGTTTTTGGACATGAGCCCGAATCACAAGACAAATATTTAGCTCGAAGGAAACATTTTGCCTCGACTTGAGCAAATGTAGAATTAGCAAGTAGGTATTATCGGAATTCCGACACTCTTCTAGCCGAAATGAGGTGTTCATTGAAGGCCACGTCACGACCGTAAAAGGAAATGTACGAGTTGGGCATTGAAGCCAAAAATAAATTGTACATTGACCTTGGTCTGATGCCTGTTGCCGAAAATTTAGCTCCATAGTTAATAAAACCTCTCGCAACGTATTGGGCCAAAATAAAAACATTTAAGGGATAAAATTTATGGCAAGAAACTTCCTCAACCTAAAAGCTGTTTTCCAACCTGCGAGATTCCTCCCGCGGATTTAAGAAGTTGACCATGAAAGAAATATTCCACCTTTCAAAGGTCGAGACTAAAACTCGCAAAAGAAAAAAAACAAATCTTGAATAAATTTCAGGTAACCCTTTGAGGATTTCCCTCAGAGGTTTGTGTAGCGCAGGTCAGTGCTAAAAATATTACTAGATTATGGTCAATAGGGGAATATGGCGAAATGCTTTCGATAGTAATATTTATAGGATTAATGACCATCTCTTCATTAACAACAAGGTTAAATTGCGAAGCTAAAAGTATTATTCAATGGACAACTAGGGAGGTTCTTTGCGGAGCATGGGAATAATACGCCCATTTATAATTCGGCTAAAATATAGCAACTGAAATATCTTTTACTATTCAGCATCACTTTCCAATTTTATCGGGGGAATTCACCGAGATTTTAGAATTGGTGTATAGTTCCTATTCTTACCATAGTTAGAGGAGAGTGAAGGATTTGATAAAGTATCACCAGCTATGGCAATAACGTTGAAAATTGATTTTATTGTAACAATGAATTCTCGGTAATACTTTATGCAATGAGATTTTAGGTTTAAATGGAAGGTTGGAAGTAATAGAGGCTACTTCATTTCCATAGTTTCGTCAATTTACAGAAATGTGTTTAGTGAAGAGCCTAGAAGCATTACCAAATTGACAGAAATTAAATTGAACACGAATAAAATTTGTTTACCTATAATTATTGACTGGAGCTCAAGAGATTACCCTCGCCTTAAATATCAAGATCATTTGAATGTGCGTTTTGAATCTGTAAAATGTAATAGCTCTGTCACAGTGGCCTCCTTCGTAAGTCCGTCAATCTAATCCCGGCGGCCTTGGACAATCAATTTTAATATTTAGGTGGATAAATAAAAAGTTATGCTGCATGATCAGGATACATTTTTAACGTTTTAACGCTCCAGGAGCTTTCGTTTTCCTCTTAGTTTAAATCTATCTTTTCCCTTTAGTTTTTCTTTTTCATATTCTCTCACCAAATTTTGCATTTACCGGTTATGTAACAACTTAAAATAACATAGTCTTTTTAATAGGTGGAACTATTAAAACATGAGAACTTGTCAGTCCCTCCAAGAACCTATGGTAACGAACGTCTTAAATTTTATTTGTCGGTCTGACGTCGGAATCCAGTGTCCCAACAGCTGTGAAGGAATTAGATGAAAACGAATGGTGGTTTGCTGCTTCCCCAACTGATATCAAGCTTCTTTTTAGGAGTTGGCCAGACCGGGAAAATAGAAAATAAAAAGGAAGAGTGCTAGGAACCTTAGATCTAAATTATACAAGAAGGATAGAATAATGCTGTTACAAGTTCAGTTTTATTGAGATCCTCAGAAATTTCATTGTTCAATTACATTTAAATACGATTAGTAATCAACAAATTATGATATCGACATAATAGAAATGATAATTATGTCATTTATTGCAACATATGCCGAATTAATTCCAAAATAGAGGAATCAAAGAAGAGAGTAACTCCAGGTATTTGTCTTTAGTCAAGAATCACATTGCTACATTTGATGCATTAAGGTGAAGATTTTTTGTCTCCAATTCTAGAGACAACTTAGACCAATTTTTCACTTAAATATCTTGCGAACTTGCTAGCATGTGGCATTTGTATAGAAGTATTAGAAGCATTATGGCATAGCCGTATAGCAGTTTGGCTGTTAACTATGAATTCATGTGATTACAGAAGGGCATAGAATATTTTTAAAACCATTCCGGAGTCGACGGTTCGAAGGAACAGATCGATAAATCCTCAAGCGGCCGTAACGAGGAGAAAATAATTTTAAAAAAGGCCAAGCATTAATTATAAGCGTTGATGTATCAAATTTGTCCTATAATATTTGAGCATTACAAAGCACATATTTGTATTCATTGGTCACGTTGGTGGCAAAATCCGGCTGAATCCTCCAGCATTTGTGACTGTTGGGTGTCTCTCAGTCATCAGCGCGTTGCTTCCGGCGGGAGACCACGAGAGGAATGCCGTCTTTGACGCCGAGCACAAATATCCTCGGATCAAGGGGCAATGATCTGACCCCTTTCAACTTTTCCGGTAACTGCACTCGGAAGCGGGAGAGGAGATAAGCGAGTCCAACCTTGGTTTGCATCACACCGAAGCGCATTCCTGCAATACGTAAAACGAAACGATAGGATGAGGGAAAATTAATGAAATTATGTTTTTTCCATAGGCAGATTCCGTCTTGTTTCTCGAGGAAAAATATGCCAGAGAGTCAATGTACTCGTCCCGAACCAAAGTTTCGATGGGTAAGGAAAGATACACCCTGTTATGCCCTGAGGCATGTGAAGTTCATAGATTCAGGATAGAGAAGGTATGAGGGGAGATCATGTTTCTATAACTGAGTTCTGAATCACTGAGATCATATAATCAAATGAATCGCACTTAGAGGAATCGTTTTATACTTAATACCCTCCAATCAGTAAGCTCAGCATTGATAATTGTAAATAATAATTTAACTACGAAGGGAGATGAGATTAGAGAAAGAGTGATATGAGCATAATATAATTCTTCACTCTATTGTGGAGATTTTTTACGCAGAATTGTCACATGCTGGGAACTGAGAATAAAGGAAATCGTTCACAGATTCAGGATATGGCAAGGTATGTGATAAAGAATCATTTCCGAAAAAACGTCACAAGGAAAATTTGATGATTATGCGGCTCTGATTGTCTTTCTTGTCGAGCTGAGAGAAAATAACAATGACAGTGACTAAATGACCGCGACCGAAACCAAATAATACGAGTAAATCCGATGTCATTGGCGAAGAAGACTTCGATCATCAATTCTAAAATTAAAAATAAATATAGGTACCACATGTATATCGATCCGTGGAATGTCACGGTAACCAGATACTTCTACGTGTAGAATTGGATTTGGTTTTCTTAGATTTCAAATTCAGAAAGACTAATCCAGTTTGAAGAAATATGTACTCAGACAGATTCATGCAGAATAACCTCGGCTCAATGTCTTGAGTCCTCGACTTGAAATCTTGGTGGAAAAAAGTAGTTTGGGAGATTGATACTTCATTATTTTGACGCCAAAACAATGTTAGCCATTTTTCCGAATATTGCAAGAGTATTTCTAGAAAGGTTTAATTGATTTTCATTCAAATAATTTTCCTAGTTTCATTGCTGTTATTCTTACGGCCAATATTAAGGGAAGTATATGTATAACACTGCTTAACAAACCCAAGGTCTCATTTTTACGGAATTTATGGTTGTTATTGACACGCGAGATAAGAAAAAGCTATGATAGTGGGTAATAGTAAGAAGATGTGAAATGTTAAAAACTTGCTCGCAGTAGTAGTATTTAGGGGAGGCAACCGACAGCTTAAGTCATTTGCGTCTTTAGGGATGGACAGGAAATGATTTAGGGTGGAGAGAAACCCGGCGTCAGCATTAGCCTACTATTAACGAAAGGCACGGAGGGGTCAATAGCTCAATGTCCCATCCGACGGACGGTGTACTCACTCAAAGTGCCCTTCGCAATGCACCTCTAGTAGGGATGGAGATACCACTGAAAAATATTCGACGCCGCCGGGATTCAAACCCGGGCCCTCTGGGTGGGAAGCCAATACAATAGCCACCGCACCATCTCGATTCCCACTTGCTAATATAATTTGTCAAGAGGTAGAACATTTTTCATGTAATGCGAAGCTCTACTCCGGGTAGGATACTTGATGACTTCGGCACTAATTAGTAATGTACCTAAGATATAATATGATGTATTTTATCACAATAATTAAATCACAGAAAATTTATAATACCAGAGAAAATGACACAAAAAAGCTTACAATAACTCTAGTTCAACCTCATGGTATTCAAACTGAGGTTTGAAAAAAAAGAAATGCGTAATCCTCCTTACCAACGCAATTTCTGGGACCCTCACCAAACGGCATGTATACGTAATTTGGTATATTTTTGACGTTTTCTTCCGAGAAACGCTCAGGGTCGAACCGCTCCGGGTCAGGGAAGTATTTAGGATCTTTGTGCAATCCGAACAGGGATACCATCACTGCCATTCCTTTGGGTACATGCAAGTTATACTCTTCGTTGTGGTAATCTTGGATACATTCCCGATCGAGCACAGCAAGTGGTGGATATTTCCGTAGCGTCTCTGAAGCATAAAAAATCCATGAATAATTAAAAGTAGAGTTACCTCTTTGTAACATTTAATAATAAAATATTTATCATGGTTTTATGTCAGAGCCACCTCAGAATAATAGTGTAATATGCAATATTTATAGAAACGCGTTCTGTTACAGTGAAACATGAGGCACAATATGTGCGTAATTCATTTTACGTAGATAATTTTTAATTGTTTATTTTGACTAGTAACTCTTAATTTTCTAATGCCATTTATCAATAAAATAAAACACAGGTACACAATACAATACCAATTGTTGTAAAAAGAAGTTATTATTGAACCGTGCCCGTGCACAAATTGTGTTCGCGAAAGTAATCATATGTGTTTTGAGGACAATGAATAGTCAAAAAGTGTATGCACAAACACTTAGGGACAAAAGCAGGCTAATGACGAATTTTTCTTACATACATGCAGCGAAGGCATTTTACGAAGAAAATCTCACCGTTTACGACCATATCCAGGTACCGCATTCCCTGAACAGCTTCGTAGCTGAATTTACCACCGAATTCATTCAGGGTGGCGTCCAGCTCCTCCGCTAGGCGATCTTGCACCTCGGGGTTTGCTGCAAGCTCAAAGAGGGCAAAGCTTCCGGTGGTGGAAGATGTCTCGAATCCGGCACCAAAGAAAAGCACAACTTGAGAGACGAAGTCGTCCCCTTCGAAGCCTGAAACAAAACAAGTTTCATTGGATTCTAAAACGTGCTTGAAGCCGTTCAATGGAATGCTTATCGAGGTATTGTTAGGCCATTAATGTTCAAGTTACGCAACGATGCACTCGGAAAGAGACCATTTTGACTATTTTAGAAGGTGGCGGTTTTTATGCGAAATACATTTGAAGGTAGCTGTTTTATCACCACATTTCATACACGGATGATAGCATAGGACAATCGCGTCACTCATTACATTTAACCAACATAGCTTCACGAAAAGATATAAAAAGCTGCACGAAACCATTGGAGATAAATATTTGTTACTTTAATGGAAATACGTGCCATAGATATTGTTATCTCGTGTATTTGTTATGACCAAATAGCCTTAACTATAACGATCTCATTAGGGACGTCCACTGAATATAGTCATTAGGCGTACACTATTCATCACACGAATTTTCGAGCATGAATACTTTGGATTTCAATTTGATTAGTTCCGGGATGGGATATTTAAGGCGGTTCTCTCCGAGGAGAAGTACAAGAAAGGAATACCAATCCTTCTAACAAAGTGGTAATCAGGCAAATCCTTTGAGGTGTTTTAAATGATAAATCCATAGCAGCCGTGCAAGTAGCGTGTTCAAGGTTGTAATTAATATTTAAACAAATTCGCCAATTCTAGTGCTTCCGATTTTCCCTTACTGACTGAATCCATTCTCTTGAAATTATATTCAAGATTTTTATAAAAATTATCTGAGACATTTTTTTACCACAAACAACACAACATAAAACAACAACTTGTATGGAATGCATCTTACGCATTTTCGCTACCATGCATTCATTGAGCGGAAAAGAAAAGTGGCCTGTTCACAAGGGTCACAATGATCGTCCCACTATTCGACTCTCAATTCTTCGCTGATAGAGTACAAATATTTTTAATACAAGATGTGCATCATCAAAAATGTGATTTGAAGAAAACATAAAAGTATAAGGAATAAAGGCACGTGTAAAAAGAAAGATTTCGTTTCCACTCAAAATGTAAAAACTTAGTGAAAAGTTTCCGTATGTTTACGAGTTCTTGACGACAATACAGGAGCTTTTTTTCACTAAGCCTTCTGATAATTTGGATCCAAGTACACTGATTTTCGGATATTTACCATATTTACGACGCCAATCTGCCAGAATTAGAACAAAACAGCAGCGAAGATCACGCCATGCGGTGCTGTTAGCTGGTAGCGAACCAGGATTAATTTTTAACGTTATCGTCAATGTTTAACCACTGTTCAGAAAAAAATGCTTTGAAAAATATCACTATTTTTCGTTCAATACTTGATGTATCCTCTTTTACTAATGTCCGTATTTCATAATACCCTGAGGTCCCGTATTACGCGTGTTACGTATCCTTGAACGTTATGTTTTTAAGTTTTTGAAGTTGCTAAAAGATATGAAGGCAATCGGAAAACAAAACAATTTTGGACAATACGAGCATATAAACAGAAAATTTACTGTGGCAATCGGAAAACAAAACAATTTTGGACAATACGAGCATATAAACAGAAAATTTACTGTGCGAAATATCACTTTTTATCTTTTTAATGTTTAATATTACTTCTTTCAATGAGATACTATCCACTGACTTTTCAAAACTCTGTCGGCAGATTTGACGGCTGGACTCGTCTTATTAGTTTCCTCCATTCTTCCATTATTCAATCCGTTCCCGTTTCCATCATGACCATTTGCTACAGGGTTTTCCTTAGTGTCAGTGTCCTGGACTTGGCCTGTGTTCTTCAGTTGTATCAGAAGGTCGATGAAGTCACCCCTGAAAATCCCCTTCGATTCCCTTTCCGACACCACATCCCACACAACCTTTCGGAAAAAAGCAGTGACATCCGGTTGGATGAAGACAGCACCTGTCAGCTGAAAATGGTGAAAAGGAGGCAAACCTTCAATTGACGGTGAATTTCCTCGAAATCGATTCTTAATTTTTTAGTTTTAACTATCATAACATTTAATTCATATTTTCTGTTGGTTTTGAAAGAGAAGGAAATCGATGACTGCCACCATAAGTTAGGACATAAAGAAAAGAATAGTGAAAGCTGTAATATAGGGAGAAGTTTTTTATGACTTTGAATTGCGGTGTGGAAAATAATGAAGAAAAAAATGCATAGCAAGAAAAACAAATGGTTAAGTTCTAGGCTTGATAGTGGTAGAGAGATGACTGATGTGTGAGGAGATGAAAGAAGGCAGGACAAGTGAATGCAGGGAGGCAATGGGACACTGGAAGCTACAGGCTTTATAAGAAATGAGTGAATGTTGGAAAAGCGAGGTATATGAAAGAAAATAGTAGACTCATTGGATAGAATTAAGGGATGTAGAAAGAAAGCATGTCAGCTACTACATAAATATTAGTGTGTAGAGCCATGGTCCATCAAAAATCTACTCCCATCAAGACTACTGCCAATACTAAAAAAATTGGTTAAAGCCATCATAATTCGGTCATTAATGAATTATTTTCCTGTGTAGCATACAAGGACTCATATTCACAAACGTGTTTAAAATAATAATGTCAATAAAAATTTATTAGGATCTAAAACAAGAAAAGTGGCGAGGGCAAGTAATTTAAATTACATGCTACAAGAACAGGTAACTACTGATCAGCAGCGAAACTTCCTGCTCAAAGGATTCCTGAAATGGATGAATTTAGCCCTTACGAAATTAGAACAACAGTACACAATGGTGCGCAGCATACAACAGTCATACTGATCTTATAAAAAAAAATCAGAGCAAAATTTTTATTTGAGAGATGTAGATTAGTGATCTGATGGTAACTCACCTTGACAAAAGACGGAAATACAAAAATAATTAGGGTGTTCAATAGATGCTTGAAATCGAGGAGGAATAATTTTTTCCCCATCAGTCGAAATTCGTTTTTCGGGTCTTTGAGGGAATTAGTCTCAATTCCAAAAGCACACGAACTAATCACGTCGGTGGTGTATAGAGCAAGTAATTCCTTCATATCAATTGTTTGTCCTGAAGCGAACAAGATATTTTGGTTAGTTTTACAACGAAAAGGCTCAATAAATTAAAAGACACCGTACATGCAACGAACATTTAACATGGGTGAAATAAATAAATAAAATACCACTCTTCTTTCCTCGAATATTCAATTAATTTAAAAAACATTGAAACATTACTTATATTTGTGTCGAAAAAAGTTACATACATCAATTAGTTATCTGTTACTTAATTATTGCACGCTGTATTTTACGCAATGCATAATTTGGAAGGGAAGAAATTCTCATTGCTTCCGTTAAGAATGAATGCATTCATTAGTCACAAAAATAAAGACACCATTTAGTCACAAAAATGAAATTTTATTTGATGGGAAAGAAAATCATTATTTTTCAATGCTATCATTTGATAGGTAATAATATTAACATAGCCTTACTCTATAATATCTAAGCGAGTAGTCACCAAGTTCTCTTACCTTTGTTCCTTAAAGCGATTTCAATTTGGTCGGCCATCACCTCTGCCTTTTCCTTCACCAAGTGAAACATCATTTTCATTTTCCCGGATGTAAATGTGGGACTTATATGATTCCTTAAAGTCCTCCACCTTTCGCCTCTTGCCATGAAGACGTTTTTGTAAAGAAGAGGATCCATTGTTTCGTGAGCATTAGCTATCCTATGCTGGAAATGGCTTGCAAACTTTTTGACCATGCAATCACGTATGAGCTGAGGTTCTTTCAAAACCACGGCAGGCTTAAAGAACAAATAAATCCCTCCGTACGGCTTATCTTGAAATGAAAAAAGAAGAAGGAAGAAAGAGGTTAGGTTTCAAAGGATTATGATTAATACGTTATATGATAGAAGAGATCATCCTCGGATCTTGAATACATGACCTGAATTCATCATTTAGTATCTCCCTATGGAAAGAAGAAGAAAATGTGTGAAATACATCGTGAGCCATAATGAACTTGCGGAATGTGTGACGGAGGGAGTAATTAAAAATAAAATTTTAGTGGGAAAGACCTATGGAATAATACTAATATAAATTAAATGAGAATGAAGGTTTCCACTGTTTGGGAGAAAGGAAGAACGACGATGGGCTCAGGTTAACAATATAGAAATTTTAAAAATGTATGCATGGAACATTATGACAGGCCAACGTTGATGATTAAGAAAGGATTCATACAGGGAGGCGTTAACCAGAAAACGTGAACATAATTCACCTCGGAATTACAATGAGACTGAAATTACGAAATTACTTATTTCAACTAAAGAAGGATTTTTAATGCAACGCCTGTAAATTGATTGCATAACAGTTAAGTCCGAATTCCCAAGTTCGTTTAGTCCAACTCCCAAGTGGGATTAGCTTAAAATTTACGAAGAAAAAATCTATGATTGTCGTAAAATGATTACCTGCTAGATTGATACACGTTCTCCTTCTTATTTTTAGTTTTAAGCTATCAGCTGTCTAGAGCTGAGCCCATTTACAAATATAAGGCTAGGATGATTGTTATGCCTGGAACAAATGGGTTCAGGATGGAGCAAGCATAGATGAATGGATCTCCCAATGTTAAAATTGTCCCCGATCTTGAATCTCCAATTAAAACATGGCTATCGATTTGCTTCACTAAAATTACACTTCTTCGAAGTTTACTGACCCTGTTCCATTGTATTTATTGCACACACAAGCAGAATACTTCTTCTGGTCTGTAAAATGAGTTAAAGACTTCGTCATCTTTTTGATTGGATTGTTTGCAGCTTTTAGGTAAGGGTCACAGTAAAGATCCGGTGACTACACTTTTATCGATAGTTTAATAAATAACGGTGGAATAAAACGTACAATAAAAATTTTGTTTCTTTGAACGGGAAGTTGAGATGACAGGCACTTTAAAATGAAAATTGCCTTGTAAACTGAACATTTGAAATTCGCCGATAAAACTCTTCTACAAAAGGTATATTTCCATTATAACTATTTTATTTTTATCATCCATAAGAATACGTGAAACTATTCAATGATAAAATACGTATCTCAACGCCCCACTCTTTTATCGAATCGTATCTCCGGCCATGGCCTTGTCCTTCAGAAAGGACAAAATGTGCCGCCCGCCTAAGATTCGTGGATGCCGGTAACGATCGAGTGTTGAATAATTTGCCGCTTGCCGAAACACGTTTACCTCCCCAGGCACTGCTTTGACATTATATTCTCTTAAATGTTTGTTTTTCTTGATGAGAGATAACCAATACTACGTTGGGCCCTTGAATAATCAACAAATCACGTCCAAAAACTAAAATCTTCCACCATAAAGAGGTCTTGCGGCGAAATATGTACGCGGAGTCATACCGTCAGCCGAATGCCGTGGAATATATATTGAAAAACAAAAATTAGTACAAATACCGATGGACAAACGTACACACACAAACCAGCACGATTTTTACATATACATATGCCTTTGTATCTCGAGGCCCGCAACCAAGCAATATCCATTTCCTCGAGAAAATTATTTCCTGATTAAGAGAGAAGAAAAATTCATACACTTACCTCCGATTGAATTGTGAATATCTTGCAAGGCATATGCGATGTGGCGCCTCCCAAGGAATGAATCTTTAAGATTTCCGAAAGGAATAGTAGGTTCAACATAGGAGACTCCCGCCCGACGCCAATAACCGAATCGCCATTTGAGGAAAATACAGGCGATGGTAATGACTCCCACAGTGACTGCGACGAAAGTCGAAACGCCCGTCATCAGGAACTCCGAAAATACCATTTTGGATTGTCTGAGTCCTTCCGCACCTGTGGGAAGGAAACAGGGCAGAAAACTTTCTTGAGTGCCTGTTTCGTAGATGCATCGTTATGGAAATTTACAAAAATGTTCTCCTATCTGAGAAAAATCAACAATATCGGTTAAAAAATTTAATTTATTTCTGTTTACCACTCAATTTCAACGAATTTTGAGATTTATTTTAATATCTTGGCCTTCCATGAATCAAACGAAAAAACCTACGTGAATATCTAAGCAAAACTGTCTCCTCCGCGTGCTCCCATCGAATGAAATAGGCAATGCGTTATTAATAAAAATCACCAATCGGTAAGTATTATGCATTAAAATCAAAATTAAGAAATAGTGCCAAATAATAAAAATAATAAAAAAGCTATTAATCAATTATCAAAAATTTTCTTTTAATCACTAATTCAGACATCGCTATGCTTCAATTATGACAAAAAGTAATGGTTATGTTGCTTACCACGTTCTGCGGTAATTAATTCATTTCCCGAAGAATATTTAATGCTTTGAATTAATGCGCGTGGATTACAGTTTTCGCAAGGCTTTTGTCGACTTCTTCTGTTTCTGACTAAAGGTGTATATTCACTTCACCGAGATATCCATTCTCACTAAGAAATTATTACATCGTTTCACCATTCGATACGAACTTTTCAGATAATAGCATAGTATTTATTATAAGTCAATTAGTATATGCGCTTGAAATTTTATTCTAATGCTATTTTACTTTAAAAACTATCCGCTTTCATCATTTAACAACTTAGCTACATTAAAAGCATAAAACTCAAACAAAAATAATATTTACAATACATATGCATTTCCAATTATATTAGGTCCATCATGAGACGCACGATTCTTTTGAAGCTATGCATTATCCACAAGATAAGAAACTTAGATTTTTTATTACGTATAGATAGTATGAAAAGAACTGCAGAATATTTCCGTTCTAGTCACCAACGAAGCTGTTTAAAGTGCACGATTGACTAGTTTTTATTAATATTAAAAAAGAGAAAAATGGCCAATCATAACTTTTTAGAAACGAGTATTACGACTTGAGGGATAAGAACAAACTAGCGTTAATAAATATAAGTATTATAAACTGGGATGATTTTCGTGCCTGGTGAAAGCGTAAACTTGGTTATAAGATAATAATAGTGCAAAATAATTGGCGACTTTATCGAACTATTGGGGACCCTCAATATGAAGCTATGAATAAATGCAAATGTCACAAAAATTGATCGTAGATTCATGCAAAAAAGTCTTAATATATATATATATATATATAATATATATATATATATATTATATACATATATATATATATATATATATATATATATATATATATATATATATATATTCTTGCTTACGAATTACATTCTAGTGTCAGTTATAGTCTATAGCGTTCTTTAATTTAGTATCGGACGGGAGAATGTATCCTATCACTCCTATAGCACCTTGAATACAATGCCATGAAACAAAAAACGGCTAACGTGCAAACAGAATACACCTTAAAAATTCTTGTAGGAACATTATTGAGCACACAAGCATGGTAAACGATGTAGATAATTTCCTCATATTGAGGCACGTTCGAGATACTGCCTAATTATTCTTTTATCTATGATTTTGTAGATAAAAATACTCCCAAGATCTTTGCGTATCCTATCAGTGCACCCGTAATACTTTTCCCTCATAAAAATGGACTAATCTCTTTCGCTCTGACAAGAAATTCCAATTTGATACGACATACCTGATATAGAATTCGTCACTTCTCGCGAGGGAAATGGATTGTCAAAGGCGAAGTGGCATCCGTATACGACCAAGTCCGAAAAATTAATGATTCCAGAGAGCGGTGGTCGAAGTGACGACCGGACGCGCACCGTTTTCTCCAAAAACTGCGCTGGGGAGCAGCAGGGACAGGCGCTTGAGCTACTAATATGCCGCTGCCTAAAAATGTGTGGGTCGGGGTGGAAGGGGAGGGAAGGGAACCTGCGGGAAGGGAATGATTGGCCGCTGGAGAAAGGGGGGATGGGAGTGGGGGAAGGCGGGAAGAAATATTTGCGGGCTGCTGGCGAATTATCTTTCACTGAAAAAGATTATTTGTTCGGTCTGAATTAATATGCTGTCCCTTATTTTGCTCTAATCATTTGTCGCTTGACTAGACACGAGGTTCTATTGTTTCCAACGTTTCACAGCGTAATTTCAACTATTTACATCCGGAATTATTGCTTTATTTCCAAAATTAAATATATATCTGCCCTAACAAGCTATCACAATGCTTCTAAAGGTCGAATGAAAAAAAATTCGTTTGCTCGGTAGTTTTTGTTTAGTTATCATATATTATAGAATTGCCAATTACTATTTTACGACTTAGATCTTCCATAGGTCACTCACTACTATCGCACATATAAGTGCGTGCATTGTAAGTAGTATACATATTTATTTACACGTTACATCTATCGCCACCCAAATTGGTGGATACTATTTTGATGTATCCATAAAGTACGCATTTTTCTAAAGCGTAATCCAAAGCTGTTTTGGAAACAAAATTTTGGATGTCAATATGGCAAAAAATAGCGATTTCAATCACATGGGACTGAAGATTACAACATTTTATTCTATATTCTTTTGAATGGAGATTTTTTACACTTCACGCGTAATCTATGTTGATCCAAGTTGCCGATAACGTTATCTATTTGCTATTAAAGCGATATTGTATGTATAGATAATATAATTATATTGAATATTATGGAAAATACCATGAAAATGATGCAGTACAACTTTCAGTCTTGTAGAAAACCTTTATCATGCATTAAAACTTAGAGATAGCAGATGTTCGAAATATTTTTTCTGGACACATCCTCTTTTTCAAGGACGTTCGGATATGTTGGGACGGAATTGCTAATATTTGGTGTACGTACATACGTATATTGAAGCATATGTATGTGTGAGGAGATATTATTAATGAAAACAAAATGCAATAGTTGATGATCCATGGAATTTGCCTCAATTGATGATAATAATTTAAAGGCGGTAAATAATAATTCAAACGGGATGCAACATAGTGCTCCTCATAGATGAAATAACGTCACAAATTCAAATCACGTAATGATTTAAGCATGATTGCATTCTTGAGCACTCAAAAGTACTTGAAAATGGGATTAAACTGCATGTAAGAAAAAAATCTTTTGAAATCAGCTCCTAATTTTACTGGACAACGAAAAGGCCGCTATAGCAATTGGTATTTCATTAGAAATATAAATGTATGAGTTCAAGTTAATCATATCTCGTATGTGATATTCATTAAATTTATGTTTCAAAAGCCTTGTTATAAAAATGGCGATTTAATCAATTTTACTTATTTCCTTAAAAATATCGGATGGATGAAAAAATACAGCAAAGAAAATAGTGGAGAAAGTGAGCTAAGAATTCTGGAGTATCACATTTAAAAAATAACTGGGAAATTGTACTGTTGATCAATACATTGTGGAAGGTAACAATATTCCAACTCGGATTAGTGGAGATGAATGTTAGATCTACTTTCACCTCAAAAATATGTGGTTTTGCCAAAGTTATCGGGAATTTATATGCTTGGAAAAGCATTTGAGAGAGTACAAAGAGGAAAGCTGCGAAAGATTTTGAATGAGAGAAGAGCCATTGAAAGGCATAGATGCAATACATGATAACACGAGGGCGATTCGAAAAGTAAGGTCTATTATTTTTCTCATGAAAAATGAAATTTATTCTCAACTTTGCGTACATTGTTGGCAAGGTTGAGCATCTAGCTATTTTTCTACATAGTCGCCTTGACGATCAATCACTTTTTGCATCCTTGTATGCAGCTTTTTAATACCGGCGTCGTACCTTTTCAGACAGAATTTTGGAGAAAAGTTGTTACCAATGTGCCGAGTGTATTAAAAATAGATTTTTGTCTGAATGAAGCTGAATTAGCTGAACCTAGGTGATCAACCCGAATGCTGAATTGATGGGTAAAGGTAGAGTTCAGTAGAATTCTGCCCAACGGCCGCTATACATTCCTTTCATTTCTCTTGTTTCTCCCGTGGTCCAAATAATTTTTTTCTTGACTTAACTTTGATCGTTTGCAAGGATTCCCTTTCTGCTTCCTGACAGTACTTTCACATCAGTTTTATGCTTCATTCGTAAACTTATTCCATATTCTCGCACTGAGTCTTACACCACGGTCATTTTCAGCGTCCCTCCTCAGTTTATTATGCAACTCTTGTTGCCTTTTTCTACAAACTCCTGAGTTTAAACTCTTCCGGTTCTTCTTTGGTCTATTTTTCTGATCATCTTGTCTCAAATCCATGGTTTCTTTGTACTTCCCAATTAACTGCCCGATAGTTTCATGCATGGCTTCCGATATGCCTTTGTTGATATGATCCTATATTTTATTCTAATGTACCCGGTCCTTACGCATGATTTTCTCTATAGCCTCCTGATACTCCTTCCTCATCGTTCCGGTGAATACTTCCACATTCCTTGTTTCTCGTCCTTCTTCCCCGTTTATCCTCTTGAATCTGATGTTACTTTTCATCATTACTGAATTGCTATCTGAATCCGCGTCAACTCTCGTGAAACTGCGAACTGATCACGCATCTCCTAAATGTACATTACCATTTTAAAGTCTAAATGATACTATATATTTCTGAATCCCCGGGTGTTTCCCATGTGTACCTACGCTATCTTTTGTTGTATAAACCAAATCTTCGTTATGGTTAACCCCTGTCTCGTGCAGAACTTTACTGCTTTCTTCCAGTTGAAATTTTTTGTTCCTAAATCGTAGTCCCCACCTCACCACTATCTCTTCCTTCGCCTACTGTCGCATTCAAAACCCCCATTACTATCAAATATTTCATTCTAGGAACTTCCGCGATTATGTTCTCTAACTGATCATATACCCCATCGACTTCTCCCTCCCTACAATTGCTTGGCTTTAGGTAGACCTGAGCAATGGTCATGTTTGTTGGTTCAGCTTTTAATTTTACTAATAATATTTTATCAATCGGTTATTCGTTACCACGCTTCTGTCTACCTTTTTTCTATGTATACTATTGTCACCCATCGATGTCTCTTCTCCCATTCGCTGTTTAATGCTTTGTAATTATCTGCACAGTAATCCCTGCTATCCTCCGATCTCACCTCACACAGCTCTAAACCATCTACATTTCCTCTATCCTTCTCTCGCTATATATTTTCTAATTTTCCTGTTCTCAACATCGTCCTAACACTTCAAGTCCCTATTGTAATTATTTTGATCCACCTCTGTGTCGCGTTTTTGCTTTCTATTTATTTCTCGCGATCCAAGGATTTTGTGAGATGACGACCGTGAAATCCTTTTCTCAAATCTAACTCCATCACAGCAAACGTAGCATGGGATGAATAATTGGGGTGGTTTCCCGTTGCCTTCCTCAGTAATGCTTGTGACGTAATACCGTCACTCAATGGTCGCCCCACTAGGATCAGACACCTTTGCAGCCGCCTCACTGAGGAACAGACGCTGTGTGGATTACTATTTGTCAGGCTCCTACCCTTCGACCTGTCTGGCATGGGTGTCTTTACCAAGAGCAAATATCATTGCTCACGCCAGCACAGCTCTAGGGGTCATCGGACCGCACAAGCCCTTCCACCACGTCAAGGTTATAGTCCATGGAGAGCGTCGTTCCATATTAAGCCTTTCAAAAATATTTTCATAACAACTTTCATTTATGGTCTCTGTTATCGCGGACCTCCTCTCCTCCTAGTAAACGCTTTATCCCCCGATGCGATTTCTCTTTTTACCTCTTCAATATTTTTCCCATCTTCTGCGAGACTCCCTAAACAGCTGAAATATTCTACTAGCTGTTTCTAACTCCTGAATTTCATGCTCATCGTAGCCTTTCTATTTTTTGAGAGAACATTACCTTCGTTTTCATTTCATTTATTCTCATATTATACCTATCAAGCGTTTTTTGTAAAACACTCAGCAATAATTTTAATCCCTTGGTTGACTGGCTACCTGTAGTTTAATTATCCGCAAGCCTCACTTATTCAGTTTTCCACCTAATTACACTCCTTCCCCCTGCCATTCCAAATTCCTCTCCCAAATCCCAAAAATGATTATTCATTTACATTAGACTGAAGAAATAGTGCTAAAGAGCGACGACAAGCGATGCAAAATAATAGTTTAGCATAAGACATAAAATAGTTAAGCAAAGTAAATAACAAAGAAAACCAATAAAGAAGGGGGTTAAATTAGTTCAATAGTTTCAGCCTCAACTTTGTGGAAGTTCATTTTAATAAATGAAAAAGAAACACTTTGTTCCAATCCACCACTTTATTACAGGTACGACTAGTTTCGACGCTACGGCGTCATCCTCAGGTACCTGAGGATGACGCCGTAGCGTAGCTTTTTCATTTATTAAGGGGGTTAAATGTCAAAAAGTCATTTTTTGTGTCCTATGTTTAAAATAAATATTCACGCACGCACATACGTATTCAGTGAGGCTATAGAAATAAAAACAATGAAATAGGTTCAGTCTGAGAGGCTTAAAGACTGCGGATGGGAAATAATGGGAAATATTTCCGCACTAAAATTATTTAATAATTTATTGTTTCATTAGTTTGTTTTCAATTTATCCATTAGTATATGATTTTATAAATACTTATAAATTTTATTTTATATGTATAAACCCACGGATAAGTCTGAGAATGGTTTGTCATGTCTGTCACTTTATTCACCGCACCAATCCTCCGTGTTTACCCTAAAAAGCGTTGGGTGTTATCAGCCGTCTTAGCTCCATTTCTAACAGTTCCCATCCCGACTCTCCATCCGCTGCTCACATCTGTGCCGTCTATGGCGTATATAGATTTCGGATAAGACTCTTATCCCTCCAAATCACTATCTTACGCATTAAATTTATTTAATGCTCTCAGCTTACTCTCTCTGGGTCTTCTGAATGGAGCAGCAATGTGAAAACAATGCGTATTTGGACGATGATAACAGTGATTTCAAAAACGTTCTGACAATCTTTAGAATGACTTGCAAGATATTCCTGCAGTACACCAGATCAACTGTTTACGATATTGTGGCTAAGCATAATGTTTCGAAGAAGTCTGGGAAAGGTTTCGCTAACCCGGCGAGGAAATCTTATACGAGGAAACGCGTGCTTGCCCGGATTTAAGCGTCGCACCCTGTGTGTAGTTTTTATGGGTTGGCAAAATTCCTGAGTACCGAGAAATGCATAGGATTATTGCTCTGGATAAAAGTATCTAAATACCAATACTTGGTATCTCGCTTCAGGTATTAATTTCGATCTTAATTTTCAAATTTTTAGCGCCATTATAACAAAAATGAGTGATATTACTATTTCGCCCATTGCCCTTCCTTCATCATGACACAGCTAGATATCATTAAGAAAAGGAAGCATTCTATTCAATTCGATATTATCGAGTGCTTTCCAGATCAACTAACACTTTCCATTCTTTTTCCTACATAGATTTGAGTGCGTATCCACTTTTCCCATTTCCAACCCGATTCTAATTTCAAACTTTACACGCCGCCATCCATAAATGATTGAGATATTTGCTCTCTCATTATTCAGATATTTTTGTATCATGCCCTTCTGGATTTCCAAGGGTCATTTTTAACTGAATACATATTTCAGATAGCTAACTTTAAAAATACCTCGTTTAAGTCAACGTACTTCCTTTACAATTTTCAATGAGCACCGAAGCATATAAGCGACACCAGGGACCTCAGTGCGCAGGCTCTAAGTTGTTGCTTTAAATTCTCCCTTCACTTGAGTAATTCGTTTATCGTTTTCATCAATGTTTCTCTCTTCAAAATGTCATGTCCTGAGCGATTTTCTATTATAAGAGTTGTACCAAATATCTTCTCCATCTCTTCACGTTACCTTCAACTTAAATTAGATTTTGTCGTATTTTCCTATGATTGTATTGCACCCTGCGGTGTTTTGATTTCAGTATTTTGATCGTTGAAACCACTGTCGAAGTCCGATGAAAGGACTAACTTATTTATGTGTCTCAAATTCCCTACTTACCCCTATTCCTGTTTTCTTGTGTTTAGTATGGTCATTAACGTCATGAAGTTGTGTTCTCCTAAGTTGTGGTTATATGCATTCAGACTGATTGCTTACGTTCTTTATGTTGGTTCATGAATCACTATATCTTATTGCATTGTTTTCTGGCATTTCCCCAGTAAATAATCTTTCACGGGTTTTTTTCAAGACGAGACAATTATCCTCTTTAAAATATCCTGCGCAAAGAATCGCTTTAGCTTTTCTCCTCTTTAGTTACGTTTTCCCAACTCATATTTCCCATTTCTCTTCCTTACCTTAATCCAACGATGGTATTCCAATCTGCGAGGGTTATCGGATCTTTCCTCCTAAATTTAGTTTCCCTACCATACCTTCATATATTCCTTCCAGTTCATTATCATTGTAGTCCGTTATAAGCATGTTCACCTATCCCATTTTAGTTCCGTTAGCTTCGTTGCTATCGCACAATCAAAAATGACAAAGCCTTCGTTGTACCATAATTAGTTATTTACTTACATTCCTATCATTATTCCGGAGAATTATCTCCAATCCTGCATTTCGTTCTCAGATCCAGTGCGTACCACTGCTAAAAGTCGCCTTCCGTGGACCATACATTATTTCATTGATTCTCCAAATATATATGAACCTACAACCTGTTTTCTTCGCATTTCTCTAGTATTTTACAAGTCTGGAGTGATCTAAAGTTAAAAACTACGAAACATATTTGACAGATATCTTTTGGTTAATTCACCGTTTGGAGATGAGGATGGGGAGGTTTACCACAGAAATATTTTACTGTAGATAGGTTTATTTTCGTATTCTCATTTCATTTGAACATGACTATTCCCGTGTATCTCGAAGACACTATCAAGAAAAAATTGATGCAATTCCTCTGAATAATGAAGATGGTGACTTCGGAAAATGGAAACGAGAACTTCCCGTTTCGTTCCACACCACAACCTTAGAACCATTTAAGTGATGATCAACTCTCATTAATTAAAGGCACATTTGTTGAGTTCCGGTCGCCAGTCATGACCTCTTCAAAGGATTCCGTATCATTTGAAAAACCTTTACGTTACCCAAGGATGGATCTACACATATTCTCCCAATGTCACCCCTTATTTTCCATGACTGCATTTGCACTTACTTCTTTATTAACTTCGATATTAAGAGGTGAACGCACTGGAAGGTTTCAATGAATATCTTAAGAAATGAGAAAAGGAGGGATTTTTACTTCAAATGCTTTTGAGAATATAAAACTTTCGTCGAAAATATCATAAAACTTAAGACTATTTGAGGAATTTGTGCGAAGATAAAAGATATTTTCAGCAGGAAATAAAGTGAAAATTGTCCAAGTAATATTCTGGGTATATTATTATTATTATCAAATCAGGATATAATATCTGAATTGACCAAAGTAATATCCATTTCAAAGACAATATAAAATAAATAAAATCAAATAAAGTAGTCCCATATTTGTGAACAGAGGTTAGTGGGTTACTCATCTTAATTGGGTATGATAACGTACTTCGGACTTCCGTTCATTCATAATGGCTACTGGCTAAAAGTTTCATCTTTTCCGATCAGGTACCTGTGTTGAAGGGCTCTATGTGTGAATATGACGTCGGTTCATAAACAAAATAATAATCTGGTTCTCTAGAAGGACTTCCAGGACTGTAATACACACAAATATGTCAATATCCACTCTGCCCGCCGACAAATTTATTTAAATATTGAAATACGAGTATATTAGCACATTATGGCATCTAATTGTTTTCTCATCAAGGAGATATAAAAAAATAAATAAAACAAGACTATATTTAAAAGATTTTTTAGAAATTTGGATATTTCCCTCACGAGAATCACTCTAATGGGGAATTATTTCACTTGTGATGATGACCCATGCGCCAAATGTTTCTTCGCCCCCGCTCAAAGGCTACTTAAAGGGATGATTTTAGAAATCTGTGGTATGTTCACATATAATGTGGGTGTAATCGTTTGTGGTCGCGTTAATTCGTCAATCGATATTCTCTAAATCCATGCCTACCATGGTGCATATTGCTCCAGTGTCGTTGTATGATAGGAAATCAAGTGCTTCTCCCCTCCCCTCTCCGACAACAAGGAGTACTCCGCCTACCCCCACCACTCTCCGCTCCTTTCATATTATCTTTTTCCTTTAAAAACACAAATCTATAAGCTTGATATTGCCGAGTCACGCTATTGTCAAGCATGGCATGGTTCGGCAGCGTAGACGATAAATGCTATCCGCTCTCGCCATTACGTAATTTGTTTACGAGGAGTGCTTGAAAGTAAGCTAAGATATAGAGAAAAATGAAAACTAAATAATTTAGATGAATATAAATGTCTCCACGTTAAACTTCTAGAAGTTTAAATGACCGTTTTTATGATATGCCTCCGAATACCTGTAGTTAATTGTTTTTTTTTCTTTTATACTGCCGATGTCAAAAATATTTCATACCGCTGGCATAAGTAGACCGATTCCATGAATATAGAAGTTCACAATGGCATTTGAACTTTTTATTATTGATAGTCATGAAGCTGATGAATGTTCGCCAATTCATTTACAATAAAGGGCACATTCAAAATTCTACATAGAATTCCATAATATATTTTATATTATGGAATTATAATATGTTAAATGTTATAATTATCAAAATTATATGTTGTATATTTACAACATTGATCACGCTTTGGCATACCATGATTTTTTACAAAATTAGCTTCCATTCCTATGCTTTTTGTTAGGAATTTGCGCTTTTGACGTCGTAAATATAAAGGCTGGCAGTCCTTATACGTCCAACGAATCCCCGCTCAATGAGGAGCAATTGACCGTTTTTATGTCATAGTGGAATAATTTATACCCATACCCAGGAATATTGACTCAAAACTTGAATAAAATTATCTTTAGGGTTTCAAGTGCCCACCTGAAATGTAGTAACTTGAGGCTCGAAGTTAAGATGACGATTTGAGGAAAACAATATTAAATCATCTAATCAATAGATAATAAATGAAGAAAGAGGTTCTCAGAAATTGGCAGACGTTCCGTCATATTAACACGTGCGGGCAGATTATTGTTTTTTTTACGTTTGACGGTTAATTTGCGTCACTTATCTCGAGTTAATCCACCCGACCTGAAAGTTGAGTTTACTAACTCTAACTAGTTGAGTAACTTTGAATTGAAAAAAACCAAAACTTAGCTGTGTAACCTTGAACCAATAACACATGTTATGAGAATCGAATTTTTACGGTACAGTACGTATATCTGATCAGCCAATGGGTCGTTTCAGGCAGACGTTTCATATTTGTTCCCAAGTAAGTTTCGCGTGGCTGACTCTACACCGCGTAATCCCATCGGTGGGGATGCTACCAGCACCGCTAGCGCTAACGCGTTGGCTACCACCGGCGTATTTCGATTCGGTAACTTAACGATTGTTTGGATGAAATTTGGTAATAATTCAGTAACTTATATTGTTGCGGGGCCGTAGTTCTTTCTTGCTCCTCAGTATGCAAAAAAATGTAGAGCGCATATAAATATCGGCAGAAATGGATAAATGCGTAATACCAAAGCTTCAGTAATAACGTTTCCGGTTCTTTAATAGTTTAATTCCGAGGTTCCCCAAAGAAAATAGCCTTAGGGCTACGCCGTAGATAAATCATTGTTATTTAATGAATTCAAATCACATAACAATTGGAATCTCAAGTGCACGTTAAAATTAATTTGTTTAACCCATTCCTTAGGAGGGTTTATCGATTGTATTGTGCCATCCATTTTCACAGCCGTTAAAAAATGGCAATAGAGAACATAATATGCGTCATAATTACCCACTGGCCATTACCCTGTTGCCGGGGAATGGCGCAAGAAAAAGCTATTTTAGAGCACTTGATTGCCTATCATGCAGTGACACGGGAGAAATTTGCACCATGAAACGCAGGGATTTAGAGTATATCGATTGACGAATTATCGCAACCACAGATGATCAAGCCTACATAAGTATGCCTCTAATATTTAAAATCATCATCAAACGACTAAGAGGTCCAAGCACGTGTTTTTACGATTACAGAACGCAACATAATACGCATGGAAGAGTTCCATTCGAAGGAGGGAAATTTAAAGTTATAATGATGACAGATTTATTTCCAGACTGTTATTTACCAGGGAAATTTTCCCTCCCTTTGCATTTAATTGGCTGTTCCTAAAAAATAAAAGTTACACCCCTCCTGCATTCAATTTCTAAATCGTAATTGAGGATCTCATCAGCACATTACGAGTACCTTCCTATTTCTCTCGGTCTATCAAAGTCCCTCCTCTCAAAACACTCATAGGTGTAGAGTATATATAATAATATGCCGATCGTGAAATGTGGATTAATCTGATAATGAATGGAAGTCTGAACGACCGCATAGAATTCAGATAAGTTCAATTCTGATATAGCGACGCAGGGAGAAATGCAAAATAAAGATGTGAACGGAATTATCTTCCTGGGATCATTTTACTCGAGTCCCCTCCTCAAGCGACAGGATTTCACTTAATTGCGAATAGAATTAGAATCATCATCCAATTTTTGACAGATTATAACTAAGTGAGTGCTGTCAAATGAAGTCCTCTCAGTGGACCACAACCTTGACCTGTTGGAAGTGCTTGTGTGTGCTCATGATCTCTACATTGCTGGTGGTAGCAATGATAATTGCTCCTGGTAGGGTCATCCATATCAGTTAGGTGATGGATAGGAGGTAGACGAAAGGTAATCCGGGCAGCATGTTTCTCAATGACGTGGCTGTAAAGGCGTCTGACCCCAGTGTGACGGCCATTTGAGTGAAAGTGTACCGTCAAGAATGCACTTGAGGAAGGTAACTATAAACGACCTCAATTCATTCTTCCCAAGAATTATGATGGACTCAGATAAAGAAATTAATCCTGGTTACTATAGAACTCGGTTCACTAGACCGTTTGTCGTACCTGGCAGCGAGTAAGGCAGGGAATCCACGGTCATCATCACGCGATATCCTACGAAAGCTGCATTCGAAAGCAGCAGCAGCAACAAAGAAGAGGACCTAGCTTGTTAAATTTTGGGCTTGGAAAGTTAGAAAGACGTTCAGGACCGAGAAATTAGAAAATACAAATGGGGAAATGGAGAGCGGAATACAGGTATTTTAGGGTTTTGCGAGGTGACATGCAAGGGTAGGGAATATTATTGGAGCGATAATTTAAAAGTAATATACTGCGTAAACTAGAGGAAATAATTGCGGCTGATTCTGGAAGAAACATTATACAGTTATGGGGTATCGGAACATGGTGGTATAGGAAAGGAGAGACGTGATTGAGGTAGGGGACAACGGTTTAGGAATAAGAAATTCAGGAAGAAAGCGGTAGAGTTATGCAGGAGAAAGAGTTTAATGATAAACACTTGGTTTACAGCCAACCATATGTGTGAAGAAAAGAGAATCAGCAGGCTATATAGAAAAGCATAAGTGAGGAAAGGGAGCCGAGGACGACAGAAGAAAAATGGGAACACATCAAAAAAGGGATATCGAAAGCCAAATACCAAACTATAAGAACAAGGACTCGGAAATACAAGGAAACCAAAGATAACAGGTGAGAATATTCGAAAAATAGACGAGACGGAAATGGAAGAATACGATCAAGGATTAGGAAGAAGGGACTATAGAGGTAAATAATAAACCCATGCGAGAATATAACACGGCGAAATAAGCGTGGTAGAGAATGCAGCGCAAGGTTATCGAAAGTTTACAAAGGGAGAAATGGATGCGCTGTACAAGAAGGTGAAAACTTATCAAGAAGTAAGCTGAGAAAAACGGGACACACTTTTGAAGATACGTTAGGAAAATTATTAATCGAACCGAGGAAGATAAAAGAGAGATGGAAAGAATATATTAAGTATCTATGATATTAGGCCATCAAATTTAAACGGAAAGAATATATCGTAGATGGGAATACCTTAGACCCTGGCATACAGGGTCAAAGCATTAAGACAATTTACATCAAAATAAGGTCCCGGGGATAGATCTCATACCTGCTCACTGCTTAAGGGTTTGGGAAAAAGCAGACGAAAGAGATTTTACGGGCTAATTCATAGCTTTTATGGGGAGGAATTTTGTCGGAATATTTCGTAAGCTCAGCATTAGTTTCCATATCAAAAAAAGGGAAAGGCAACATTATGTGTGGAATATAGAACAACACGTTTGATTTCGCACCCAAGCTAACGTGGTACTTGGGATCATCCAGAAGAGGAAGTCTAATGATTACTTCGGGGATGATTAGATTAGGTTCAGGAAGGGGAGCGGTACGCGTGAGGACATCGTGGTAATGAGGTCACTAATGGAAAGAAAAATTGAATGCAATCATGATGTCTTTGTTTGTTTCTTAGATTTCGAGAAGGTGTTCGAGAGACTACATTGGACAGAGATATTGAAAGTATTGCAAAATATAGCGGTAGATTGGAGAGATATGCTACTTATCCGCAACCTTTACATGTATCAGCCTACTCGGGTACGTGTGGTGGGTGGAGAGTAGGATGGGCAGAGTCAGAAAGAGTAAGTTAGGGGTGCCCATTGTCACCTCTGTTTTTCAACTTATGCGAGGTGGAAATGGTAAAAAAGACATAGGAAGAACTTGAGATAGGAATGAAAGTTGGTCAGAAATCCATAAAATCAGGTTTGCGGATGCTTATGTTTAGTTGGCCAGCCATCCAAGGCGTTGCAATCATTGGTGAGCCCATCAGAAAAATAGCGCGATAGATATCTGATGAAGGTCAATAGAAACAAAATAAAGGTTTTGAGGTTTTTTAAAAGGAAGAAGACGTAGTTAAACATGGAATAGAAGAGCAAAAATCATAGGAAGTGGAACAATTTTCCTATCTTGGCAGTGTTTTGGACCAAGTTAGTCATATTAAATGGGACATCAGAAGAAGAATTGGGAAAGAAAAAGAATCTTTCACAAGGATGAGGGATTTAATGACAGGGACGTGGGGTAATGATGTTAAGAAAAGATTAGAGAAAACCATGCTATGGAGGGAGGTTTTGTTCGGTGCAGAAACATGGTCATTAAAGCGAGATGATAAATATAGATTGCAGTATTTTGAAATGTTAGTGGAGAAGAGGAGAAGGATGGGGAAGGCAAAATGGACGAGAAGAAAAACCAACAAAATAGTACAATACGTACATGCCGTAGGGCGTGAGAGAGTTGTTGGGAGAGGTCCGATAGTACCAGGAAAAGTGGATGCAGAGTATTTTGAATTTCGATGGGATGTTGAGGTGTGCGATAGAGCGTAGGACGTTAGGAAAGCGAGGTAGGCAGAGGAAAAGGATAGGCATGTTGGGCAGAATGAATGGGGGTAGAAAGTATCCGGAATTTAAGAGTAGTTTAATGCAGTTTGCGGTGTCAGGTTGTATATTTTTGGACGGGGCTGTGAACTGTAGCGATAATCAGTCAGTGTTTATCCAAAACCTGCCCGAAAAGGTAGACTACCAATAATAATAAATTGAGACATTAAGATCAACATACTTTGAGTAAAGTATGAACATTGGACAAAATATCTATACACATCCAGTAATTTTTTTTCTTTTCGAATCTGGTTTCGACAAATTATTTTCAAAATAAGTTTTCTCGTAATATTTTTGGGTCAATCATTGACAGGGCTGGTGGTCACGGGGAGTTAGTGGGGTAGCACCATCGTTGGTGGAGCATGGGCAGTGCGAAGGAAGGGCAACAAAGAAGGAAGGGAGAAATCCGTTGGTATTTGCTTCAAGGTTCGTTGGTTACTGATCAGTATTTTAAAACTAATCGTTGCTGTGTGCATTATTACCATTCGAACAAGAAATAATACTCTCTAAGCGAGTTGCGATAAGGTTCACAATACCTGGTATGTGATCCTCGGCCACAATCCTGGTATGTGATACTCTTCCAAAGGTGAAACACTTGAAAAAAGATTTTCGATTTTCGAAGACCATGCGATCGTACTGAATATGCATTCCACTAAATATTATTACTTTAAGTTAAAATCTTGACATAAGTCGTGTCAAAATTTTAACCAAAAAAACCGTAAGCCAATAGCCCTGAATCACTTCTTCCAAGATTCTACGCCCTGATAAAACTACACAAACCACATTTAAGCGTGTATACTCATTCATACAAGCTATCCAGTAAATTAAACGCTCCCTAGATCGTCACCAACTTTTCACCCAAATCGGGAATCAAATGTAGAACTTAATGCCAAAATCAAAGATATGGCCACCCCACCAAAACTAATAGAAAATATTCTGAGGGACAAAGATGTAAACGAGGATCACATCTAGAAGCTAAGACCTTTAACACAATTTGTTGGTAATAGTATATTTTGGAGTTCATTGGACATTATTATACACAAAATAATGACTTAGGAATGGATCCGCCCTTTCATCCATTACGGACCTTAAATTACACAAGTACATTGTTGGCTTTTTATCCCGTTTATAAGAACCTGTTTGTTTGGATCCCTCGCCTTATCGGCGCTAGAATTGATTAATCATTTTTTACCAAAAAAAACAGAAAAAAGCGTTTCAATGCAACAATTTCAGAGTGTAAAAATCATTCGCCTTGACTGGGATTCGAACCCAGATCCCTCAATATCCGTATTTAGGTTTTACGAAAGCACTTTTTCACTGCGACTATCTACTTATTATTTTAATTACTCACTTGAACCCGCAAACAGTTTACTACTATGAATGAAAATTGTTTTTTTTAGTGATATCAGATAGAACACGTGCATTGAAATAAAGCAAAAATTTTGGAACTCTTTTAAAAATAAAAAAAATGCGTTAAAAACTCTAAAGTGACAGTAAAATTACTAAATATTTGTAAAATATTCTTGTTTTGTCAAGGACAATTTAAATTTATTCTTCTTAACAATAGTTGAAAAAATGCAATAAAGAACTTTACGTAAGACTTACGGACTTAGGGGGGAGTGAGGAGACGTGATCAAATGGCTCACCTCCACATCCCCCAGAAGACATACGTAATTTAACGACAGTCCCTCACGATAGAGGTGTTGTGATGTGCAAATAAGGGTACAAATGTGGATGATTGTCAAGTTTTAGACATTACCCATGTCCAGGACGAGGAGAGCATAGTGTCAATGAAACAGTATACTGTACCCTTCCCATTTCCCATTATTCAATATTCCACTTCTGAATCATTAAGAAAACCTCACCCCATGAACCTTCTCGTCGAATTGAGTCAACAACCTTTAAACAATCTAATAAAATCTGAAATATACTAATTTATCATAACTCGTCAAAAAATAACTATTAAACGTTTTCCCCTCCCTCCATGGTCTCCAGCTCACTATTGGTAATGCTATTATGTCCGTCATCCATCTCCAACTTCCCTGCATTATGATGGAAGCAAACATTTTACGGTTACAAAATATGATGGCAATGTCTCGTGGAAACTAGGCTCAGGAATTTAAAGATTTAGCGGATATTAATAATAAGAATATTTTAGCCAATGAATCAAATGGTTCAAGTGAATCGTAGACAAGACACAATTGAGGTTCAACAAATTATCGAGTGATGCTAAAGCATCTACGATCGACTGTATATTCATGGAGAATTGTCAACCTATTAATATGGGAATGGTTTCCTTAGAAATAACACTAAATGGTAAAAGACAAACCCGAAGAATAGGGAGGTGACTCACTTACTAACCTCGCAAATATGCCCCAGTCGATCTACTAAATGCTAATGTCACAGGATTTTGCCTTCTCTTCAAATTCACTGTACCTCTGTTTTCGTCTTCTTTCCCTCGCCCTCAAAGTGACCGCAATCCTAGAGAGAGTGGCATCGAAATTCTCTCTCTCATCAGAAGAACATCATGGCAAGCGGTACGTTAAGCTATCGGTTACCCGTGCATTTATATTCTTAGGTGATCTGATTAGTTATTTCACATCATAGATAAGAATTTTTTAACTTTTCGTCCTTGAAACTATTACATAATACACTATTCACCCACCCCTAGGCATCTGAATTCAATGACTCTCGCAGAAGAGAACCCTTATTAGCATTAAGACACTAACACCATTCGATGTGAGCTGGAATCGAAATTGCACCACCCGCGCAAGCCGCCACAAAGACACGAGGCAGTGGGTGCCAGGAACCAAATCATGAATAAATGGTAAGCAAGTCTGTATAGAGGATATTAATTGTGGTATATTAATTTTCCCCTTCTTCACCGAAGTACAGCATAGAGATACAAGATATGAGAAGGTCCAGGTTATGACGGATTGGCAAGGTGGAAAAGGATCTGAGGGAGGGAGGGTGAAGAGGAAGCCCATGTGAGGAAGAAATGGAAGAAGATTAGTGATTCCCTGTTTTTGGTAAGGATATGAATGCTAAGAATATCACACTTTACTTAGCATGTCAACTCGACCCTGGCCTACCGAACGAACCCTACCGTTAACTTTTGTAGTTTCTGTGATCCTGTACTGTATTAGAGACGAATCCGTAACAACGTCGTCTGTTCGGCAATCTCCCTAATTTTGTCACCTTTGTCTGAACTTCGACGTTTCATTTCCTAATGTCGCAGGTAAAATCGCAAGGCTGATAACTTTGCGATAAGTTTAATCTAGCGAGTCTTCGAATCTGCTATATCATTGTCAGAGGCTTTAGTAATTGCGCGACTTTTTTGTGTTCTTTCATGGACCCAAGAAATTTTTTTAACCAACCGGGAGGCTATTTGATACTCCGTGGATTACTTGATTCAATACTATCTGAAATAGACAATAAATTCCCACTGAAAATTCTCTCTGGGGTACTATTACAATGACACCGTACGCACCTTCACTTTTCTTCGTTATACGATATATTTTTTCCACTACGTATACATCTGACGAAATGTTTTCTCAAGCATTTATGCAAATATCACAATTTTTATTTTTTAAATAGTGTAAACGGTCCATTTGAACCTCACAAAGAGCATAAGTATACGTATGTTCTTTATTTTTAAAAGAAGTGTTTGTCTCCATATTGTTTGTATTATAACGTCAAATTTGTGGAAAAGATTAATGATGCAAAATAATGATCAAATAATCTCTAGTATTTTTCCACGCGTAATCCTGAATCCTTACCATGGGGGATTATTCTGTAGTTCATAAGTCGCCCGATGCTATTCTTCGAACAGCATTCGAAAATGGCATTAGTAGTTAGTTAGTCCGTAAAAGCCGCCGGCATCAGCATCGGCAAACGTCATCGGTAACGACCGATGCCATCTCTGGTGGCACGGAAGAATTACGGAAAAGAAAAATTATAACTTATACATGACGTTCCAAGATGATGGAAGGTTTACAAAAGAAAGAAATATTTTCTTTCAAGCAATGCCATTGGTTGAAACGAAAGTTCCATATGATTGAAAAACAGCGGGCGCGAATTATTTATGTTCACCGTATAACTATAGAGGTTTCTCTACATATTCATGGGTTCACTTTGTACAGGTTTAGTCGAAACTCATCCTAGGACAGAGGTTTCTCTACACATTCATGGGTTCACTTCGTACAGGTTTAGTCGAAACTCATCCTAGGACGGTAAATGTGAATGGGGACTCTTCTCCTTCAATATCCACCGCGAATAAATATGGGGTCGAGTTTAAACGCAGCCGTGAAAGCCTCCAAGATGATCCACGTGAATGACGTCAGAAAAGTGCAACCACACCGGAAATAATCGAAAAAATGCACGATATGATTATGGAAGATCGGTGTAAAAGGGTACATGAAATGGCTAATACTTTAAGGATATCAAAAAAACACGTTGGTTACATTTTGCTCGAGGAATTGCACATGATAAAGCTTTGAGTAAGATTGGGGCCGAACGTGCTCACTGTGGATCGAAAACTCATTCAAACGACACTTTTCAAACAGTGCTTGGCGCACTTTACGATAAAAACAAGAGATTTTCTGCATCGATAAGTGACAACAGATTAAACATACAATTACGCATCAGATTGCAAACAACAGTCCATACAATGAACACAGACAACAATTTAAAGATAAAGGCCGGATTTTCAGCTCCAAAGAACCGACGGCTGTGCCATCGGCGGGAAAGGTCTTGGCGTCGGTTTTTTGGGATACGAAAGGAATTCTGTCGATCGACTATCTTGTAAAAGGTAAAACGACAACGGGGAAGTGCCATTCTAACCTTCTAATGAAACTGGACGCAAACGTCCGTGAAAGCAGACCCGGCTTGCAGAGGAAAAAATCGTTTTCCATCAGGACAATGCACCTGCCCAAAACAGTCTTGACAATGGGAAAATTGAAAGATTTTCACTATGAAGTGCTGGAACGCCCAACCCATTCCCCGGATTCGGCTCCCTCAGACTTCCACCTCTTCCGTAACTCAAATGTTTCCTCGTAGGTCAACGTATTTCGTCCAATCAAGTGATTACGGCTGTAGACAAGTGCTTTGCAGAACTTCCGGAAGTACACCACAGGGACGGGATAATGGTACTGGAGCACCACCGCTGGATGACACAAGTGAACACTAGAGGCGATTATGTTGAAAAATAAAACTTTATTGAAAACAAATTGTCATTTTCATCATTAGGCCGAAAACTTTTCGGATCACCCTCGTAAGTTAGATATTACGAGAATGATTCGTTACCGGCCGGTGACTCCCGGGTCGAGTAACGCCTCTGCATAATCTGAACAGATTTTTTGAGTACTGAACATTTCTGGTGAACCTAAAGCGGCATAGGGAAAGAAATTAGTTTCTCCTAACCTTATTGACGAGTGAATTTCACACGAGGTACGATGAGAGTACCAAATAATTCTACGCTCACTCATCTATGAGACTGACATTAGGGTTAACGACTTTGGGTTTAGTTTTTTTGATCTCGGCGCTTAAAAATAATTTACGGTAAGTTTTCGAACTATAATTTCGAAGCAATGGGTCGCACTTGAGTACCTCTTTAACATGATGAGGCCGAAATAATTCTGAAACGTACACTTAAATTCTAACTGTTTCAAATTAAGTGAGTTAAATATTTTTGGCGATTTTTTCTCGGCAATACTTATAGCCCGGCAGTTTACACTTTTGTATCAGAAGAAATGTTTGCTGGTCATGAGATTGCTTTTAACTACCTCAGCCAACTTTCATACATAAATCTTTTCCAAGTCCCCCTTCCCATGCTATTGTATACTTAATCTTCTGCCAATGGTTTGGTATCGAGTTTGCCCTCTACCTTCCCACTCATCCCTTCCTCAAAAAATGCTGTTGCAGATAATGTGGATTTGGGAAGAATCTTTTAAGTTAAAAAAATTGGTTCTTTCTTAAATAAATTTTCAAAAGTTTATTATTAATGGAAAATGCTATAAAGAGGTGCAAAAGGTTGGAGGAAGGATACACATGAGCATTTACAACTTGTTGTGCATAAAAGTAAACAAAGTCATCTTCTGGAGTGAATATAAGCTTGGAAACCTTCCACCCCTTTTATCCCTGAATGTTTTCCTACCTAGAACCCTAATACTCCCTCAAGCAACGTCGAGGGGCCTAGCTAAATTCCTCCTTAGATTTATCCTGACTATTTAAACCACACCAGGAACACCCACTCCCTTTCACCTTTCTCACAATTGCATGTGCTCATTTGTGTTTTGGATCCTGAACCCAACTGAGAGGTTGGGGCAGTCGAGAGCTGAACCCACCCAATCTCAGTAGGGCCAGGCTATCAAGCTGAAGGCCCAAGAGAAGACACTAAGGGTATCAATAATTTACTAACTATGATTGAAATTATATTAATGGTTGGTCAATATGATGGTTCAATAAAAAAGTAAAAACTCGCACAAGAAATTGCCATAGAATGTACAATTATTTGATTTTTTATCCTCTGGTGAACTTGAGAATGTTTTCTGGCAGCCAATAGATACATAATGTGGACTATGTTCCCACATACTTTGAGTTATTCTTCTTCCAAATGCATCTAGATATCTTTCAGTATGGTCACCCATTATCTGGGCTCTAGATACAATTCTACCGGATCAATTTCAATACAAAGGATATTGACTTCATTTGCATACTATTGGAAACATAAAAATCAATATCTAAGCATTTTTAGAGAATAAATGATGCAAAAATATGAATGAATACAGGATATTTGAATGGTAATAAAATTACTGCTGGCAGCCCCGACCTGCATTATTAATCAGTTTCTCTTTTAAAAAGACAGAGTAGGGTCGTGGCATACGTGCAGAAGTCCTCTCCTTATCCCCAAGAATTAGTACTTGGGCAAAAAAACTAGGTACCAGTGCTAAGAATATGAATCTCAGTTAACTGGTGCAAGATAAAAGTAGCAAACAAGAATGAAATATGAATTTAAATGATTTTCTTTAAAAAGGCATAAAGAATTTTAAATATGAGATTTGTCTGATACCTTAGGTCAGAGAAAACCTATTCATCTCAATAAAAGTACCCTGAATAGGAATAGAAGAGAACAGTACCTAAAACTAGAATCCTAGACATTTTTGGTATTTTCATACTAATAATAAGCCCTCCCAACATTTACATGAATAATTAATAAAAGATACCATTAATTTCGTATAGATTCAAGTAAAATAAAGGAATTTTGTTTGCTTTTCAACCCAGAATAATCACTGAAAGTTACTAAAACTTTTTTTTCAAGTTTCACATTTATTTGATATTGCTTAAAAAAATAAATCATGGAGAATGAGAGATTCAACTGAAAGCAAATTATATGGGATTATATTTGTATTAAAATTCCATTGAAAGGGAACAAAAATAAACTAATTTTGAGCTTTATGCAGATAATTATCCTCATACTAGGCATCTCATTAAGCTTAATAGTGTTTTAGCAGGGCTGTGATATTTGGTCAAAGACCAGATAAATCTGATTAATGATTATGAACGGAATTTTGAAAAGCTTCAGTTAAATCTGGATGGGTTCCAAAATAAGCCTTAAACTATTATTCAATCAGTGATGTTAGAAATAGCCCAGTAGACTTCCATCTCTGCTTCCATAATATATCCTATTATTGAACTACAATTTGCTACTGCCTTCCAATAGGAATTAATTGAAGAAAAATAGACAAATGCTCCTTCAGAAAGGGCATTACCGTTAACTGGAGTATTATGCACTCAGAAAATAAAAAAAAGTTTTCACAAGGATACTGTAAGTTGCAAGATTTCATCTTTTAATCCATATTCCACAATCAATAACCATTTAGCTTTTAAGAGCAACTGTTGTATTAAATCCTCCACCCATAAAATGAGTCTTCTTGCTAGGAAGAGGAGCTGACTGTGATGCATTTGGAGATTTTCGTTGCCTCTCTTTTTTAATTCTTTCACTCTTCTTCTGTAATGTATTGAATATTAACATCTTAGATCAGTATGAAATTATTATTGAAATCTAACATTAATTAATATCAGAAATTAACTTCACAGAACTTTCTTCCTTTTAATATAATTAGAACTAGAAGTTAAAGTATCTACCTTTTCAATGACTGTTTTCCTGACATAGTGAAGTTCTTCATTTGCTCGTTCAAGATTAAATTTGTATTCTGAAGCCTTTGTTTCATACATCGTTAACTCAGCCTCAAGAGCCTGTAAAATAATTATCTAGATAGGGTAATTATTTCCCAAGTATACAATAATCATTGTGATTACTTCCAAGCCCCAAAATCCACAAAAGTCAAATGAAAATTCTAGAATGTAAGGGTTTATAACAGTTTTTGTCACTAAAAATTACCATTTCCACAAAACAATGTTTTGAATGTCAACCACAGAAAAATAACAATTAAAATTCCATTTTCAAAGGTAAATACATTTTGGAATTAAGGGAAATAAAAGACTGTTCATTAAGTGAAGTGTGTCATCAAAACAGGAAATGTGTGGGCTAATTATTGGCTTTCTGTATTGCATGGTAAATCAAGTGAACAACAGAAATCAATAAAATACCTGGAAGACCAAATTGACCTATCACAAAGGCAATGAATTTGAACACTATAACATAATATATTTACCTACACATACTATCATTTGTTAGGGCTAGAATAGCTTCCTGAGAGCCTACTGGAACCCTTATAAGTCTTTGCCCAACTTCTGGTTTTTCAGCCGTCATTTAGTACAGGCTCATCCACAAAATGCTCTTATGACCTTAACTAGTAAAGAACCATGTTCACAGAAACTGTTTCAACCAAGAAAAATTATAATAAATTCGAATTTGTTCAGAAAATAATTCAATGACAACTTTGTTCCCAAAATGCTCACTCTCTAAACTCATTCACTAAATGAAAACCATTCAACTCACACGTCATTTTTAATTAAATTAAGATAAAATACCCAAAGGCATCCATATAGAAATAGTTAATCTCTTCCCATTCTTTAACATCTGAATAAAATTTAATATTCGGGTAGCCACAAAATCAGGGGTAGCTTATAAAAAAGTAAGGGATTACTGACTTTCTTCAAGATAATAATAAAAAGAATACTGAAATATCGACTCATAATTATTAAAAGCTGAAAATGGCTGATAAGATAATAAGTATTAAAAATAAACAAATTGAGGAATGTGAAAAAGACAAAGTTTGCACAGAAGCTCTTTGGTATGGGGATTGACCGAAGTATACCACACTGCTGAACTTTTTTCTATGTGGTGCCTGTGGAACATTGTATCAAAGAAACATGGAACTGCAAATGAAATAATTTCTAAGAAAGATTAAAAATAGCATTAAAAATGAGATTGATGCATTAAGCCACCAATAAGCACTGTGCTTGACTTTTTCATTTAGAATGTTAATTTTTTACATCACATATGCCATAAATATTCTTCAGCAAGATATCACGAGGGTTTGCTTGTGTTCATGTTGTCTCAAATAATGGAAATTCAACTGTATTTTTTATTGTAAATTCTAGACATGAAATATAGGTAAATGAGGCTTTGTGGCTGATCATGCTTGAATATTTATAAAAATAAGGCAGAGAGAAATCCTGAAAGCTAAAAATACAAACAAATTTGCAATCAGTTTCCAAAAATTCTACCAATTTAAGTGAAATAATTAATAAATTAGGACATATGCTCATGGAAACAAATATCACAATTAAAGTTAGGGTAGTACTGGATGGTTAAAATGAATTTTATTCAAGTTCTGTTGATGAAAAACATTATTGAACAATAGCATGTTTCCATATAACATTTGAAATATTCTGCTTCTCGCTTTCTCACCTTTAGTACCAGAGCTGATTTGAAAAAAAAGCATTCACCTAATAGCCATTGAAAATAATATGGCATGATGATAATTTATTGAAATAAATGTTCATTTTCTTAAGGAGCATGTTGCAAAAAAAGAGATTTAAAATACATTACCATCAAGCTACATTTATTTTTAATAAGATTTGACCCAATATAAAACTATCATATTAACATGAATAGACAAACTGATGGACACTATAAAGTAATTGTTTTGAATCAATATAGAACATGAAGTTTGTCTTCAGTCATTTGTGAGCAAGTGAGTGCTTCCTAAAATATTTTTAACCTGTTCAAAATTCTTTAAAGATTATGTTGACTTTGTAGAGTCTGATCGGCTTGTTTCTGAGCTTGAATTATTTTGCATTCCTGATGTGTGTGCAATATGATACAGCCCAGAATTCAATAAATGATACATATTCAGCAGATTTAAGGAAAATTACATAAAAAGCATTTGATTTTATTTCTTTTATTTCCTTCATAGATCAATGAATCTTTGAACATGTTGAAATATATGTTACATTTTATATAAAATCACCCATTTTATTACTAAAAAAATTCTCTTGTTACAAATATCAAATTTGTTTGCTAATGTACAGACCAATTAGCATAAATTAGTCTTTTACAGAACTGTAACAGTTCATGTTTACTATAAAAAATCAGCAACACGGTATATATTTATGACATCAGTTAACAAGATATAGCTAAAAAATAATAAAATTATTTTATGCCCACTATACATTATTGATATATTTAAACCTTTTCTCTTTTCTGAGTGAAACTCCTTGTAAATAGAAATGCTCGAGCTTTCCTACATCTTTCATCCTAAATGGTCAGACAATAAGGGCACACAATTAGGATATTTATAATGGTAGAAGTAGCAGTAGTAGATTTAGGGGGAGGCAACCGACAGCTGAGGTCATCTATACTATTAGGGATAGATAGGAAAGGAGGAAGGGTGGAGGGGAACCCGGCATCGGCATTAGCCTACTCTTACGCATTGAAAGGCTCCAAGGGGACCACAGCTTAATGTCCCATCCAACAGACGGAGTACTCACTCAGAGTATTCTCCACAAAGCATCTCAAGTAGGGACTGGGATACTAATGAAAAAAAAATCTGCTGTCTCCTGGATTAAAACCCAGGCCCTCTGGGTGGGAAACCAGTGCCTCTGCACCATGCCCCCATATTTATCATGAGTTGAAGAATAACTATTGGAATAATCAATATTCCATAGACATAAACCTTTTAAAAGTGGCCCTTTTCACGATAGATATCGAACTGTAAGGACCTATCAAGGAATGACCATAAGTCTCCTCCGATCCTATGGTCAGATTATGGGCATAATCAAAGGAAAAATTACCTTAATTCAAAAGTGTCTAAAATATAATATCTTATTATATGATGCACTGCAGATTATTACTTGAACCAATTGCAAATGCATACTAAAAACTATGTAATTCATCAAAATGCGGGTAAATGACAATACTTAATGTCGGGCAAACAACAAGTTTCTCTACTTATCTATGACAATACTCAACACAATAAGTGGGAAGAGAAAATATTATTTAAATATGCTTGATAGACCAATGGAAAAGTCTCAACACCCTGGAAGAGAGGACAAAAGTGAAACAGAAAGGAAATGTTATAAAATTGGTTCAAATAATAATATTTAATTATAAATTTGATAAAAAGGCTCAACAGAGGTCATAAATATATACAAATCTAAAGTAGGCACTACTCGAGGTATCAGACCTATACATGTTACATTGTAAGAACTATATTGTACAATTATTAAATTAATTATTATAAATATTATGTAAAATAAATTATGTAAATTACCTAAAAAACTTGAAAAACATGTTTGTTCTACAGAGTCTGTGCAAAAACCATGCCAATCGATACAAGATAGAAGCAGTTGGAAACTCTCTAAACCTTCTATTGTTATGGGCCTCACGATTATGGTTTTACCTCTATTTGGATATATCTTTTGAGTTATTTGAGTATTAAAAGTGAAGCTTATACCTTGATGGTCAGATAGGAGATAGTCAATAACACTTATACTGTACAGTTCAGGACCATAATTGGTAATTACATTATCTAGGCAGGCAGAAAGTCGAGTAGGCTGTTTGTTTGCCCAGTATAAATTATAAGAAAGCAAAAGATTTTCAAGAACCTGACAATCACTAGTTTTTAGTGTTATGTCAATGTTGAGATCTCCACAAATTATGATATTGGCTTTCAGAGTCAAGAATAGGGATAGTACTAGTTTCAGTTGATTGCAGAAGTGTTCAAAAACACCATTAGGGGAGCGATACACAGAAGCAATGATCAAATTCAGGTCCTTCAATATGATCGCAGGTATTTCAAAGTGCAATTCCAGACAGAATTTGTCCAAGTCAATTACCTTGAAGGGCATACCTTTCAAGACATAAATACAGGTACCACCGTTTTTTGCTACAGATCGGCAGTAGAAAGATGCCAAGCCAAAATCACTAATGTTATACACATCAAATTCATTTTTTGTGATCCAGTGCTCATTGAGACATAGCACATATGAAACCTAGATCTGTTTTATATGCTGATGACACTACTTTTGTGCAAAAGTGTCAACATCCAGAAGATGCAAAGTTACGATCTAGCGCTACCCAAAAACAGGCTAAGGAATGGTTTGATGTTAATCATTTACAATTAAATACTAACAAAACTCAGCATATTGTGTGCAGTCTTAAATCAAAAACAACTGATATTGAAACTGCTAAAATACTAGGAATTTATATTGATACAAAACTTAATTGGGAGACTCACATCAGTCAGACCTGTAATAAACTTAGTAAAGCTGTTTATATGTTAAGAAAGCTCAACTTTATCATTTCAAATGAGTATCATTTAACACTTTACCATGCCTTCTTTCAATGTCATTTGAATTATGGTGTTGAGTTATGGGGTCATTCCCCTCATGTTAAACAAATTTTGCTACTGCAAAAGAGAGCTATTCGCTCTCTTGCTAATATACCAACACGTGATTCCTGCAAACCTTTTTTTATTAGGTATAGAATCATGACTGTATTTTGTTTGTATATCTTTAAGGCTCTGATTCATGTGAAAGTTAATCTAGAAACTTACCAATTAAGGTCCAACCTCCATAACTATTCCACAAGAGGTAAATCGAATCTAAATACTACTTATTGTAGATTGTCATCAACTTACAACACATTTCACAATATGAACATACGACTGTATAACTATCTGCCTACTCAGTTGAAATCAGATGGTATCCAGAGTTTCAAGAATAGGGTATATACCTGGTTACTTGCTCACCCACTATACTCACTGGATGAATTCTTTTGTGACAATTTTCATCACATTTAAGAAAGTATGTTTATATGTTAAATAATACTTATATTGACGACATTTAATATGGTTGTACCATTTTTAAAATGAATAAAGTATTATTATTATTATTATTTTGTGTGAAAACACATATGAACTTTACAAGATGGAAGACCAATGTTGCATGAAATTTCAATTCATCTGTCTCAACATTTCCTTTTAAATGGATCTGTTGCTGAAAAATTGACCACATTGCCAGAAGTTCACTTGATTCAAAGTAAAACGTGTGTATACAATGAAGAGCCTCTGTCGCCCATGATTTCTTTCCATTTCCAAAACAGCCCAGTACATTTGTAAAATTATCATTATGAGTGGAATATTACTTTGCCATATAAATGTGTGATAGTGGAATAAATTAAGCTGAATTCAGATGAAAATGTTGAGCTTCTTGCACATGTTGTTAGAATAGGAAGGTTTTTAGTATTAAAAAATGATATCCAATGAGCAAAATTATACAGGCCCATTGGTACAGTTTACACTCAAACTTGCAAAGCAAATTAAACACAATAAAAAATGATCAGTGGAGTTGATTGGCTAAGGAGAAAAAATGTTTTTAATGTAACGAAAATGTTTTGAGAAACATCCTTTGAAAAGGTGCCAGTCTTAGAATAAAATAGTATTAGTCAGAAAGAATAGCAAATGATTCTCTGCTACATCTAAGATTGCAATGCTGTTCATATGAAATAAAATAGATAATAGACTCATCTGTATGATACAGAATGTATACATTTTCATGGTTCTTTTTCATTAAATAGAAGTGTAAATAAGAATGAAAGAATATAGGGTGGCTATTATATGTATGACCATTAGTGGACTCATCCAATAATAATTACTGTGAAAATGGAATACATAAGCTGTACAAATCAGAAACATGCACTGATTCACATGGCTTTAGGCATTTATTCAGGTATTATGATATCCAGTTTCAAGATGATAAATGATGTGGACTTTGACCATCAAGGCAAAATCAATGTCCATGGTTATAAATAACAAACAATCAATGAATGACGATAATGATGATTCCTATGTTATTATTCCACTTTAGCACCCTTTAAATCACATGTCAAATGCCATTCCACTACAATATGTGATTAGGCTAAGAAGGCACATTCCAAATTATAATCATAGAATATGTACTATTTTGGAAATATGACAATTTTATTTCCTTCAACTTTGTTTGATTCATTCAAATTAACATTGACATATCAGTGACTGATCACATAGCATTTTTTTCAATTTTGAATACTGAACTCAGAAATAAAATCTTGCCTTGAATGTCAAAGTTGAATTGTGCCCAGTCAAAATTTTCGATTATTGTACAATTTAAACAAAAATTTTCTTGATGTGATATCAATAGTTTTAAATTATCATATGAAACAAGGAAGTAAAAAAATAACTTGAGAGAAAACATAAGAGGTGGACAACCCTGTCTTATGCCAATGTTATTTAATGATTAAATTGAGTAGAAAGAAGACAACGCTATTCCTATGAAGGATTTAATAAATTTTATCAAAAACCATCTCTATATATCAATATAGATGATTTTTATGGGTGTGCAAGGTAAGATTTTTTCCCAATGAATTGGATAAATAATTAAACATAAAATGCTTTTATATTTTGCAATACCTAATGCATTGAATCAGATAATTTTTTCATAGAGCTGCATTCATAAATAGCAATTAATTGGACAAACATGGCTGCAGAAGCATTAATCATGCCAGGAATGAAATTTTTATTACACTTCAAGCTCGTAATGCAAATCAAATTATGGCATTATATGCTCAAATATGATACTATATACTTTATTTTTGTAATATAATGTCTGTAGATGCTTCTGCAGGTCATATTTTCATACAATAATTTAAAAAATAAGTAACTGCTAGAGTGATATAAATGACTAGTGGTTTTAAAGGTGTATAGAAGGTAACAAAATCAGAAGCTTGAATTGAAATCAAGGATTTTGCAGTTAAAAATTAATTCTAGCACCGAAAGATGAATCAACCACTATCATGTCAAGCAATGGGAGAACTGTTCTTTTGATGAATTTGGGCTATTCATTTTTAATCTGCTGAAAGGTTAGTGTAACGTCAATACAAAGGTGAAAGTTATGCTTATCGCTTACACAAAGTAACTCAAGATAGTCATAGGGCTTAGAATGGACTTAATACTTATCTCTAAGTCTTTGTAGAATAGGATAAAACCCTAGGTTTAGGATAGCATGAGGCAAAGCAAAGACTTTTAATATGAAAATGCCTATTTGAGCTCCTTCCTATACACTAAACATTTTTAAGTGGAAGAGGTCAAATTAAAATACACCCTTTCTTATAACATGTATTTAGTACTCATGCAAAACTATATTTTCATTAGGAATTTTCTTCCATAAAGATTAATATTTTAGTTATTTTATTAATAATTATTTAATTATTTATAGCTTCATTTAACATTCATAAAATTCCATAAAACATCCGTAGGGAAGACCTCAGAAAGACAGTTCAGACTACAGGCTTTATAACGCTGTAGAGATTAACAATTTAACACATTTAAATTACGTAACTGTATGTAGAAAGTCACTTCATGGTAGCTTTAGATGCAACCATCAAAATATCTATCATTGGTCAATACTAAAATGTGCCTACATTTTTTATTGTAGCTTTTTAATGCTACAAGTTAAATTTATGTCATTTACATGATTTTACAGCCATTATATATATATATATATATATATATATATATATATATATATATATATATATATATATATATATATATATATATATAGGTTAACAATGAAGATCTATGGGCAATTGCAGCAAAAAGATGGAGGGAGAAGGCAAGAAGATGATCGGAATAGAAATATGATAAAGGATGCCAAGGTCCATCACAAGTAATAGAGCTACCAACAATAATGTGTTACAGGTAGAGAAAATCTATTATAATTTTACCAAAATACTATATTAAAATAGTGAAACTGTATGGTAATTAGATGTCCTCTTATGATGATAAAATACTCAGTTGATGCAGAATGGCAAATATTTTTTTAATAATCAATATTTATAATTTTAAATGTTGAAGGGACCTCACACTTTGGCCAAATGGAAATAATATTAGTTAGATCTGTTTTCAATGGACAATGTTAGCCAAAGATTATTGGCCATCAACTATCTAGCTAATATTAATAATTATGATGCTAGATTAAACATATCTGAAGACAAAGACAGTTTGAAGGCAATGGAACCTCTATCAACTAATTCAGAGGAGTATGACAAGAAGAAACTTCCAAAATTGAAACCACAGAAAGTTTAACTTAAACCAAATTATATGCATCCTGTCCTGGAGCACCTGAATGTTGTACATGTATAGGCTTCCTGAGTTGAATTTCTTAAACTTTCTAAGGAGCCATAGAGGTAGTTATGTTTATCCAGCAAGTGAATAGTTTCAAATACTGATATATAAGTAAGATTAACAATATATCTACCCAGTGGAATATTTTTGCATTGGAAAATACAAATTCCAATGACAGAATTTTATGGAAAATGCCTGATATTTTTGTAAGTTTCAATATCCAATACTTGTAACCTTTTTTCAGAATAAGGTAAGTTATTGATTTTATGATATTTGGAATTATTAACTTTCACCATTTTTCCATTTTCAATCAGTTCTCAAAATCCACCAAAAAAAATTCAGGAGTCATTAATAATATACATCGTATAGTGGGTGTAATGTAGGTGAAAATTTGACATTCAATTGCTCCTACTTAAAAAGAGTCGCAGTTCCAGCTATCCGGCATAAGCTTATTTATGCCTACCATTTGAAAGTCAAAACCAGAAATTTTCCTCTGGAGTAACATTATTTGGAAAGATTTTATACACTTTTCAATTGTTGTTATCAATCAAACTCATAATCAGCAAGAAATCAAAATCTACAGAGCTTAGCTACATGAAATACAAAACAATGTGTCCTTCCTAAAATGAAATTAATACTATTATGCGAAATTATTCTTCAATGAAGAGGAATTACCCTTATTTTCATGTAATTCAGCAGAAACCCCTACCACAACATTAATGAGCCAGTCACCTTCTAATTACCAGCTTAGAGACATTTCATACAATGCTTGGCAGTAAGTTGTTTTTCACTTAGTAATGAAAATGTTTGAAGTGGCATCTAATATTCTGCTACAAAATTCCCAGAAAATTTGTTCACTAAGTGTGGGTGTAGACTTAGTTTTAAGTAAATTATCAAGGAAGTAATACAAGCTTCGGAACCATCACAGTGTAAGGATACTTTCACCTACAGAAATTACAAGCCTAAATATGAATTTCCTGACAGGCTTGTAGAAACAATGATATATGACATTTACAACCATCAAACATTCTCAAATTTTTTCTTCCGATATGAGTTTGATAAGAAATTGTATCACTTCAGCATGCAGCATTTTAGCAGGGCACCCTACTCAGAAGTGTCAGATCTCCTAAGGTGTTCCTTTGATTGGTGGCAGAGTTGAAACCTGCAGCAACAATCAAGTACATGTATGTATCGTGCATAATTTTGGTGTATAAATGTGTCAAACTGAGTATATAACACTGTTTCTGGTATGATTTTCGCATGATTAAAAGATTTAGGCACAGCAAACCATAGACATTAAAAAACTATGTGTGGAAAAACTTTGACAAGGACAATGTTTTTACTACAGCCTTTCAATCAAAATGAAAGTAGGAGGCCTTATATATGTTTTTGAAGTTTTTTTAATCACCCATTTGCAGAAACTTGATAACTTTGGCCAAGTAAAGCATGAAAATACCACTTGAAATTAAATGGTTATGTATTTATCATGGAAAAAAAATAAAAAGTAATGTTAAAGAAATTACTTCTTCTCCATGTTTACTTAACATAGATTTATCATGAAAATATATAAGTTACCTTTGTTTTACGTTCTTGCTCACGCAATGCTACTTGAGATTCATAAATCTGGACAGCAGCATCAGGTCCAGGTAACTGTTCCATCATTTTCTGCAAAGCTTCATTTAACTTTTTGGCTTCATTAAGTTGCTCATTACGTTCTTCACAAGCAGCAGCAAGGCCTAGGATCCTCTTTTGCATCAATTGTATTCTCTGAATCAACTCATAAGTTTCTGGATCTGTGCCCTTCAAAAATAAAATTTCGCTCTGAAGTCAAGCATAGCCATCATGCACACTTCTCAGCAAGCATTTGCAAAGACTAATACAAATGAGAAACCTTGCAGTTGCTCTTACAAGAGCCTCTGAAGTTGCAGTACTTCTGAGGTTGAATGGTGGAAGCTATGGAGGAATGAATAGATGGGATACAAAGGGATACTGAAAGTAAAGAAGGATTTTCAGGATGATAACCTATAGAAGAGGACTGCATCCCCATGAGCTGTCCTTAGATTAAAAAGCATTGCTGGGAATTACATCAAATGATATGAAGTGCTGACTGAAATGTTTTCCATTACTTTTATTTATTGATTTCTCGTCCCTGTTTCTTACATCTCATTCCCAGTGATGCATCATCATGCAACAACCTGTAGACTGGTTTTGAAATCTGAGGGCAGTGAGTTCACCCCTGATTCAGCCTTCAAACCTGTGAAATGCACAGCAGTCACTTCATACCAGGTGTCGCTGACTGTGATTTCCCATGAAGTTCAAGTAACCAAAAGTACAGTAAAGAAGAAGATCCTGAATGAATTATTGTCATAGACATTCCACTGAGTAAAGGTACAAACTAGGTTCAACACAGACCCTGAAAACTATTATACTTGAATGTACCTCCTCGTGGACAACCACAAAAATGTGTTATGTGCTATGTGTAGACAAGAATAAAATTACTTTATCTACAGGCACAGAAAACAGCATGAATACTTTAAAAACAGTATCATGTTCCTCTTTGGAATAGTTTGATCAGGGGGAGGGGAAGGGGAGAAATAAAAATGTATGCTTCTGAGTGATGATAGGCAAATTTAATGGCCTCATCTAGATATATTACACCATAAAAAACCCATTTCCACAGCAATCAACCCGAAGGTTGATTTGGTAGGTGATGGTAGAGTTCACCCAGATTTAAAGCCCGATGGCATGTGAAATTCACACATCAGGGTAGGGGGGGCAGTTCCTTTCCCAGTGCGGGTTATGGTTTCCCAGGAAGACCTGGTACCTGAAAAATCACAAAGCTTGGGTGTAGCTGCAGGTGTCCAGAGTGCCTTGCCCGGGAATCGAACCCAGGCCCCTCCGGTCAGCAGTCCAACGCTCTACCCCCTGGACTACCGCGACCCATATGTCATACAAGGGTTATAAAATGAACAAAACTGTCTTTTTCAAGTGGTTAGTAGGAAAATCTAACAATAAATATTTATGCATCAATGTGCAATGTCGCAGCTGGTGAGACATGAACATACAAATGCTTATCCTGGTCCATAATAAAAATACCTCTCCTGGTTGACACAAAAACAATATGGAAAGATAAAGTCGACTGACAAAAGGATAAAAATTCAAACAGTCAAAACAATTTATAAATTCTGGTAGTCCTGGTCTGGTTCTTCCAGTTTGTAGGGCAATGGGCATGGGTCAGCCACATGGTCACAAAGAAAAATAGAAATTCCAAATCTTACTTTACACACAAAAAACACCAAACACAAACTATGATAATTCCACCAAATACATTGCTCTCGGGCATTTCTTAGGGAAGGATGATTGGGGCTGTAATGTCTGTAACTTTGAATTCATTTTTCCAGCAAAACCAGATATGGGGCTGATATACTTCTACTATTTTAGCAGGGGTGACTCTTGAGCAATGGATGACATCAGACACATTGGGGGAGGAGAGTTGGCTTCAGAAAACCATGTGGAATCCAGTTCATTTTCACTCTCATTGTAGCTCAAAAATGATGCGAGGGGAAAAGAGGAGTGACTTGGGGATTAAAAAAACTTGTTTACCTCCGACTCCCTCTTTAAATAAGCAAGGATACTGGACTCACACTTACTATTGACTAAAGATAAACAACAGATGTAATGGCTGATTTTAAAGCAGAAATCTTTCTTTGCCTTCTTAATTTTTTGAATCCCACTAAAATGCAGAATTTTCAGTGTAAACATCATTTATCTTGACCGGGATCACTGATTACTCAAATAATTTTACACAGTGAAAACTCTTCATTTTAATGCATATTAGTGGACAACTCCATTAAAAGTTGCTGCTATGGATTCTCCCTCAGTTTTATGAATAATTCCACTAGTTTGAATCACACAGATTCAGGTGTGATATTGTGGAAACCAAATATGATAGTTTTTTAAAATAACCACACAAATCCACATAGAGAAATTTATTTTTACTTTGATTTTCATGTTGCTTTGTCATATCCAGGTAAACAATGAACACAAGGGGTAAATTCACAACTATGGTATTGAAAGATAGTTTTCAGTCTCTCCTCTGGCACATATTTATGGGGGCACTAGGGGAGGGAATGCTGGAGGGTTCACCATTGGGTGAATTAATTTTCAGTGGAGGAGAGGAGGTCGACATTCAGGATGAGGGACTGCCCAAAATGGCTGCCCACCATGCATCCTCATTAGAATTGAAACTGACAGGTTGGTGATTTAATTTTCATCATAGCTATTATTGGCAGCAATGCTCTTAATATTTGTCAGCTGTCATTCAAAATTACTTCTATATTCAAATGGGATTACATTTTCATAAAAGGTGGATTTCCTATATATTGGTGTTTTTGCTCTAGTACATGAATAGTTAGGTCTATGCTATACATTCTGCCCTCTGAACTATTCTCAATAGTGGATTTAATGGAACTTCACTATGAATTTAAAATTCCTAAGAATAAATCCAGTATATTTGTACATCCCCCTTGCTTGAGAAAACTGAAGATTAGCCAGCCCTTTTGTTCATTTTTCACCAGAAGATTACGAAGTAATGCTAGAACCTGGTTGTGATAAATCTTTGTGCAATAGAATGATGCAATTATTTAAAAAGCTCACCAGTTTCATCACTTATGGCTAATTTCGATTATTTGATCATTTAATGAGCTAAGAAAACTGAAATCCATTGGCTGACTGAGAAACTATTGTTTGATCATTCAAATATCTAACTGACTTAATCAGCTCTAACCCTACTTACCTAACAACTTCAAGATTTCCCATTTCTCTCTTAATATTTATTTGGCATGTACAAAAAAGCAGGGGAAACAATCAAAAGCCCTGGACTGGACAAAATATAGAAAACAGGAAATGGAATACATGAAGATGTAGAAAAGAAATGACATGATGAGGTTAATAAATAGGAAAACCAAGAGGAAAGATTGTAGTCATTGAATCAAACCAATCCCTTACGCCCATCAAACCAATCATAGAGGATACAAACAAGCATCATGATGATACACTAAAATATCAAGGCATTAAAATACACATAAACATCATAAAATAGTTTGCTGCCCAAATTATTATTCTCTTACTATCATTTTAATAAATGCATTACACTGTGCAGAAAACCTGAAAATAACATATTGGATATCTTATGGATAAAAAAATACACTATATAGGTAGATCAATCTACATATGTTTTATGAATATCATACATACCTACTCGTCATACATATATAATTGGTACAATGGCTCACACCATCAATTGGGAAATACCAACATATTTTGTATATTCAAAGCTGATGACATTTTTCGCATAGTCTCTTACCTCTAACTTTCTCCATCGATGAACATTTAATGGATTTGTAAGCTCTTCCTCTAAAGCCTTACTCTTAAGTCTCTCCTGCATTAGATCTCTCTCAAGATGAAAAACTTCTTGCCTGAGATCAGTTGAATTACTTAAGGAACGCTCTAAAAGAGCTTTCTCTTGCCTGAAAGATTTAACAATGACTCAGAATTTTAAGACTGATCCAAAAAAGGATAAATTAAAACAAATAAAAAACTGATGCATTTACATCAGTTACGTGTTTAGGAGTAATTACAACTCCATGTATATTCGACAAAATAATATTTGCCAAATAAGCAAGAACTTATATGTAAAATCATGTTGAAAATTATTTACCTTATCCTTTTTACTTCAATTTTTAGGAGACGAATATCCTCTACTCTTTGATTGTATTGAGTTTCTCCCCTCTGCAGTGAAAACTGTAAGATTTTTACTTTTTCCTGAAGTAAAGATAGCTCTTCATTTCTACGGATAAGCTGGGTGCCCAATAAATCCCTTTCATTGAGAAGCTGTGAAATAAGTAAATTTATTCAATAATCAGGAACATACTTTGCCTATCCTTAAGAAGAAGTTCTTTGAAGCACAGCCAACATTACTTTTAAAATGAGGAGTTACCTGATCTATGTCTTTTTTACGCTTTGAGTTTTCTGTTTCGACTTCAGAAATTAACTTCTGCATTCTGTTTTCTTCTTTTAGCATTTTTTCTATGCACTGCTGAGAGTTTGATAATTCTGAATGAAGCTTCAGATTTTTTGCCTTTAGGTCCTCTCTGTCTTTTTCAGCTTTTTCACGTTCTGCAAACAATATTTAAATTGAAAAAATGAATACTAGACATTGGAATTCTAATTTTTTGGGTTGAACTGGTTTCATTTCAGTAGAAGTATGTTCATCTATTAAATGAGAAACTATGATATGAGGATAAAAAATGACTAAAATGGCTCACATTCTCTAAGTAGACTTTTCAACAACAGTTATTTCAGTTATCAATCTCTTCAAGAAAATATTGACGATGCTAACAAATATTTAGCTGATTAATGATTAAATGAATGGAATTTCAAAAGAGCTGGATTGATGCAACAAAGAAATAAATATCATGATTGCTGATAATGGTATTTCTATGCTATGTTCCTTGAATAAGCCATTATTCATCATTTAATCCCTTGTTATTGATGCAATAAGTATGTACTTGATATAAAGAGGAATACACACATGAGTGGCCTTTATTTTTTAATGTAAAAAATTTGGACTTAACTGTCTTTTTTAAATTTGTTCCTAAATTTTGAAACCTATCAAATGTTATTTACAGGTAATGCAATGGCATTGGAATGTTTCCTTCTGCGAATGTCATGTTTAAGTCTTCCATACCATATTTCCCAGTCCATAAGATCCACTATAATTTTTTAGGTTAGAATTCATGAACAATTCATGGATCATACAAGGAAGTATTTAAATGCTAACACTTTATAGGAATAAAATGATATTGTTGCATTAAAAAATTAGCAACTACATAAGTATTTATTCATCACAGAATTCTAAAAATCCATCTTCACAGAGGCTAAAAACATATGCCCAATAACATGTTTTCACTTGATTTGTTAATTTCAGTAAACCAAACGTCATCTTCACTTCCATCTAGCAAATTGCAAATTCTACATTTTTTAAAAGACTTCATGATAGTCTCATTTTTAACTTTCTGCCAAGACTTTCTCATCCTCTCACAAACACTAGAATTTGATGGTCAGTTCATTCTTCCTATCGGTATGACTTCATGAGTTTAGAGCCTCTATCCACTGTATCCACTCTTCATGCATAACTCCCTTGAATGGCTTATTGACTGAAATGTGCAGAGGCTGCAATTGAGAAGTTAATCCACCAAGAATTACGGCAAGATGAGTCCCTAGCTCAGTAGCAAGGTTTTTTTCTGACTCGGTTATATGGGCCTTAAACTAACGGTACAGTAATAGAGATGATTTCTTGAGAAGACCATCTGGATGCCTGGAACCACACCTTCTGTAACCATAGTTTCATACCCTATCCAAGGATATTTATGGTCTTTCTAACTCCCTAATAAAGGACATTATTGTGCTCATTGCGGAACCATTAGCAATGTTAGTCAATTTATGTTTTGAGACAGGAGATTTTCCAACAGCTCTAAAATATTCCAAAACAGTACCTGTCTATAAGAAAGGTGATAAAGATGATTTAGCTAACTACCGCCCCATTTCCATAGTCCCTGTTTTTGGTAAAATTTTTGAAGCTATTATGAAAGATCAAATATGTAATTTTTTTGAGTTAAATAATCTCTTTTCCAAATCCCAGTACGGCTTTCGATCTGGGAAATCTACAATTTTGGCAGTAGAGTCCATAGTTAATTATGTCATTAATGCATTTGAAGAAAAGGAATCAGTCTCAGTGACACTATGTGATCTTAGTAAGGCCTTCGACTGTGTTAATCATTCAATATTACTAACAAAGCTAGAATATTATGGTATTAAGGGAGTTGCACTGAAACTAATGAAGTCATATTTGGATGATCGCCACCAATTGGTTGAACTTGATGGCTGTCAGTCTGCAGCTCTTAAAGTAAAATGTGGTGTACCACAGGGCTCTGTGCTTGGCCCAGTACTTTTCATTATCATGATTAATGATTTGCCCTGTAATATGAAACCTAGATCTGTTTTATATGCTGATGACACTACTTTTGTGCAAAAGTGTCAACATCCAGAAGATGCAAAGTTACGATCTAGCGCTACCCAAAAACAGGCTAAGGAATGGTTTGATGTTAATCATTTACAATTAAATACTAACAAAACTCAGCATATTGTGTGCAGTCTTAAATCAAAAACAACTGATATTGAAACTGCTAAAATACTAGGAATTTATATTGATACAAAACTTAATTGGGTGACTCACATCAGTCAGACCTGTAATAAACTTAGTAAAGCTGTTTATATGTTAAGAAAGCTCAACTTTATCATTTCAAATGAGTATCGTTTAACACTTTACCATGCCTTCTTTCAATGTCATTTGAATTATGGTGTTGAGTTATGGGGTCATTCCCCTCATGTTAAACAAATTTTGCTACTGCAAAAGAGAGCTATTCGCTCTCTTGCTAATATACCAACACGTGATTCCTGCAAACCTTTTTTTATTAGGTATAGAATCATGACTGTATTTTGTTTGTATATCTTTAAGGCTCTGATTCATGTGAAAGTTAATCTAGAAACTTACCAATTAAGATCCAACCTCCATAACTATTCCACAAGAGGTAAATCGAATCTAAATACTACTTATTGTAGATTGTCATCAACTTACAACACATTTCACAATATGAACATACGACTGTATAACTATCTGCCTACTCAGTTGAAATCAGATGGTATCCAGAGTTTCAAGAATAGGGTATATACCTGGTTACTTGCTCACCCACTATACTCACTGGATGAATTCTTTTGTGACAATTTTCATCACATTTAAGAAAGTATGTTTATATGTTAAATAATACTTATATTGACGACATTTAATATGGTTGTACCATTTTTAAAATGAATAAAGTATTATTATTATTATTATTATCCATCGATCCTTTGGGATGGGCATAAATATGCAAAGTATGATAATGAACAAAGCATGCTGACATTTTTGACTTCAGATGTGCCCACTGGGATGGTAAAATACCATTAATTAATATTCCTAATAGATAATACAATGCAGACTACCATGAATTTCCAGAGCTGTGTACAATATTCCTAGGTAGCACTCCATGCGGAGGAGCGTAAGTCCATAACCCTGGAGCTATCTATCATTCAAGATGGCTGTTAAAAGCAATTTACGCTTTTAAAATCTTCATATTCAATACAAAATTTCCACTCACTGCCTGTAAAACAAGAGTAGCATGGGGTTTGTTCAAGTTCATCTGTATGTTAAGGCATGGTTTGAAGCCCATGGTGCTTCATCTGCTAATCTTCAAGATCTATTATTCCAGCCTGTAGGCATACTGTTAGGTAGATGGAGATGTTACCAAAGAAACAATCACCAAATTCAGTCATCATTTGTGATGCTTGCATGAATAATCAATGTCTACGTTCTTCTTTTACTCTGCTGTTTGTGAAGAGTCAAAAAGAAACAGAAATCAAGAGACAAGAACTTGTGAATCTTCCCCAGAAGCACAAAAGCACCTGCAAGTTCCACATGAGATCTCTAATTAGGCAGACACAAAATAAGACTTCATCTCCATGAACTTGGTTGTTATCTTTAATGACTTCAAGACCTGGCTTTCTGAATTTGACTCGGTGTCGTGGAGGAAATGAGGGAACGCCAGGTGAGGACTAATAGAGTGAACTTTCTGAAATTTGTTCACTGTGTCACATAACAGACCCACTCTAATCCAAGAAAGCAGAAAAGTAATAAAAAAAAAGATGAAGGCAGATGAAACTTGTGGCTACTACAAAAAGTGAAGGGATGCAGAAATATTCATCCAAATGTAAAAGATATACTTCTATAATGTAACATTTTAAAGATTTTCACGGATACATATACATGCATGTGTCACTAGCATTGTCATGCCATTAATAATTATCATTACTATAATGTAGATAATATATCTAATTGTGTATCACAAAGTCAATGTGAAAACCAGTGTCACTAAAATTGATGATAATGAAATCAAAACTCACATTTTTTTCAAATATCACTGACTTCAGACATGTTGTGCCACCTCTAACCAATCTATTCAAATCTATTGACCAATCAAGCTGAAAATTTACAAGGTGTTTTCTATTACAGAAAGGAAATAAAATAGAAAGTCAGGAAAAGTTTTCAAGAAAAAAATGTTTACCCCATACATATCAGGTATGGGTAGTCCAGTGAGTAGGCCTATGGACTACAGACCGATCCAGGGAAAAAATAGGGGGCACAGGGAAAGGAACTACTCTGATATGTGAATTTCACACACCATTGGGTTTAGTATTAGGTGAGCTCTGATCTCACCTAACAAATCAACCTTCAGGTTGATAGCTGTGGTTTTAAATAAGGGCCACCCCAATACATACAGAGAGCTAACTATTGCTGTAGTTTCATTAACATTGTAAGTATAATTAAAATTTAAAAAAATATATTTCCCACCTAAGTGGCTATCTGTGATATTGTGATAAAGATTTCAATGGATTAATGACTACTCTTACCAATAAGATACAACTTAAACCAATTAGCTACCTGATATAATAAAGTATATTAAAGTAATAATATCAGGGTGCGATGATTGTATTTTCATGAGGTTAATTAGTTGATAAGCATAACTCATTTAGCGTAATAATGAACAATAATCATGTGAAGGAATATCTGCTGTAGGTAATTACCTCCAGACTCTTTCAATAACTGCATTTCCTTTGTTGTGATCTCTTCTTTGATCTGTTCCACCTGGTGCGTCATCACTTTCAACTTTTGCTTAAGTTCTACAATTTCATCCTAAAGGTAAGAATGAAAGGTAGATCAATCGCTTTGGTTTTTTCTGATAAAATGGTAAAAGTAAATACTAACAATAGTGCAATATAGTCTCCCTCAGGGAATATCAACACCACATTGGCTAGGTTGGGTTTAGACATTACTATGGAAGCATACAAGACTAATCAGTAGTATGGTTTGCGATTAAATAATTTTAATAAAAAAGTGTTTATTTTACAGCTTTAGCACATCAATTTAAGGAAGGTAAGCTACAAGGCTTAGGAATGGTTTGATATTAATTATTTACATTTAAATACTAACAAAACTCAGCATATTGTGTGCAATCATAAGTACCAATAACTGATATTGAAACTGCTAAAATACTAGGAATTTATATCGATACAAAACTTAACTAGGAGACCCATATCAGTCAGATCTGCAATAAACTGAGTAAAGCTGTTTATATGTTGAGAAAGCTCAACTTTCTCATTTCAAATGAGTATTGTTTAACACTTTACCATGACTTCTTTTAATGTCATTTGAATTATGGTGTTGAGTTATGGGGTCATTCCCTGCATATTGAACAAATTCTGCTACAACAAAAGAGAGCAACTCACTTGTTAATATACGAGTACCACCACATGATTCTGGCAAAACTTTTTTTATTAGGCATGGAATCATGACTTTATTTAGTTTTTATTTCTTCCTGGCTCTGATTCATGTGAAAGTTAATCTAGAAACTTACCAATTAAGATTTCACATCCATAGCTACACTACAAGAGGTAAAGCAAATCAAAATACTACCTATTTAGGTGGTCATCAACTTAGAACACATTTTATAATGTGAATATATGATTGTACAACTATCTGCCTACTCAGTTGAAATTGGATTGTATCCAGAGTTTCAAGAATAGGGTATATACCTGGTTACTTGCTCACCCACTTTACTCATTTGATGAATTCTCTTGGGTCAATCTTCATCACATTTAAGAACTTATGTTTATATATTAATTAATATTTATATTGACCATACTTAATATGGTTGTACCATTTTTCAAAATGAATAAAGTATCAATATTAAAAAGGCAAGATGAGAAGAATAAAAAAATTATACCATCAAATAAGAGAAAATTGAGGGTAAATTGATCGCATTAAACATTTCACTAAGGAGGTTCTATGCATAATAATATTAGTTAAAGATGAAGTTACCTATACTTACATATATATGAGAGATGATTATAGCTGTCCATCAAAAAGGTAATCTAACGATTGAAGGTATGCTTTGGATGATCCCTCAGAACTAATGTAAGATGTGTATCATATGAAATGCACTTATTTGAGTTATATTTCCTTTCACACCTTTCTTCATACCTTTATACTGTCTAAAAAGTCTATTCTATTCCCCCTAACCAACTTACAAACATCATTCCTCCTAATTCTACCTTTAACATCCTAAAATTTCTCAATATTTCAACTTCCTCTTTTCTGCTACCATATGTAAAACTTCATTTCCAGTTGTCCTTTATGTTCAAAATATTGTCTCCATTCTTGGCTGCACCCAACTTTCAAAATTATACAAACTGCACTTATCCTCTTGCCTCCAAGACCAGGCTTTACATACATAAAGAGCTAGGCAATATACTAGCATTTATTAATCTTTTCTTCACCTCTTTACTTAGTGAACCAAGCATAATTTACTATCTTCCAGGAAATACTTCTTTTGTCAATGTTATTCTTCTTCTGATATACAATTCCCATTTTCTCCAAAATTCTGTCAAAATATGTGACTTTACCCACCTGCTATAGTTTATTTCTTCTTACGTTAATATTTAAGTTAGCCTTTCTCTCTGAGAATCTCATTACTTTGGTTTTCTTCAGGATGACTTTCATCCCATAATTCTCACATTCCTCAGGTGTAGCGGTGAATAATCACTGCAATCCCTTGGCTGTCTAACTTGTCCATCTGTAAACCAGACTAAATCATCTCACTGCCTCTTTTATTCCACACTCAAGCTCTTCTCATGCCACCCTTAAGATTATCTCAGTTTTAAGTATTGCAAGTAAAGGTAAATGTTGGAAGGTATCAGTATTTATGGAAAACCCTGAATTACTTTCTAACACTGCACATCCTGACTCTACCTCCTCTACCATTACTTGTGTCACCTTATTTATATACAAATAAGTTGCCTATGCTTCCAGTCTACTCCTATATCATAAAATATTTGCATCACCTGTATCCACTTTATTTCGTTGAATGCATTCTCAAAATTAGCAAAGACATCCTAATTATATGATATATATCCTAAGTGATTGTTTGCTCCATAATGTAACTTTCTAATGATGATTCTCAAAATTACCTTGGCAGAATGTAAAAAAAGTTAATTAGACGTAACACACTGCTGCCTTAATCTTTTTTGAGATAGGGATCAAAATTGATAAGATTAAATTTCATGGAAAAACTCCTTCCTCATAAATGTTAAGTTTAATTCCAAAACATTTTTTCCTTCCATTTTATCCTTAACTCTTTATTAATTCTACAGAGATATTATCTATTCTTACCACTGTGTTTGGCTTCATTTGCCATAGTGTCTTTACTATCTATCAATTATCCCTGGACCCAAGTAATCCTCATCTAAGGCACATTTCCTTATAATGTCTAAACCAGCTGGCATAATCTTGCTATACACTGACCTACTTGAATAATTTTTCTACATTCTTATCTCTGAACTTTCTCCATATTCTTGCACTGCTCTTTCTATCCTTTCTTGACCTTGCTTTTTTCTCAACTGAGTTAATTATTAACTATCTGTACATTCTTCTCTCCATCATCATGTTAACAAACTTCCATTCCTGTCTCTCTTTCCATGATCAATGGATTCTTTAGTCCAGGAGTGTTTATAATTCTGATTGTTTCCTATGCTGCTGTTTCTATCCCATTTTTAAGGCCTATTCATCTTTCCTCATTAGTTCCCCCTTATTTCATATTTTAACTAAGTTTTTCTTGACATCCATGGCTTTGTAATTTTCATTATTATATTCAATCCAACTTTATTTTGTTATGATTTTAAGGCATAAAAATCATTGTCAAGCTTTTATTGATAAAATGAAAAGGATTTCATTTTAAGAAAAACAAGACAACTGGTGAACAGCAAAAAGATCAATAACATAAAGTTGGTAACCAAAGATTGACAATAAATAGGTTACCATGAAATTATGCCAACAGTAGAGAAGTCTACATCTGCGTGAAGAACAGTTAAAACAAAAACATCTTTAGTGATAAGAAATACCATAACCTTATCAATGTGGGCCATGATCAATGTGTTTGGTACTGTGCTCTTCGTTACAAGGGAGTAATGCTCATTGCTTTATTTGGCACCTAAAATGAAAATATGAGGACCAGCAGTATTTTGCTTTTTAATATAATAGTGTGTCCTACTGATTTGTTAGCAAGATAATATTATTTGCACAATACTCTCCAAGAATGAAATTATCCAGAATATCCTACTGAAGTTTTGAGAATGATTTTGACTAACCTTTGCTTCCATGAGGTGCTTGCTGAAGGTATTTCGTTCAGACCACACAGAATCAAATAAATTTTGCTGCTGCTTCAATTTACATTCCAATTCATTCATTTGCTTTTTACCATCGGAAATGGTAGTTTGAGCATTTTTAAGTTCTTCATTAACAGTCTGCAACTCTTTATTCATATCAATGAACAAAGCTTGAACTCTAAGGGAAGGAAAAAAATTAGAAATTATTAAAAACAAAACCTGCTCATAAATAAATCTGCTTAATTACTATGAAGAGTTGAAAATAAACGCTCATAAAATTAGAACTGATGAGTATCAAGTAAGTGTTTTCGATAAACTCACTTGCCCAACGAACAGGACAGAACACAAAAGTATGATTAAAATTGTTTTGAAGGTTTCCATGGAATGCTGTGGAAGAATATATATCTGTTGGGACTTCATCCACGCATAATATTTTAACACAATGGTTTCACCAGCATTCCAGTTGACCTCTTCAGGTGAAGAACACTGGAAAAACCGTTGTGTAGAAGAGCATTATATACATGTATGGAAAAAATCCTGAGCAGAAATGTATTTAACAATAATGAGGTGTCAAATACGTATGCATGTGCTAAACAGCTACAGTAGTGTTTAGGTTGTTACAAATATTTAAAAAAATTAACTGGAAGTTGATAGTAAAATTATCTATACAAAAATACAATTATGCATTGTATTAAAAGAAGCAGACATCAACTTTGGTGTTATGTTACCATTGAAAGCAGCTTATTGGTTAAGGTACTTTTCAACAAGCATGGGGACTAAGGACAACTGAGCCTTGCCTCATGCGACACAAGTTCTAGAAACACCCTATTTTACCATGGACAATTTTTTTGTACTCTGTTACTTCCTTCCTCATTGAATGCAATCCAGCATTACTAATATTTTCCTGCTCCTACCTTGCTCACACAAATTTCTTTCTTCTATCATTCTTTAGCATTGTATTTCCGTCCAATATGCACTACACCCACTTATTTTGCTTCTATTTCTATGAAAATCTTGCTCCCTACCTCTAACATGACTAGGGGTTCTTTGTTTGTTTTCATATTTGACCATTTTATATTTTCAATTCTTCTTCATACCCATTCCCTGTCCTCAAGCTATAAAATTATACTTCATATAAACCTTTTACCTAATCTTTTCTTCACTTACAGGTATGTATTTAAAGTGTCCCCGCCATTACCATACCTTCATCTTTGCAATTATTTTCTTGCATAATACAATTCTTCTCTTAATGTCCTTACTTTGATGAACTTTACCCATCTTAGTCTAAAGCATTTCCTTCATAAGCAAACTTTTCTACCTAGTCTAAATTCTGCCCTCCAGCCTTAATAGCTAACCTATTCTTCCTATTTCTTGAAAACCTCATCGCCTTTGTTTACCTAATGCTGATTTACTTCCCATACCTAACACATTTGTTCATAATTAACTCAGCAATGATTGACTGTAATCCATATACAGAATGGCTGAATAAAGATAGATCATCTGCAAATAATAGATTTGATGCATTCCTCACCATCCATCATTCCAGCCTCCAGCCCTTTCCATGCCTCTCTTGCCATTTGTTCTGCGTGTGTGTGGAAAAGCACTGATGACAACAGACAGCCTTGTCTTATCCCCTCCCTACTCCTGCCCATCTGGAATCTTATCCTACTACCTCAACTTATCCAGCCTGAGGCATGCATAGGTTTCAGATAAGTTGCTTATCCCTCTGGTTTACTCCGACCTTCTGTACATTTATTAATTGTACCTGAGTAACTCTGTCAAACACCTGGAAATCTACAAAGGAAATACATCCTGGGTGTATTTTATATTACTTACTACCATTATAGCTCTTCAATTCACCTTCAAATATATTTTCCCTAATTTTTTTAACCCATAACCAACCTTGCCAATATAATCATTTTCTCTCTTCTTCATCCTATTTTTGATTATTCTAAGCGTGACCTACGTTTTCTAAATGTGAAATCAAACTTAAGCTTCTTGTCCCCACACACTGCTCCTATTCCCTTTCTTGAGATGACAATTAATACAGATGAAAAAATAAATATTAATCATACAAAAGTAATTGAAGAGTTCTATCAACGTAATATCTTTAAAGAAAGGATATTTAACTAAAGTTTCAATTTATCATTTCTGGTAAAGCATGATGAAATAAATTTCACAATTATCTATTTAGTCAGTTTAACTTTCAGGTGCGTGAAAAACTAATAAGATAATTATAGATCAAGCTTTGAACGAGGGCAATTCGAAAAGTAAGACCCCCTATTTTTTTTCATGAAAAATCAAATTTATTCTCAACTTTGTTTGCATCACTAGAAAGGTTGAGCATTTAGCTAATTTTCTGCATAGTGGCCTTGAAGATCAATAACTTTTTGCATTCCTGTAAGCAGCTTTTTAATACCAGCATCATACCTTTCTCCCACCACATTGCGAAGCCAACTGACGACTGCTTCTCCAATATAAATTCATTGCCATTTAGAGAAAGTGTATGGTACGAAGTGTATGGACATCAAAAACGTTCAGAAGTGGTACAGGGAGTTTTTTGATGGCCAGGGAAACGTCCACGATGAGCAGTGGTCGGGGAGGCCGAGTTTGCCTGAATCAACGGTGGCTCAAATTGACAAGATGTTGTGCAATAACCGGAAAATTACCCTTCATGAGATAAATGAAGGCCTTAATGAAGAGAGTGGCTACTTCTCCGTGCAGAATATTGTGTCTGAGGTCCTCGGTTACAACAAGGTGTCTCACCAAAGGAGTGTGTTTGCATCATGACAATGCACGTCCACATGTGTCACATCAAACGACCACCCTACTCAATGAATTCGGCCGGGATATCATCAACCACCCTCCTTACAGCCCGGACGTTGCCCTCAGCGACTACTACTTGTTTCCCGCTCTCAAAAAACACCTTGGAGAATAGAAATTCAAGTCAGACGAGTAAGTGCAAGAAGCAGTTGTCAGTTGACTACATGATGCAGCAGGAGAAAGGTACGAAAGGTATTAAAAAGCTGGTTACAAGGATGCAAAAAGTGATTGACCATCAAGTCGACTATTTAGAAAAATAGCTAAATGCTCAGTCTTTCCTACGATGTACACAAAGTCTAGAATAAATTAGATTTTTCATGAAAAAAAATTGGAGACCTTACTTTTCGAATCACCATCATATATTAAAGAATTAAAATGACAATAAAGCATTACTAATTATAAAATTTGAACATGGAAAATGTCCAGACAATTTAAAAATTGAATTCAACATATCATACATTTTAAAGTTGAATAATCAGAAATTATACAACTAGCTATGAACTGAATTAAATACTTAATAAATATATCTCTTACTTGATTAACATCAGATTTAAGAAGTGATAAATGAGTTAAAATTATTATAGGGATAGCACCGCAGAAAATTTTAAAACAAAGAGGATGTTACATGGATAATTAGATTTGCAGTTAGGGAAGATTATAATGAAATACTGTGTACATATATTGGTAGGAGGTAGAGTCATAGACTTAAAAGAAAGATGAGGAAAAATGATTGAAATTTAAAGATCACTTGGAAAGATAAGGTAGGAAATGGGAATGTATTGGAAGAGACCACAAGAAGACACTTTTAGGGACAATAAGGAAAGACAAAGCAAGCTGTATAGGTCAAACATCAAGAGGATAAGGTTTGTTAAAGAATGTTATTGAGGGTACGGTTGAAGGAGAGAAGGAAAGGGAGAGAAGAAGTATCAAGATATTGGATGCTGATCTGAGAATGGGAATCCACTATGGTAAAATGAAGAGAATTACAGAGGAAATGTGGCAGCAAAAAATAAGCAGGCAAATGAATGCCGATTTTGCTTAAGAAGCAGATGAACTATGATGGTAATGACCTTTTACTTGTACTTTCAAAGTAGAGAAGAGGAAAATACAGATATAATGTGCTGGATTTCAAGAAAACAGGCTAAAGTTTTTCTCCCAGTAAACGATACTGAAATTAATGGTATATTGAAAGCTTGTTTATAATAGTTTTTCAACCCATATTGTCAATATCCAGGAATCTGATAAAAATACCTCTTTTTTAAAGTTTTTATAAATTTGATCTGAATATTTTTATTAAAAAGATACTCTACCTGTTATTCTCCTTCATGAGTTCCCTAATTTGGGTGCTTTTTTTGTTGAACTCCTCTGTTAATTGGTTCATATTCTTAACTAGCACATTTTTATCATGCTTCTCAGTCTTGAGTTCTTCATATTGCTTTGAATTTACCCCTAAAAAATATGAAAGTGCTGAAATTAAAACTGACAAGTCATGGAAGAAGGATTTATTCAAATTTGAAGATAATATTTGGTAGTGGAACCTCGACAAAGAAAAGTAAAATGTATTCAGAACTTAGTCATATAAACATATGTATATGTGAATGAAACTTAGTGGATAATCCAGTGCAATTATTAAGTGCTCTAGGTGCAGCATGGTGCAAAATCACACAACAATCAAGATCACAAAATATCCTGAAATCCAGGTCATGCAAAAAAGCAGCTCTAGCGTGGAATTCAAATTTTCTCATTTTTCTCCTTTAGGATTTTAATATTAAATGTGTTGTATATTTATTTTACATTACATTTATAATGCACATTATATATTTATACTGGCATATATAGTTATACTTATTTACTCTTTTTGCCCCAAATGATGCATCTGCTGCTAAACTATTGATGATGTTAACATCAGATATGATGTGCCATATGAAGGATATTATTGATACTAACATTAGCTTTCTTTCCAAAAGAATTCCAGCTTTGGCAGAGGGACAACAGTTATTATTGGCTGGGTTTTCTGCGGTGCACTAGTTTCAACGCTTAGGCATCATCATCAGATTGAAACTAGTAGTACAAAAATAAAGAACAGTGGAAAAATACATGGTGCTCTTCATTTAATGATCCAGATCCCTACTCAAGGTGCTTTGTGGAGCGCACTTTGAGTGAGTACGTTGCCCATCAGATAGAATGTTAAGCTACAGACCCCTTGGCACCTTTTGTTAAGAGTAGGCTAATGTTGATGCTGGGTTTCTCTCCACCCTTCATCTTTTCCTGTCCATCCCAAATGGCGCAAATAACCTCAGCTATCAGTCGCCTCCCCTAAAAACTACTACTATGATCAATTCAGAAATTGCAAAAGTTAATACTTTTCCCTGGATATTCAAGTGAAAGTTCCTCCTCTTTCGATCAAAACATCCTGGTGTTTGGTAAAAAAAAATGCAATTAAAGTATGCAAAAAAGTATATATAATGCATAGTGAAAAAGCACATCTAATACAATTCTGAATGCACATTTTGAGCGAATATAGCGCTGCTTGGTAAGACCAGTTTCTCAAAGGTATCTGCCTTCCTTCACATGCCTAATTCAGATATTGATAAAGTTTTCATGCATACCTCCCTGAAAGAAACTGGAAAGGGATGAATGATATTCCAGAGAGGAAATTGAAGCAAGGGAAATTTTAAGGCAACATACTGAAAACACACTTCATATTTTCTAGGTATCATTTTCAGAATCTTGCCCAAACTGAGACACAAACCAGAATTTAAACTAGATCTGGTTAAAGATAATTGGTGAGACCATGCATTACTTAGTGGAATATTTTCACATTCATGATGAAGAGAAATGAAACTTTGTACTAGTCCACATGATATTTATGATGACATGATATACATGATAGCATGATAAAATCTGCTCCTTCTAGGGTTACATTTAAGAAATACCTAAAACATTTTCTTATAGATAATTTCTATTATAGCGTGGAAGAGTTTCCAGAATATTTGGAACATTGAAACAGCTGATTGTTTGTTCTCTGACTTGTCCTATATTTTACTTTGTTGTCCTGGAACCAATAACATTTATTTTATTTATAACAGTTAACTTAAAGGCCATTTTCAAGGTATAAGCATTTTCTATGAGATATAGGCATTGAGTCCTAATTCATTTTATGAAGGAGTAAATATAATAATGTATTGTGTAATGATCTGTAAAATTACGAATCTTATGAATCAACTAGATAAGGTTTTCCAAATCAAATGTATGGATTATGGCAACTTATTGTTTTAATTGTGAATAAAGAGCATGTCATTAATTTTGATGGGGCAAACTTCCAGCTAGGCTACTGATTTCAGGTCAGCTGTACAAAAAATTGTATTGGTAATGAATATTTGGACAAAAACAGTTTGGGAAACATTTACTAAGAAGTAAATGGTAATGATTCAATTTTGTGACTCTATTTTGATGAAAGAGAAACATTAAATAGATTGATAGAAGTAATTAAAGGGTGATCAAATACTTTCATAAGTAGCAATAATATGTACATAATGGTTATGATGCATAAATTAAAGTAAAATATACTATAATATCAAAGCTACATACTTAATAAAAAATTATGGAAACCTGCTATACATTCAAGAGAGGTTACCCCTTTCAGGGGTTACATAATTTGAAAATGTAATTGAGGCATTACATATAATGATTTCCCAAAAACTGGTCATTTAGTACAGCATGCAAGAATATATTTTCTGATTCTATCACTGCGAAGGAGATCAATAGATAGTATGGCATATAAAGCTCTTAGTGCCTGGGGAATGGACACTTTCAGAGCAAGTTGTATTAACTTCAACATTTGTCCTCCTGTAAACCAGATAAAAATCATGCAATCTTCTGACAGCAATAAATGGGATAGCGGGGAGTGTGGCTAAGGTGTTTTGTGCTCATCCAGAATATTAATTAGGTAGATAATACCACAAAATAACCATAATTGTTGATGAGATAAGCTTTAATTAATTAAACCACAGAACTCTGTGGCAAATACTAAACCAAACATCTATGATAGGGTGAACTGAACTCTTTTAGAAATCAAAAATAATGATAGGTAACAATAGATCATAATGGGTCAACTTTCATCTATGTATGCTTTCCGTTGAAATTAAAGTACGCTTATTTCATTTAAAAGAAAATAATTACAAAAGTTGTAAATTATCAGATATAATTTAATGACAATTAAATTCATTACCTCCCTAACTTTATAGAAATTGCATTAAAAGAGCTGTAGGGAAATGTTAAATAGGTGAGATAGTTATGCTTGGCAATTAAAAGTCTTGGCAAAAAAAACTTTTACTGGTAAGTGGAGACCATTTTTGATTTCTAAAAAAATAATTTGTCAAAATTAAATCTTATAATGTTGTGAAGCCAACTCATCCATAGAGTGATTGATAAAGATAAATTGCATGCTCACTCTGGTATTTCCTTCTTTTTAGCATCTACAAAAATCATCCCCCAAGAGCAAACACTTGGCACAAGCATTTTCATCTCATGCTTTCTTATGGCTAGAATTTTGACAAGATTGTTTACCTGATAGCCTGCGTATTTGATTTTTTAAAATTTCCCTTTCTCTTGTGAGTTCCTCAATTGATCTTTTATTAACCTCCTCTTTTTTCTGCATCATTTCTACTTCTCTTTTATATGTCGTCACTTTCTCTTGTTCCTGAGCAAGCTCAATACTTATCATGCCCTTGGAGTTTTCAAGAGTTTGCAGCTTTTTTGTCACAAAGTCTGCCTGTCTATTTACTTTAGCAACTTGCTGGCTTAGGAATTCTACCTCCTCAAGTTTCATCTGCTCATATGTTAAACAGAAGGCATTTCATCAAAACTGAATTACAAGTTCATTCACTTTTTAAAAGGTGAACTTGAAAGCTTAATGTATAAGGGCCACAAGAGTTTGCCTTTTTGAAGGGAAGATGGTGTGACTCCCAGCCAATTGGTGATCAGCTTGAATTCTGGATACAGAGAGCACTGTTACACTCCTCTAGAAGTCAAAGTAATATCGGATCACTGATTGGCCAGGAACCATGTCTTAAAAGACATCCTTATGTTGGCCAAATTGTAGATAAATGCAGAAACACACTAGCCACTCAACTCCCTTAGTTCTATCAATATACAGCAATGGAAATAAAAATGTTGCAGAAAATCGGAAAACACACACTGTGAAACCTTTAAATTTAAAAGTGAGAGAGTATGGCTCACCTCAACTTAAACTAAGCCTATGGATTTAGGTGACTGTTCTCCTGTCTAACCCACTAATCATTTCCTAGATATATCAGTACCAAGAAAAATCACACAACCTGGGTGTGGATGAACGTGTTTCAAGACAAAACTCAGATAATACCAGGATCATCAAAATAGGTAACAGGTCATTTAAGAATGGCATTTTGTAAAATAAATATGCATAACTGAAAACATCTTAGACATAATTACAGTTATTTTCTTCTTCTTCCTCTCAGCCTTATCCCATGCATATGGGCTTGGCATATTTACAATTACTTCATTCAACAGTAATTATGAAGATGATACATATTTTCCATGCACATGTTTTGCAACTAATTTGCCCTTCAAGTGAAACATGCATACAGAAAAATGGCTTAATTCATGAGGGCTAATTACCATATTTCCTGGTCAATTTGACACACTTTTTTTACCCTAAAATGTGCTCTAAAACCAACCTGTGTCTTGGGGACCAATGGTATATGGACGTGACTACCTACTATAAGTTGCAAGCCAATTCACCACGAAAAATAGTTTATATTAAGTATGTTTTCTCAATTTCAATAATAACATAATAACATAATGTTGAGCCAGTTGATATATGATCCTCAGCTCATGATATATCCTCAGCAGTACTTCCTAAAAAATTCTCCAATAAATCACAAATATATAAAATTTAGATACATCTTACAAGTGGTGCTGCTGAGAAACTTACACGGAATGGGTTAAAGGGGATTTCGCCCCTCCGCTCAAGTATTGGGCCTTTTGTGGTTAACTTGAAGTCTACAGGCACTCAATCGTACATAGTAAGTGCTCAGTATAAGATGAATGTGTAATACATTCCTTTCCATTTAGTGTGTACATATGCTTTTACACATAGAAACTAAGCATGGCATAAAAAGTTAAAATTAGAATAATCGCATGGGATCAAAAGAGAGAACTGTCATACTGTATCACACTAAAGGTTGAAGTCATGAATTAAGCTTCAGAATATAGAGATAGGGCAACTGATGGGCATTTTGGCCCACCTTCAGCTGAGAAAATGATACGAGCATGGAGGAAGCAGAAAATTGATTACTGAATGCAGATAGGAATAAAAAACTCAATATTCTCCCTAAATAGCAAAAACTTGAAGAACATGTCAAGAACTGGATAAAACACAAGAAGAATGGGATTAATGTTTTAGCAAAAGTAATTTTAACTGAAGTGAAAAAATTAGCTATAGACTTAGCTATTGCCGATTTTACTTGGTCTACATTTTGTATGAAAGATTCACAAAGAGAAATTGTCTCAGCATGCATACCAGGAATACGAAAGCACAAGAACTGCCACTTAAAAACAAAAGAAAGGTTTACAGATTTCGCAGTGAAAATAAATGCATACATATTTGATTTTAGCAGCAAGTAGGATGAATTTCTGAGAGTTTATGATAAATAAATGTTTACACAGTAGCTAATTCTTTAATGTAAAAATTCTAATTTCTTTCTATGAAGTTCTAGCATTAAAATATTTTTCAGTCCGATCCAAGAATTTTTTTGTAACTTTTAACCTGAAAAATCTTAGTCCATCTTATGAGCCAGAATATATGGTACAGTATTACTTGTGTGTTTTTAGAATTAAGTATTAATAGCAACTAATTGTTGTAATATTATCATATTAGTAAATATGCATAAAGCTAATACTGTAGAGACTCTTAAATGTTAAATAATAACAAATATGTATTATGGATTGTTTGTTGAAAAAGATTTTGAAAACTTTTTCATCAGGGACTACGGACCCCATAAAGTGGCCAATAAAAGGCCAGATTTAAGTAAGATATTAGCAGCGTCCATGAAAAAGCCCAAAATGCCATAAAAATAAATATACATTCCAAAAATGATTTTGGCAAAAGAATTTTAATTAGAGTAAATGAATGAGAACACTGCAAGCTTTACAAGGAAAAATATGGTCTTACATAGATAAGAAAACCATAGTCTTTCAATCAGGGAAAATTGAGTCCAAGCAAGTCCAAGTCCAGCAGTTCATGAGAAAATAAAAAATTAAAGCAGAGGCAGAAATAGGTAGTCAGGACTGATTGCTGAAAAAATTCTTTGGCAACTTATGATTTATCATACTTGGATCTGCATTTTATGAATTCCATGAATATGCATTTTCTTCAATTTTATCCTAAATATCTATTATGAATAGGCACACAACATTGTTATTTTACATTGAATACTTTATTTATCATGGCCTGTGTTAAATATGAAATGTCAAAATCATATGAAGGGGGTCTTATAAAATTCTGTCTACACATGGGTACTCAAGCTGGGGTTGGGACGGGAGACATGTGGGTTGAGGGACGTAAACAATAGAGTTTTAATTGTGAAATAACCAAATTTTGTGCTCCTATTCAATAAATGCATTCCACCAAGTTTTGCTAGAAACTACAAATTGTACAAGTATTTTTTACTAGTGGTAAGATCCCAATTTTTGAGCCCCATAGAATAAACAAATTATTGAAATATTTAAGAGAACACTTTTTAAAAGAATAAACCCATTCTTACAGAACTCATATGCATGACATGTTAATCTTATGGAACTAGAACTTTGATTCGATCCAAAATAGTTACATAAATACATTTTATTTCCATAACCCCATGGTTTCCAGTGATAATCATATCTTCCTTGGTAGCTTAATGGCCAGAGCATTGACCGAGCAAGTCCCAGTCAAGGAAACTTTTTTACTCGGAATCCACACCCTTCCACCTTCCCACTAACCTTGCGTTTGCCCTTTGTGCCCCTTGTTTCCATCCCTTTTCCCTATATCTTCATCCAAATATGTTTTGTGTGCATATTCATATGTTTTAATATGTATATATATATATATATATATATATATATATATATATATATATATATATATATATATATATATATATATATATATACATACACGAGGGTCATCCGGAAAGTAGTACCCGTTCGTGAAATAAAGACACAAAAGTAAATATTAACAAACATAAAAAATTTTATTTGAAAGAGGATACTTTAAACTACTTCTCAACATAATCTCCAAGCAAATTAAGGCATTTGTCATAACGTGTGACAAGTTTCTGTATTCCTGCTGCATAGTCCTTCGCCGCCAGCTCATTGAGATACGCGAGGGACCCATCTTGCACAAATTTTTGCATAATGCAGATGGTGTTTCACAATTTCATGAACAATTGTTCGAGAAACATTGGGAAAATGCTCACAGATGTCATCAATTGTGACGCGCCGATCGTTCCTCACGAATTCGTCAACTGAGCTCACCAGTTGGTCTGTAATGACAGACGGTCTCTCCGAACGCTCATCGTCGTGTGTGTTCCCCCTCCCCATGTTGAAGTTGCGACACCACCGCCGAACAGACGACTCGTCCATTACATTGTCTCCATACACCTCCTTTAATTGGCGATGAATATCACATGGGCGAACGTTTCTTGCATTGAGGAATTTAATCACTGCCCTCACTTCACAACTGGCGGCGTTCTCAATTTTTTTAAACATTGTAAACAATCACAGAAACAACACAGGCAATGCTAGCGTCACGCAACTTGGCTCAGAGAAGGCAGACAAGCCACTGAAGCTATCTGACCTCGTCCAGTGGCTACTCGCGTCGTCAGCACTTCATGCGGCACGAACGGGTACTACTTTCCGGATGACCCTCGTGTATATATATATATAAATACATATATATATATATATCTATCTATCTATCTATATATATATATATATATATATATATATATATATATATATATATATATATATATATATATATATATATATATATATATATATATATGATTTATCATCAATATCAAATCAAAATTGATCAAAAAGTTCCCGGAATAACCACCGTGTGGCGCTCCCATCGTTCCGATTTGAGTTCTGTTTTTTTTGTTAAATTGGTACATCTGTTGTTGATATTCCCTTTAAATCTTAGTGTCATAACTTGACATTTGCAAAAGTTACGTAGCCAAGAGTACATCTATCTCTGTGTGTGTTGGCGATTTTTTACAATTTCAGAAATGGATTTAAATTTGCAACAACGAACTTGTATTAAATTTTGCGTAAAAAACGGATTTAGTGGCGCACGGACGTTGGAAATGTTGGAAAAGTGTTTCGGCAACGATTCTCTAAAAAAAACGGTCGTTTGCCAGTGGCACGAGCGGTTCAGAAGTGGTCGTGAGTCAATCGAAGATGATGAACGCAGTGGCAGACCATCGACATCGAAAGTCGGTGAAAAAATTGATAAAGTAAAAGAAATGTTGGTCAATAACCGCAAATTAACCATCAGAGAAATAGCGGAGGACTTGAACATTGCCTATGGATCCGCCCGATTGTGGTTAATGATTTGGGTTTCCGTCGTGTAGCATGCCAAAAGACCTCAATTTCATGCAAAAAAGAGACCGTGTTGACGTCGCAAAAGACATGATTTGCGAGGCTGAATCCGATCCCACATTCATCAAAAGGATCATTACTGGAGACGAGACGTGGGTTTATGAGTACGACACGCAATCCAGACATCAGGCAAGTGAATGGCGTTCACCAAATGAGCCGAGACCAAAAAAACCACGTCGTTTTCAGTCAAAAAAGAAGGCAATGCTGACGGTTTTCATGGATTACAACGGTGTAGTGCATCATGAATTTTTGCCAGAAGGCCAGACAGTAAACAAAGAGTATTATTTGGGCGTTATGAGACGTTTGCGTGAAGCAATTCGCCGAAAGAGACCAGAAATGTGGGCAGAAAACTCGTGGATTTTGCACCATGATAACGCACCGTCGCACAGTGCTATCATTATTCGTAATTTTTTGACGAAAAATGCAACAAATACCATCCAACAGCCACCGAATTCACCTGATTTGGCTCCCTGTGACTTCTTTCTGTTCAATCGAGTTAAAAAACCATTACGGGGAACGCGTTTTAGCAGCCGAGAGGAAGTAATGGAAAAATCGCAGGAAGCACTGATGGACATACCGAAAACCGAATATAAAAAATGTTTCGAGGATTGGATCAAGCGCTGGCATAAGTGTGTTGCAGTCGATGGGGATTACTTTGAAGGGGACAATATAGATTTAGATGAATAAACTTGTATTTTTAATTTTCTGAATAAATTCCGGGAAATTTTTGATCAAGGTAGTATATATATATATATATATATATATATATATATATATATATATATATATATATATGTTTGCTTGGACCAGGGTATTTTAGATTTTAATAAGGCTAAATCGACTTATCAAGAAGTGCTTGAAAGCAATTATTCCAATTTCTCTAGTGATTCTTTGGAGAAGGATAAACTATTCCCTCCCTGGTGAGGTTCAGAATAGCCCAATATCTTACCTCAAATATATCATACCAACCCGTATCTTATCAAAGTATGATGTACAGAAAATTGATATCACTTTACACCAAAATATATTTTTATTTTTTAGTCTCGAAAAAAATTATTTATATTTATGCTACGGAGAAATTATGCAAATGTTATCAACAAGAAGGCAGTGTATGATGTCAGATGCATGTATAGTTTAAAGAAGTCTGCCTCCATGTGCGTGTGGGTGAAATATTTGTGAAATAAGAAAAAAATAATTGAAGCCCTTCCCCATGCCTATTTTTGAAATTTTAAGAATGTGTACGCTTTTCGAAACCTAGGTCATTCATCAGCCTTTCACGATTTGTGTTACATGTTTTGAAACTACATTTATTAACAATGAGCACATCACTAATGCATTAAAAAATCCTGTTGACATGCAGGGCAAAGAAAAGTTTCATAATTCACCTTATTCTGCTTAGTGACTTCATTATTTTCTGCCTTCAGATTATCCACTCTTGTCTGGATTCTTGCAATTTCAACTCTAAGTGATCGGCATTCATTTTTCAACTTTTCATTCTCTCGGGCTTTTACTTCATTTTTTGACTGTTAGGAAGAAAATTAAACAATTCTTATTAAGATCAATTGACCCACATTACATTCATTATGCCTTGAAACCAAAGGCTGTCTCTCCATAATAAAGGGTGAAAGTATATCAAGACAATCCCAGTTTAGTTCACAAGCACCAAGAGATGTAAATGTGCTCAGGCAAGAAGAATGGACATTAAAAAGTAAATAAGGCATTATATGAACGAGCAGTCATTGCAATCCATTATTCATGGAATCTGAGATGCTCTTACGGGATGTCTTGGCTGATATGGTTGGGGTTTTAAAGAGCATAAACGGAAATGGCACAGTGCAAGAATATAACTTAATGGACTAAGAATACAAAGTATAAAATCCCATTCTCTTATTTTGCCACTTGGCCAAATTTTGCTATTTTCCACAAGGAGTCCTCAAATAATTATAGCATTAAATAATTCACTAAAACTTTGATAGAGAGATCATTTTCTGTAGAAAGAATGTCTTTAAATCCAGGAATAATAACTCACATATTTAGTAGTAGTAATTATAAACCGCAGTGACAGCAAGCAAGCATAATGTGATAAACAAAATTATCATGGAATAATCTTAATTTTTATACTCAATTCAAAATTACAAGACTTGTTGATTATTGATTACATATCTGCAAAATAATAATCTTTTGAAAAGTAAGTAATGATAAAAATTGTATGAAAATTATTTCCTGGAGCTTAAAGAATGACTGCATGACCACCAAATGTTATAATGGCATTATAATACAAGCATGTTTAACAAATACAACTTTTTTAAGAGGACACCAACAGGGACAAAGAAAAGCCTCTGGCTACTGAGTGTGTCTTATGGCACTCAGTAATCAGAAAATGGCAGAGCAACTTAAACAGTTAATTGCCATTTATTTCTTTCTGCTATGAATATTTAGTTGCTATGTATGCTTATGAAGCACATGCATAAACTGACTGAAAAATTAGTGACATTGAAAGATGTTGAAGATTAATGGGTTTGTCAAATTTTGCAAACATGGCAAAAACTTTAGAGGTATTTCATTTGCTTAACCAACCATATGGGAAGGAGTCTATGAGCTGAATGCATTACTATAAAATCGTTAAAATCATTTGAAAGAGGGCTGCATTTTGGGTGGTGAAGATACAAACATTGAACGACCTTCCTTATTCACCGTAATGAGCAGTAGAGATAATTTTTGCATCACTCTTAAAACTATTAGAAGCTGATGAAGAAGTCAGTATCAACTGAAGATCCTGTCAACAAATTTTGACTGAAATTCTTCAAATGACTACAAAATGTGTGCCAAATTGGTTGGCTGGTAAACTTTGTAACCACAATGGGTCAACTGTAAAATAAGGAATAGATCCTGCAGACCATCAAATTGAGGAAAAGGGATAGGATGAATGAATGCTCTAAAAAAGTGAAAATATTGCAGAAAAAAGAGCAATGAGTTGAGAAGACAGGGGCATGGAAGAGTGGATGAAAAGGTGGTGGAAATACTAAAAAGCAAGGCAAAATGGATCAGCTGTGTAGAAAAGCAAAGTATTTGGCAAGGAGAGACCCAAGGAAAATAAGAAAGCAAAGCATGGTAAATAAGCAGGGAAGGTTAGTACTATGTTCACAAGGAAATAAGGAGGTATGTGGTGAGATACATAGAGGAGCTTTTACATTATCAGGTAGATCTAATGAAGAATCAGAATTGAAAGATGAGCTGGAATGTGACAAGGAAATGCAAAGGCCAATAGTAGAAAGGTCAGAAATGGAGCAGAAAATTCAAGCTCTCAGGGAGAGAAAAGTGAATAAATACCACCTTAAGTACTAAAAGTCTTGAGAGTTTGTGCAGTAACAATATTGACCAATTTGATCTACAAAATATATGAAACTAACATTTTACAATAACCTATATCTAAACAATAAGAATTGGAAGAGGGGTTGAATGCCAATATTATTTTTTTTTAATTGCGAGATACTTCAGGAGATACCACAACAGTAACTTTTTACATCATCCACTAATATGCATATCAATGCAACAATTTCAGACGGTAAAATCACGTTTCGACCGCGATTTGAACCTGGATCCCTTGATGTCTGCTAGAGTGCTTTAGCCAGTTGAGCTATTCATATACATCATCAGCTTAACTGGCTAAAGTACTTGGCAGGACATCGAGGGATCCGGGTTTGAATTCTGGCCAAGGCGAATGATTTTTACACTCTGAAATTGTTGCATTGAAAAGCATTTTTTAGCAAATGCACTGAAAATTTCATAGAGCTCAAGCTTAAATTTCAAGCTCTGGAAAAGGCAAGAGGCATTGCAGTTAGTAGACAATTATTAACATTCAACAAGTAGACTGACAACCAGGTGGTACTGGCAGTTGGAAGATCTGTAGGTAATGATGGAAAGTAGCATAAGAGTGAAAAATAAATTAGCTCAAGTAGTAATAATTAATAAACAAGTTCATCAAGACAAAAGTGATAAATATTAGAAAAGAAGAAGGATTTACTTTTATACCACTGGAAATGAGAGGGACTGAATAAAAAAAGGATCACTTAAATATTTGAGAATTCTCGTCACTAGAAGGATTTCCAGTGGACATAAAAAGCAGGATACAACCAGGAAAGGTAGATTTTGGAAGGCTAAAAGGATTTCTGAAATGTGAAAGGATTATGAAAGAGCTCACAAAGATGTTTTCTAAGTGTTTTTTTTTTTTAAGTGTTAACAACTGCCAATATTTCAACTTACCACTTCTTCTTTTAACCTCCTTTCAATCTTTTCAAGCACTTGAGATGAATTTGCAATTTTGCTATTTAAAATTTTCAGCTCCTCTTCTTTGGCTTTCAGGTCCTGTTTTGCTGTTTTTAGATCCAAAGTAAAAATATCCATTTTTACTGAATTATCCTTTATTGTTCTTGCTTTGACCTGGAATGTACATCATGTTTGAGAGGTAAAAAGTAAAATCTAGCATTCAAAAGGAATTGAATGCTTCACCCAGAAAATTGAACTACAGTCATAATGCCAGAATAATACAGAATACATTTCCTAGCTGTTGGGATACATGTAACAAGAAATTGCAAAGTACATAGGCAGAATTCACTGGATTAACTAGATTTTTATCAAATTTTCAACAATTCACATCTGGGAGGTTAGAGCATATTTTGATTTTGATGAAATCTGGTATGATATTAACTAAACACAAAGAAAACAATGGCATTGTTTGGTATTGGTATGATACTAAAGCACCATTAGGCATTTGGAAATTCGAAAAAATGCAAGTCACATATAACAACAAACCTTTAGGAAACTACTGATAAGTTATTTGAATAAAGTTGGCAATCAATTAGAGGAGGGTAAACTGAGTTCAATTAGCATTCCATTAATTTGCAACCACATGAGAAAAATTTTCATTTCAATGGGGATAGTAAATTTTACTCAAAATGAATATACAATCTATAAGTCGGATGATCTGATCTGGGATTCTTCTCCCATTAGGGCCACCTGGGGCAAAATATCCTTTAAATATTTTTGTTTTTGCCTTTAAATGAAATACTCTATAAAGATTCATATCCTTTCTTTATTGGTATTTTGAGGTAATATTAAAACTTATAAAAAGAAAAGAATGCCAGAGTAGAATGTGAAGTCCAAAATGTCAAATTTTCCATTCATCTTAATTTTATAATTCCAAATACCAGCCGAAATTCTCCATTTCAACTTAATGGCTAAAAGAATGCATGTTGACTCTAAGTCTGATGCTTTATTACCTAACTTTAAGACAAAAAACACATAAGATTTTTACCTTCAGCTCCTCCTCCATCTCTGCAATTTTCTTGACTGACTCAGCATGCTTTTCAAATAGTTCATCAAATTTTTGCTTCAGGTTTGTAATATCTTCAACAAGATCAGCTTTTTCTCTCACTAAACGGTCCCTTTCTCTCTGCAACAATGCTTTGTTTTTTACAGATGCTCCACGCCTGAAATCATTTTAAAAGGACATAAATATTTCAAAAATATATTCAGTAAAAACATATGAGAACTATTGAATAAAAGTAGTTAAATTTATAATTCAATGTTCCATTATCATGACACTTTTAATAAACTTTTCTTATTGATTACATCATGCAGCGACAAAAATTTCTACAAATAATAATACCATCTAACTTCATGAAAGGATAATTGCCAGGGAAACAAGGTTTATAGCATTAGAAAAGAATTATTTTATCAATAAAGTATAAAACAAGCTGAGAAGATGGATTCTATGCCTCCTGTTTTCAAGAGTTTTAACAGTGAGAATGAGATTAAATTGCAAGTTAATATTTAGCATATTTATAGCCATTAAAAAATGCAAAACTATATTTACCCAGAACAATTATCCTCCCAATTATCTATGTTTAATTCCATATTAAGTATAGTTTGAACTAAATGAAAGAAGATCTGAAGTGGCAATGGGCCACTGAAAACCATATTCAAGGTACAACAACATACTCTTCATCTTCCATATCAAGTTGATTCCTTAACTCAATTTCATGAGAGAGCTTAGCAATTTGGCCACGTAGATTCTCCAATGTTTCTTGTAAGTTCTGCTCTCTCACATGAGCTGAATCTAAATTAGTATGGGCAAGGTCCAAATCCTAAAATGAAAAATAAATACCTAAGACAGCATTGCCAAATGTAATAAGTACCAAAAGTATAAATGTTTACAACATTAAAAAGAAAAGAAAAATTCAAACAACATATATTTGTTTTCATTTGAAAAAGATACTTTATAGCAATTGGATTGTGAGACTAATGGCTATTATTTGAATTGGGAAGAGCTCAATACATTAGGAATAAACATTTCATCACAGAGTTCAGCATTTTAAATAAGTACTCATACAAAATATCCCCAGAGCAACTAGGCAACATATAATCTCGGAAATGGTAAGATTACCAAAAACTATTTAAAAACTCATGCAATTACACCATATTATGCCACATAACTTGAGTTAAGCTATTCTGAACTTACAGGATGCATAAAGAATATAGAGTAAACAATACTAGTGATTGATTTTTTTATCATATGGTTCATTACTGAGCAACAGTACCAAATACCATATCTATCGGTTACCTCCTAAAATAGCAACTGAGTAATGGACATTGTAAACTGTGAATACAACAAACTTTTCCATATTATTGAATGCCCAATGAAGCACTGCATTTGGGGGGGAAATAGTGGCCCACATCTTTAAAAGTGGATGCTCAATATGAAAGCAGATATAATTTTTTCTTTGTTCTTTAAAATGGTGGACAAACATGATGAAGATAAACCAAAGTGCCTACATATTTCAGTTTAATTTACATATGTCATTTCATACATCAGGATTATTTAAAGATGAAATGAGGAAACTTAGACATGTAAAAGGTACATTTCACATGGAATAAGACCTCCTTAATGTGTGTCAAATTGTCTTATGGACTTTTTTAAATTCACTCACCATTCAAATATTGCGTATGGGTTGGGGCTACCAAGGGTTAGCATAAGAATTTGAATCAGCAATTCCTTCAAATCCTGCCTTCCCCATCCACCATAGATCATACGATATAAATAATAATAATAAACACGACCCCAAGGGTGGATACAGTTATGATGGGAAATTCCTGGACTGGCTGAGGAAGTCGCCATGTAGAGATAAGACAAAAGAGGAAAAGTATGGGCACATGGATTGAATACAAGGCATGGCAAAGAGGGAATCTTATAGAAGCAACTTGAGTCCAATGAGGTTCACAGGAGAGGCAAGTGGTGGAAAACACCATTAAAAGTTGACAATGCACAATTAAGAAAGCCCCCAAATTTTAATCTGGGACCCATCAATTACTATGCACAGTAGTCTCCTCAGAAATTGGGGTAGGAAGCCCAAAAATTACTTCCTCCAAAAGCTTTAAAAATAATAGAAAAATACTTTTTTGTGAAAATGATCTGATCAAAAATTTTTTTTAACTTTGGAAAATAATCAAATAAAAATAAATATCAAGGAGGGAGATAGGACTATGATGCAAGAAAAATTCCATTTTGCTTTCTTAGTACTGTAGTGTTGCCCAAAAGACTTTAATGTATCAAGAAATTTATCTAAGGTTTTTTCCTATTATGCTATAGTATCAGACAAAACCCTCTGGTGCCACAAAAATACAAAAAGTACAACTGTTTCAACTCTTTCGTATGAGACTTTATGATTGTTCCACTCTACTTGCCTTTTTAAGGGAGTCAATAGATGCATGATCCTTTTCAGATATTTCTTTGGACAAGGTAAGCTTATCCTTGTATTCAGTTATGGTATTTTCAAGTTGCATCACCATATCCTGGAGTCTGCATTCATTGTTATGTACCTCAATTAATTTCTTGTAAATAGCACCATATTGAGCAGCAAATTTAGTCAAAGCATCTCTCCCTTCTAAATCTTCAAGGACCTACAGAGAAGAAGTATTTCAACAAAATAAAAAATCCCACATTAATTAAAACTGAGTGTAAATCTCTGTAATGATGGTAAATGATTAGTTCACTTTTTCAGTAGGAAACTCATTTTACTGCACATTTCCATGATGACTAATGTAGTGTCACTTATGGTCATATTAATTCCCTGAAAATAACCTCTAAATACAGGAAAAAGTGATGAAATCATAAATCACCCAACAATTACTAAAAATATTCTCTAACAGTAACATCCTGAGATGGTAGTTAGCAAAATTAGATGAAATTTAGTGATGAAAAACACAATTATCTGAACAGATGACTATGCAAATTTTTAGAGTGGAAAGTTAATCCTATAAGTAACGCTATTTTCTTCTATCACAATTGTTTGAAGCCATTTGTAGGCAAGCTAGGAATATTATAATCATCCTCAAATGCAAGTGCAGACACTTTATTTTTGACATTTAAAGCAATAAGGTTAATAATCATCTGGTACAAGAATAATTTTTGTGTTTGCAGGCATTGTCTATTGTTGAGGGGTGTGTTTTTATTCTTACATCCAATACACTGATGCATCAGATTAATCCTGTCTCGATTCTCCCAATAAAACATTTCTCAATAGTTAAAGCAAATTTGGAAACATGCCCAACCATTAATTCAACTCAGGACCAGAGAAGAAAGTTATTATAATTTTGGAATAGTCTGTGTGTACAACTTTACCAGCCCAATTTTAAGCTGAACTATTTGATGAATATAGTAGCAGAAAGAAGAGAACACATAAGGGCATTCATGTTATTTTGGCATCTTAGAGACCTAAAATAAGGCATTTCCTAAACAAATATGAAGTATTAGAGTAATAAAGAAAAATGTACAATTATACAGTTCAGTTGTTTATAAAACCAATGGCCCAAACCCAACCAAAATACTTCCTTAGCAAATGCACCTCTGAATTTCATGAGGATAAATGACAGATTGTCAATGCTGATGGTATGACCAAAAATATATGACTTTTGTCTTTTTTTGATGTTCCTAATTTCATTCTTTGAATTTCAAACATTTTACTTCAGAGATTGTTTCTATCTCATGATGGTTCTGCTCAGTTCTTAGGCTTCACTGGTTTTTGAGCCAAGAACAGGAAGAAAAATGAAAGTTCTGGAATGATATTTACAACTCCAAAGCTCCTAAATTTAATGGCAAAGCAAAAGACTCACCCATTTTCCCAAAGTTATGGTTAAAAAATCACCTTTGTCTTATTCATAAAGATTCCAACTCCATGGGTTAACCTTTAATACTAAATGTTATTTTTGCCCAGGATGGTCAGCACTAACTATTTTGTCTCCATTATATCTACTTATCCATAATATATATTATTCAATTGAAGAGTATTGTCATTGGGATTGTTATAATTAAGCTCATCGCTGTTATGTGATGTGAATATTGGGCTGCTCACTTCTGCTATGTTAAAAGAGGTACAGATGAGATACCCAACAAACTTGATCATATTTTATTACAACTAATCATAAAAACATAACATGTACTCTTTTTATTGAGTGGAAATATTTGCTTTAAAAAATGAACCAAAATTAAGTTAGCGGAGAGTCATGATCTTGCACGTACTACTAAAAATTTTTTCCTGTGTGTGTGCCCTTCTGAAATGAGGGTAGATCTTATATTCAGTCAAATACAATAGATTGTTTTCACACCAAAACCTCATATTATCCACCACAGAGGATCCAAAATCCTTTGATACTTTTGAGATTGAAGTATTATTAAACTATGTCATCCTCTAAAAATATTGTTATGGCAGCTCCCAGTTTTCATCACCGAGTTTTTTACAGTCTTACTCATTCACATAGTAATTATTCAACTATCTTCATTTGCTTATTTGACAGACTGATACATTTTGGTTTTCCTTTCTTTTCTGCCAGTCAATTGTACAGATTAAAAGACTGATAACATCGTTACATTCTTCCATGAAAATGACCTGGATGCTATTGATGTGTAAAATAATCAATTTGTTGAGATATTGTTCACTATTCTGGGACTGGAAGTTTGTTCATTCTCAATCTGCCCTGAGACAAAAAATATGAGCTTTTTATATCCTTTATGTGTCTTGGATGCTGGTATTTTGGATAATAGAGGATTTAAAAAGGAGAGCAAAAGAGTTATTTTAGACCTACAAGCATTCTAAAAAGCCTGTGATTTTAGGAATATAATCTAAAATTATAAAACTACATGATGATGATATATCAACTACTGAAGTAGGCCATAATTTTGAAATTCCCCATGCCACTGCAGGTGGTGGTATTAAGATAAATCTCAAATTTTAGATGAAGTGAAAAATGGAAGTGGACTGAACACTGCTTTGCAGGTAGGCATGTGATCACCTATTCAATTATATTCTTCAAAGTGAAATTTAATCCAGGAGTGATAAGATTCAATGCATTGCATCACATCATCACTATGAAGAAAACATGGATATACAACTTAATGCCTGAAACCAGAGAACAGTCCAAACAATGGGCTGCCAGCAGGTAGTCTGCACCAAAGAAGGTGAAGACCATTTCTTCAGCTGGGAAGGTAATGGCAACTATTTTGAGATTCAATATGAATAATTTTCTTTAACTATTTGGAAAAAGGCCACACTAATAGAGGTGCATGCTTTGCATCATTATGAGACTTTCAAACACCAAACTGCAATAAAAATGTCCGAGCTCACAAAAATGTCCTTCATCATGACAACAACACACCAGCTCACTCCTCTGACTATGTGGCTGCAATATAAATGTGGTTACAATTCCAAGAACTTCCCATATTCTCCAGATTTAGCTTCCAAAGACATTAACTAGTTCTCCAATATGAAGAAATGGCTGGTGAGATGGAGAATTTTTTTCTTGATGGTAGAAACAAATCCCTACTTAGCAGTTGGAATTACCACATTATTTCGAAGAGCTCCTCAAAATGGAGCAACATTGGTGGATAAAATGCATAAGCCTAAAATGGGGTTAAGTTGAAAAATATAAATGTTTTATTCTACTGAATGAAATACTTTTTGTTTTTACACATGAGGTGTGTTCAATACATAAAAGGAGTTTTAGTTATTTGGAAAGAATTTTACTATCCATCTATATTAATGTTATCCTCTTCAAAGTAATCCCCATTAGGTATTATTCACTTATGCCAGTGCTTTTTCAAATCCTCAAAACACTTTTGTACAGTTCTTAGCTCTGTCAGCGATTCATTTTTAAACTCATCTATGCTTGTAAAATGACGGCCCTTTAAGTTTCCAAAAATTCACGAACAAGCAGTGAAGTGTGAGCAGGTGCATTATTGTGGTGGTGCAAAAGCCAAGAATTATTTTTCCAGAAATACAGGTATTTTTTTCATATTACTTCATGCAAATAGCATTGAATTTATACATCGTACTCTTTATCAATCATTTGAATTTGTGGTGAGAACTATGCCTCAAAAATCGAAATGACAATTTTCCCATTACTTTTTGAACACATCACATCCTTTTCAAACCACCTTCATATTAGACCATGCATTGTTTTTATCTGATACTTATCAATTCAAATGACAGTAAAACATGATCTATTTTCTGGATATCATTCCATACAGCGTGATATATGTTCCCAAGTTTATGTGCATGTATAATAATAAGCTACTTCAGTATTAACAAGCATTATATTTATGAAAAAATATCTTTGTTCATTTTACATATAAATTACCTCATCACAGAATTGCAGAGGGAAAAGCCACTGTTCCCTAAAATCATCAATGTAAACACTAAGACCTGCAAAAATACACCATTATGGTGAAAAATTGAATTGAGACCATGAGCATCACAACTTACCTACACGATGACAATAGGAAAGAAAAACGGAACATTTAATAAAATTTTATTTGGAACCAATCTTAGCAATTTGGTTATTTTTTAGTACATTCACAATTCTCTTTTGCAGCACTTTATACTTTTAGCTTATACAGGTATACCATATAGTACACACACATTTGAAGATATTTATCTTTCTACAGTGGTTGATTTTTTTCCATCAAAGTACCTCTTCAGAAGCCAACTTTCACCTGACACCTGGTTTAGTTACAATGCAAGTAGGCTCTTCTGCCTCCAAAATAATGTAATTTTTTTAATGGGGTTTTCAATTATCTTGAATAGTTATTGAACTATTCTAGCAATACATGTTGAAATGCATCATATTGAAATTTTGTTCATATTCAATGGGTAAAAACCAACTAAAAGTTGTAGGGTTATCTACTCAAATAGCCTCTAAAATTTGTTGGGAATACACCATTTGTCAATTTTAGCGAATACCCTCATTTCAGTGCATCAACACAATATGTGACCATTTTCCAAATTTAGCGGACATCTCCTAAAATAATTGCATATGTTCTGAAAATAGTGGAGTTTTTACACAGAGTTACAAAACAATATGAAAATTAATGATACTTAAAACTAGCATTATTCGAACGAAAATCATATTCCCAGAAGAACTAACAAAATAGACACAGGTGAGTCTTCAGCAAGGTTTTGTATAGAAACAAGCAGAAGGGATTTGCACTCTATCCTTAGCATGTTTTAAGTAGCAGAGCTAGAGTTTAAATAAGTACTCTACAATGCTAATAATACCACTCATCAAATTCACAAAATTTGCATTTTTTTATACCTTATCAAAGACTTCTCTTATGGTATCAAATTCTGTTTTAGTTTCATAATCAGGTGGTGCCTTCGATGATTCATCCTGGTAATCTTGCCCTTCTTTCTCCTGTATTAAAGCAATGAGGAACCTTAGTTTATATAGTATTGCCTCATTTCATAATAATGTGGCAAATATAATATTTCATTTTATACTAAGAGCAACTTTCTACTCAATAATTATGTCATCAAAACTAAAATAGTAGGTAAAAAAATGTGAAACACGGAATGTGTCATAACGACATAAAATTAAAAGCCTGACACTTTTTCAATAATAAACATACTCTTCCAAAAGTACACAGGCACTAAAAAATCTCTATAAAAAATATTCTCTCTCTAGTTTTAGTACTCAGCCACACCCTACCTTACTTGCTTGATTAACCTACTGCACAAGAGACTCCTAAGAAATTTCACACTTTGACTTTGTTGTAAGTATTATTCGAATGTGAATGGAAAATTGTTTCTTATATTAAGTATTTAAAAGTTTTGGCCACCACATGATTGCAATAAAACCAATAAGAACAAAGTTACCCATTTGGCAACTTCTACTAACAGAAATAGAATCTGTAATGCGAAAAGGTATACTAAAAAACACTATCCTATATGAGAAGTGTCATGAGAATCACTTTAGCATTATGTAATATTTGTACCTATTATTATTGAAGGCATAAACAAAGAAAAATTTGTGGTGACTCTGAATATTTTCATATTACAGGAGAGTATTTATAAAGCACTGAAATCATGAAAATTATCAATAACTGACAGAAACATATTTTCAATAGGCATACAGAATTAAAAAGTTAACGCTTTCATTAAAATCAAGTAAAGTATATATAATTAGTACATTAGAATGTTTGGTAGCAAGAAGTGAATATTTGCAAAAAAAATAAGCAGCATAAATATTTGTGTTCTGAAAACATCAGTTAAATGAAAATGATGTTAGTAGCTAAAATAACGCACATATCTACGTCAACATGGTATCATACAAGTCACTGATGTGTGTGGCAGAGGGTGAATCACCTTCTGCAAGCGAGCAACATCAAAATCAAATTTTGTTCACATGTTAGCCGCCAAAATAATGAGAAACTTTTGATTATTTCAATATGATATCATTCAAAATTATCAGAAATGCATTCAAGAAACATGATTATCCACCGAACTTGGCGGAATTACATTTTCTTTATATCTAAAGACGAATTAAATCCGCTCAATCATGGATAGGTACTTCACCGCGTCAATCTTAGAAGTTCACCTAACAACTAACGGGCTTAAATTTAACGAAAAAGAGAATGAGGTAGGTGGTTGCTGAAAAACATATTCCAGTCCCAAAAATATTTATCTGCATATCATGCTTATACGACGACCTGTATAAATAAAGGGTCCATGGAAATGTAGTAGATTTTTGGAATTCCGAGTGAGATACGCCATAATTACAACTGCTTCATTACGTACAGCTCTTGCACGATTTGAAAATTGAGCCGGGAGTAATACCAACTTTTCAAATATTGAGTAGAATGTTACATTCATTTAAATTACCTCTAGATCGTCCTCCGAACAATTAGAACTAGACATTTCACGGGTATTTTTTAAGTCGATAAAAATTTCACACACACATGAGGGTATATAATAATACAATGAATGCTTGATGGTTCGTTAAACTTGGGTCATAAGCACTGATCCAAGCCAAGAACCAACCCCATTATAGTACCTACGCAGCAGGGAAACTTATGAGAACGCGCAGTTCGGGTTATTGATATTTTGTAAATAACTCAAAGGACTTTGTTTTATCGAAGTCGAGTCCGTTTCCTTGGTAAATAAAATCGTTATCACTATTGACTGAAAAGGTTCACCTCAGTCCTTTGAGGAGATGTCACCAATATTCAGGACTATCGCGCCAATTTTAGGGGAGCTGGCCAAGAGAAAATATTTCAACTACACAAAAATCTTAGTGAATGGCACTGTTCGTTTTAAATCGGGTATTAAAGAAAGGAATTCTTTGTCTTTAAACGAGTCAAAAAGCTTATTGATTCCTATTTCTGTTGCTAATTTACTCATAAAAAATAAACATCTAAGGCTTTCTCTTATTTATTTCCACTATGGAACGGTTTAGATGGACCAAGCAACAAAACTAAATCACTTAAAGATGAAAAAAATTCATGGCTGAACATAAGCGACGAAGAATGGCGAGACAGGTTGACGTACGAAGAATATGCAGTTACTCGTAAAAAAGGAACAGAACGCGTGAGTTTCTCTCCCATTTATATTTACGAGAAACTATATTTACTTTAATAATCAAACCTGCCTTTCTATTGATTACTTTGTCCTGGATTACTTAGCTACGGTTGTGATCCAAGAGGCACAAAGGCAGTGGCGGGGCCTTTGTTCACATTTAGACAGACGGGATCAAAAATAGTCTTGCCTCTGAGAGTCAAAATAGTTTCCTGGGTTCCATACCAAGTCATAGAGCAATACTCTTCCGACCACCGTCTGCGACACTTCTTATCTAAAGCACTTCAACCTCTCCTCTAACACTTGCACTTGTGCTCAACAATTTAAGAGGATAAACACATAAACGCTCCTTGAGTCAGCGACCAAAGGCTAATCTCAATTTAATATTACAGCCATTTAGTGGGAAATATTACAACCACAATGAAGAAGGGATTTATCGATGCATTTGCTGCTCCGAAGCCCTGTTCAGGTAAACCATAAATGACTTGAGTTCTGAAAGTTCGAATGTATGAGACCAAAATGAAAATTCATTACTTTGAAAAAATACCAGTGAACATGTACTTAAAATTTATTATCTTGTCTAATCAGACCCCTATTTCTACATATGTTTAACAGCTCCAAACAGAAGTACGACTCTGGAAGTGGATGGCCGTCGTTCTACTCGTCGATTACACAAAAAGAAGATAAATATAGCCCGGTGAAATTGACAACAGATAAAAGTCATGGAATGTTGAGAACGGAGGTTCTTTGTAATAAGGTAGGACAAGTTGTTTCACGTAGCTAACTCTCAAAGTTTTATTGTTATGTATAAAATGTAATGAAAACATATTACTTACATGTCTATCATAAAAGTAAATTGTTCACTGGAATCCTCATTCTTTGGCACACAAAATTAGTCATTGCTAATAAAACTGTTTACTTAACAACATTACCACAGCTTGACTTTAAAATACGTCTTCCACGCGACTCATAGACTAGAAGTTCCAATTCTAACTAATTTGCCATTCATATTTTTATTAACTAGTCATGATTTTAATATATTTCAAATACCTTTTCCCAACACCCTCCGAGAGTTCACACATCATTCTTGGTACTAGCAGGTTCTTAGCCTATTACACATAGGTGAATACAGGGCCAGGGAATACAGATTACCTTGATTTATCCATCTCTTAGAAACTTATCCCTTGGTTGCAACATGATGTTAATTATGTTCAAAATTAACATTACACATTCCTCAAAGGATGCCATAATCTTGCATAAAGGTGCAAAACATTCCATCCTAAAAATATAGACGGTACTAGTTGAACTATGACGGTGCTGAGGACATTCTAGTTCAGGTACACCCTCTCTTTTTACCCAGTGTAGATAACCACATTACTTCACTGGCAGTTGGAGAGGGAAATTAATATTTGCAAATTTCCTGCACACTGATTGCTCTTAGTTAGTTGTGGTTCAAATTTGCAAACAATGAACTCTATAATTTACATCGAACACAACTGAACCTCCGACTTGGCTTGGATTTGAGAATTCCATGGTATGTTTTCCAAAAATAGTGTAAAATAGCAATGAAGTCATTTACACTGAAACAGTGAACGTTAAGTATCTCATGTTGGTTTATCCATGTAAAATGTAACCTCACGGACTTCAGCAAACTTTCGTCAGCCGATATTGAAGCATATAGTATAAAGCTAACCAAAATTTATTGCACCTGGTTAGTGGCCGACACATAGGTATTATAAAATTTGAATGGAAATACTTGGAAGTTCGAAACAACTGAGAAGCGGAATCCGGCAATTCGGCATATCCATCAAGAAGTTAGCAGTATGGCCAGTAGATGCCTGGCGCTAACACGTTTTGCGCAGGCGAGTCCACGACCTCGGTTTTTAAAGTTGTGTTATGGTGGAATATTTGAGTTAATATTTTCAAAAATGTCTTCGATAGCATTTTTCTCTTTGCTGAGAATTTGTAATTTCTGTAATAATAATTGAAAATACTTCTCGAAAATAGTAGCTTTAAAAAAATTGCCAGGTATCTCTTATATAGAAATATAATCCGCCTGAAAGACTACGAATGGCTTAATTTATAAGTTTTCCAATTTAAAAAGTTGTTTTTATATTCACGATCAATTCACGAATATTCTCACAGCATGTGCTCCGCTCACGGAGAGTCTACATGTAACAGTACCACTAATCCAGTTGATTTAGCTGGCTGATTTTGCTTTCGCGAAAAAATAAAACCTCTTGAATAAAGATTCTTACTCGTCGTAAGGGAAAATAATTGCTGAGACCTGAAGAATTCGATACCAGAATCGCAACCAGATGTGGTAGAAAGGAAAACAGAAGGATACTTCGGGTGGGACTGAATGCCAGTCGCGATGAGTATTCTAACCTCAAGTCTATCAATATTTTTCGTAATATAATTATGATTTCTAGATAAGCTAAAATAACACATCCCCTTATAGGAGTTAAAATATTTTAATAAAATTTAAAAAAACAAAACCAATTATACTTGTATTTAAAAATATTGATTTCTGACGCATTGAGTGAACATTTATGGTTGTACGCTCAACTTGGCATTGCGCTGAAAGGTCACAACCTTAAATAAAACTATGTTATAGCACATTGGACTTCATCTTAGTCTTTAAAAATATCCTGGTTAATTTTATCCAATTTTTAATATACTTTACAATAAAGCATATTATTTATCAGTATTTGTGTGAAAATATATTTCAGTGCAATGCTCACCTGGGACATCTCTTCAATGATGGACCACCACCAACTGGTCTTCGCTATTGCATCAACAGCTTATCATTAAATTTTTTCCCGAAGAAAGGAGACAAGGGTGAAAGCAACTGATAACGCAGACTTGGGAAAAAGTAATTTGTTACTGCATATAACCTTATAATGAAGTCATTGTTATGGATGTGCATTACAAAATTCAGTACTTTCTTTTATTCCGTAGGAAGTGGGTAATGTAACGTTTCATCCTCGGAAGGTTGTGGAATCCATCCGTAAAAACCTCAGAAAGAGGCTGGAACTGGGTATTCAATATTAAAATTATTTGATTTGTGTCTGACCTATCGCAGTACTCAGTATTGTCATCAACACGAAGTAACTGTGATGTAAAAAGTTATGGTAATGAATGAGGGAAGTTTTGTAAATGTATTTTATTGAATTATGTATATTTTACACTTGAAGCACATGACATGATACATGAGAGATTAAAAAATACTTTATTATCTGGTATGAGGTTTTTGGCAATTTATTTTTCAAACAGTGACGAACAGATTAATTTTTTCTTCATGTTTGCAGAATTAGTGATATGATTCTTATGTAATTACCGTAGGCGTCAGGTGACGCACAACGTTACCCAGTTTCTCGAAAAATATTTTTTCATCTCACCAAGATTTAATTGGTATTTTAATTTTGAAGGATATACGTATTGGATGGTTGGATAAAGTTTAATCATCTATAGTTAATATAATCGCAGGCGACAACACATGCATGGAAGTGGTCGCCATTTAGAGATACACGAGAAATGCTCAGTCGTCCGCGGATAAATTTCAAGAAAACGGCAACAAATATCATACTAATCATTTTTTCTCAAATGAAAACAACATATATAATTCCAGTTGTAATTAAAAAAGTGATTATTGCATTTCACATCCATGAAATGGACCTTTTGCGATCATTGTTTTATTGCTGTTTGCATTAGCGCTTTAATGAACACGCGGAAATTATTCTTCAAGCGAATGCTTTTAGTTGTGGGATGCGGTTTTGAGGATTGTTTCTGATTCACGGTTCGAGATTAAAGTTATTATTCAAGAGTTTCTTCTTTTTACATTTGTGGTTTCCGCAAAAGGGAGCACATTCTTTTCCCTTAGAGAGCATTTCCCTAGAAAAAACGAAATAATTTTTAATGGGGAACTGCTTCCAAATAAACTACATAGTATACTGCTCCGAAATCCAGAAGAAGACTATTCCTCCAGATAATGACTGGAAACATACCTTAAGGCTTCGCATTTCTTGGGATTGATCCTCTGGACAATAAATGGACAATAATAACCTGCCTTAAGGCTTCACACCGAAAGGGCGGCAATGAATAATGGTAAATATTAATAAGGTGAGAGTCGAATCGACAAACTAGTAATGGATAACAACTTTTCTATCACTCTTTATTATATTTCGGCCCGAGGAACTCGAAATAACGCGATTCTTGATATCAGCTTGAGCCAGAAGGAGAGTTTCCAACACTCATGATCGCAGACTGTATTATGGAGGAAAATTGCTTTCTGACAAGCGATCCTGACTTACACAGAAAGGAACGTGTCGCGATAGCCTTTTGGGGTATAGCAAACCGACTATCGTGTGGAAGAACGGGTTCAGGTTTGATTGAGGATAGATATTTTGTCATCACCACACCATAATAGTAATTATTAACTTTAAACTAAAATGATAAAGGCGGCGCTCAATCAAATATAAACATACGTATTAATGTTGAAATGAAATGAGTTTAACTGCATTTCATACAAACATGTTACGGGATGAAGAGTTAAAAGTACTTAGTTAATACTTGAATTGACCCTGAGTGCGATAAATTGAGCCTCAATTTGTTGGTGAGGAACTTTCATCATGAAGCACTCATGAAACTCGGTCTTACATGAAGTACATTCAGGCAAAGGATGGATCCAAGAGGGGGGGGGGTTGGCATGGAACCCGTCTGGTAGCTTCTCTTGCGGTAGTTAAATTCAAAGTCAACATTGATATTTCGCTCAATTTTGAACTGGTCGGGTTAAGACACTTCGACTAAGAAAAATATGACCACTGCTATGCATGCATGTACTTCTTTCAAAGATGCTATATGGAAATTTTCAGACTTCCTGTTTTGTGACCTGGAGGCCTAAGCCATCTTATTGAACTGAACTATTATTATATTTAACTTAATATAAGCATTAAATTATTTCCTCCCAAAGAAAGAATATTCCTCAGCTTTAGTGTAAAGCAATAAAATATTGCAATAAAATGAATGGGAAAAGTTATTAATGTGTATTCGTCAGCGATTCTCCTGCGAGAGATTTCTACCATTTTCCATTGCAATTTTCACCTTTTCCTCGTCCCAAACCTCGTATTTCTCCGCAATCATTGGCCATCCGCAACCCGTCAGCTTAACTTTATTCTTATTTGGCCAAAATCAGTGGTGTTTTCAATAGATATTTATTATGTTTGTAGTGCAAAAATCGGTCATTTAAGTCGTACTTGTGCAAAAATGTCTTTGCTCTCTCTTATGGACTGGGAAATACAAAAGACTATCCTAAGGGTCCTCGTTACTTTTTATATCGTTGATGTATGCATGTCTTTATTGTTTATACAACATATTGTAGATTATATTAAAAATCTGTCTTCAGATGGCAGCGAACGAAAGGGGACAAGAATGCGAACAATTTGAAAGTGAAAAATAATGGCATTTGATTATTTAAAAATATGATGAGGGACGCCGTGCCGCTTTCCAACGAGGAAAAATTATTTTTTCGCTTTTTTGGATGGATGATAACGCTTAAAATGCTTTTTTTCGAGGTGCTAATCTCAGAATATTGCCTATCCCCATGTTAATATTTCATCTATGTCACAATTATCCATTATTTCACACATAATCTTCTGCACCAGAGACCATACTCCTTGTTTTCATCGTTTATTTTTAACATTCATGATTTTCTCGGACTGTCCTTGGTCCTCAAACCAATTACTACTCTCACGAATGTTTTAGTGCTTTGAGTCTCATCCAATCTCTTAACTATACCAGCAAGGCACAAATATTTCACACTTTTCTATTTCCGGTGTATGAAATCCAGATTCTTTCATGACCAACTCATTCTGGACCGTGTCTATCTCTTCCATTTTGGCCGCAAACTCTACTCAAGTACCCCAAACTCACCACATTTAGCTAATACTAAAGCTTATTCTGTCATACTCAAGTTTAACATCACTATAATAATGTGGGAAAGAGAACGTACACTCACATATAAACATTCTAGTAGCCTTAGAAAAGCGCAATTTTCTTGATATATCTCATCTTATCTCAATAATTCTTCTGTTGGCATCCACACACCGTTTGGTCCCACCTCTCCAGATCTACTCTTGAAACTACCAAATAGTGATTTGTTTCCTGGACCGACATTCTTAGTCTCTCATCTCTTTAGTAAATTTACCTTTTGAATAAATTAAATACGAAGTTAGTGTTTTATGTAAAATGCTTGTTAATTTATGATGAACAAATTTTGGAATAGTTCGTATTCAGGAAGGAGTTCTACTTTCTAACTCTAATGAACTAAATTTTAATTTTTTATTCCATGAAATATATTTTAGTCGCAGCCCGTATAGTCGATGTTGAAATAAATAACAGGAACTATGGAACGGAAGATGTATTAGCAAATAATACATGATCACTAAACTCGGTAATGGATATATATCATTATGTTGACTAACTAAATAATTTTTATATGATATTTAAAAATAAACCACGACATAAAAAATTAAACAACATCGGTATAGGATCACCACTCACTGAATTTTGCCAAATATTGAGAATAAGTGACATAAAAAAATCAGTGAATTACACCATAATGACGAAAATCCTCCGAAAATCACAAAGCTGCATTTACCCACAATTACATGACTGCAAAAATAACGTCTTTTCTTTCTAATCGGAAACATAGTCTGCAACGCCAGGGACAAGAGATGATCATTTTATTTATATCTTGGCGAAGAGGAATGACATTTTAAAAGACGCTTGTTATCTGCTGTGTTACCGATGTTCTCTTAATTTTGGAGTAGATTTGTCAATCACTTGGATCACCCTCTATAAAGCAACAACCTTGAAAAGGAGTATACAATAATAAATATTACTGACTCACGTTTCGTTTATCTATTACTATGTAATCGTTTGGTCCTTTGTAGGTAGGAAATCTTGGATCATATTTTGGTCAAATTTTGGTCAAATTTTACTTCTATTTTTATTGTCAATGGGTGACTCTTCCTAGCCCAAAGCCATTACCCACGGGAATCCCCTAAGAAGGATGCGCGTTATCTGCATCGTGCGGTGATAAAATGTGTGGGACACATCGGATAAAAGGAAGTCAGCACTCTCGATGCTACATTATTAACTTTTCCTGGATCTGAGAAGGCGTGAAGTCTGTGCAGGCAATGGCTTGCTACTTGGGGCTCATCTCCCTATTATTTATATCATCCGTGGTCCATATTTTGTCACAGCGCCTGCCGGGTAAGTATTTGATATTTACTTGTGGAGTTAATTTTATTACTCGGTGAATCTATGCTTAGATTATCAAGCAAACGTTGATCCTATGAAATTAACCCTTGACGAGCTTAAGATAGTAATTTTACAATTCACGAAAATAAATGTTGTCTAATTTAATACTTTGCTATTATTGCTCTGAGATTATGGCTATTATTCATATTATTATCATATAAAAATACGGCATCTGCAATACAGGCCGCATGCATAGTATTGGAAGAATTTTGTTTACTGAGTTATTACACCGCTGAGAGCATTTCTCGTATTCGGATTCATTAGGCACATGACCAAAGGACATTTGCATTAACCAAAACACTTGCTATTAGTCGACCAATCATTGAATACATTAAAAAAAATCCATTCCTAGCCGAAGTCTTTTGCAAGTTACCAGTTTTATTTTAGGAATTAGGTTTCCGCTTAATTTTTATATAAATATACATAATTTAGTGATTTATATACATAATTTAGTGATTTCGTAAGCACAGCGAATTTATTTGGAAAATCGAGTGAAATTCATCAATACATAATTCGCATATGTACCCGGATATACGATGTATTTTTGCACGCGGCATTCAATCGCTAACTTCTATTCAACTTCCAGCACCTTCTAACCAGTTACTTTTAAAACTGCGATTAATGAAATTTTCTTTCTACTAGGCGGTTGGCATGATAAACAGGTAAATGGGGTATTTGACTTCTAGTTAGAGCGCCCCCGTGTTCTGTCACGGTCGCCTCTGTAATTAAACCGAGACCTTGTGATTTTATAATTATTTGTCCCCAAAACTCCATTAGAAAAACAGGAATTTCAGTAAGACGAACTTGCTTCCCTCTCGCTAATGCATGCATTTTTATTTAGTCTAGGGTTCAAGAATAGGAGAGTTCTTATCTCACTTATCACAAGCTTCGGATGATTCACTAATTTTCCTGCGGTATTTACATAAGAGAACGTGGAAAAGTATTGTCAGGGCTAACCAAGTTAACTCTTATATGCCGTTTAGCTATTACTACATTTGATAAATATCCGCATATTTCTGTCAGAATGCATGGTTCAAATGCCATAAATTAGGAAACCCTTATGGTAATGATCATCTATTTCCACTTCTCTTATACTCACTATGTAACTTCCTACTGACGGATTTGGTTGCTATATTTGGGGTTAAATGGAAGAAGGGACCATTTGGCCTCAATTTCACCCAAATAAAGACCACTATCTATCTATCTATATTTCTCAGAAACACGGGCGTTTTATGATTCAGGAATGTTTATCAAGAATAAATCGATATCGGATGAGAAATTGGGGGATTGATTACTTCGGTGTACAAATTGCTCTTATCTCCAACCGTCTCCTTCTTTCAGATTACGAGTACGAAAGGTACGAGATTTCAAGAAATGTATATTTGTCTTCTCTAAACTTTTCATGAAAAAACAGCACAACTTGAGAATTACTAAAACGCACGAGCTTAGAGGAGGTTTTGCGCACGCTAGCGTATTAATATTTTTACAAACGTCTTTTTTATTGCTTATTAAGAAGTTGCCTTCCTACTTTATCGTTAGCCAATAACATTCTGGTGTAATTCTCCTCTTTCCAAACAGGCGACAAATGTTACGATGCATTTGGCAGAGAAGGAACATGTCGACCAATTTATCTCTGTTCTTCTGGATCGGGTGTCTCCAGGGGTTTACTAGTTAACCGCCTCTGTGGGTTCCATTGGACTGGTATTTTAATATGCTGCCCCCTCCCGGAGAAAGCCGTACAGACAACATCCACCACCGCAGCCTCTACGACCAGTGAATCAAAAGTCAAACCAGGAGACAAAGCCAGGCGTTGTAAGCTTGAAAATATATCTTTCCTTATTACCAAGTATTTCCAATGGATTACATAATGAATTTCGCTGTAAAACATCTCAGGGAACAAAGCATCAGTGCATACATCTACAGTTAATCTATAACTGGAGACTTGAGTACGAAGTACATGCATTAATTTCAAAAGTACATTTTTTATTTTTAGCCCCTAATTAGCCAATTTAATTAATATAATAATAGTAGTATTAAAAATATAAATAACTAATACCAATTCGATATAATACAGTCTATCGCAAAACCAATGGGAGGGTATTCGCAAGGGAAGATAAGGCCGGTTGAATGAATTTCATTCACTGAATGTCGAGGGAGGAAGTTTCCTTGAGGTATGCCATCAACGTTATCTCGATTGTCAGAGTATGCTGATAAAGTGAGGGCTGGAAAGGGAAATATTTACAGCCGCAGACTGGATATATTATTTAGTTCTAGTTAGAAATTCCCTAAAATCCAAGAGTTTTCGTGAAGAAATTTTGAAATTGTGAGTGAACTCTCCCATATATATTTTCGTTATATCCATGAGAAAATAAAAGCGAGTTTGAGCAAAATATTAACGTTTTATACCAATCTTATTTGTTCTACATTGATGCTCGCAGATCGTTGCGTCCATGCACACAAATGTGTGTAGCTCTTACATTAGATGAATTCTGAGTAGCTTCAGGCGTGACCTGGTGGAAGTCGAACATAATGAATAACTGACCGTAGCACTTTTCCACTTGATAACATTTTTATTTTACGACCGGGTTCCGATGTATTACATTATCATCTGATGATGATGTAATACATCAAAACCCGGTCGTAAAATAAAAATGTTATCAAGTGGAAAAGTGCTACTACGATCACTTATTCATCAGATTAATTATGCGTTTTATGAGATCATTTGCACTTCCTTTACTAATTATTTATTTCTACGATGTCGCTCTTTTATGCATTTTAATGATTAGCCTATTAGAAACAATGAACATTACTGGATAAATTTAATTTCCAAGAAAAATCAATAGTGAAAAATCCTATAGTCTGGATATCTGATGAATCTCTCTTATTTGGCAAAAAAGGTTCGCCAGTGATTGAAAACGATTCAGATCTGGTAATTGAGTTGGTGGAGCCTTTCAGCGTGGTGAAAAATTATTTTTCCGGGATTTAACCGTATTTTTTTTAAGAGGGCGGAAGCTTTCGGTGAACTCTCTTCAAAGAGTTTAGAGCAAAATGTCAATTCTATTCATTGCACAAATCCAAATAAAAAAAACCTAGAACGATTTTATTCTCTAATGCTAAATTTGAACGCTAAACTATTGGATGAAAATTAATAATTAGCTTAACCCATAAAATAAAATCACTAAAACATTAGATTAGTCGTAATACTATGCAATGAATAATATTCTGATGGTTTTGCTCTAATAAATGTGGTATCATTTTATTTGAAAATGTTGACCCCCTACGAGATATTTTAGATTGAAATATTTATTTATATGCAAATCTAAAGTACATTCTTTGGCCCGACCTTCGCACGCATGTGACTGCTAGAAGAGCATAGAGTATAAGAGTAGCTTGATTTGCTATTATATAGAAACGCTAATGCCTTTTTTGTCGCAGGGTGTAAGAAATACTCTATGGTAGCCCCAGGATTTGCTGGCATCATTGGAGGTGAGGTCGCCAAGCCTGGGGAATTCCCTCACATGGTAAGCTTAAGAACATTTACCTACCCTTCAGATCCCCTACCATCTGAGTTCCTAAATATATTTATTCATAATTAATGGTCACACCTTAAATACTGTTTAGAGAAGGTAAAATGAGCCAGTACCCAAGGAAAAATTTAACGAGGCATATCCCTCAAATTATTAACAATCCGAGCTGATTAACTGAAAAACCCGTCAGGAATTCTCGATAAAATCTCTAGATTTAACCTCTCTACTATTATTCGAGGCTGAACGAGAATAAGAGAGAAACGAGTGGGAAAAATCAATGCAAAGTTTATGGGAATTACTGGTGCAACATTCAAATACGAATCCTTTTTCTTTCCGCTTGTGTATGGGACGGTATATTCAAATCAATTTATTTCACGCGATTTAACCAATTTACCAGAAAATTGAGCATATACTAATAAAATAATGTGCATGTATACTCACGTACACAATTTGAGTATGAGGCGTGGTAGTCCAGTGGGTGGAGCGTTTAACTACTGACCGGAGGACCCGGTTTCGATTCCTGGACGCCTCTGGGTACCCTCTTTTCCATAAAAGCCGAGTGACTTTTTGATTTCCAGACATTCCTGAAAAACAACACTGGGAAAGGAACTTACTCCTATAACCTCATGTGTGAATTTCACATGCTGTTGGGGTTAATATTATAGGAGGTCTACCCTTAAATATCAAACTGACATATGGGTTGGTAACTGCGGTTTTATATGCTCAATAAATGTTAAAGCTGGAAAATGACAGCAACTAAATGATCTAGTGAGAAAGAAATAAATAAACAGTAAATATATATATATATATATATATATATATATATATATATATATATGATAATTATTTATTAACGAATGGATACGTCATACAAGATGGGATCCTCACCTTAACCCTTGTCACGCTGATTTCAGGATCCCATTCTTGATAATGTTACAAGGACATTTGCTTTAGCGTAATGGTTAAAATTCGATTGATTTTCCGTTGGCATACCAAACGCGGGGAGAAGGCAATTTAAACATCTGTTAGCGCAAAGTTTGTGGAACAAAATGAGGTTTAAAAAATCGTAGCCTCTGATTAATTAGATACATGTTATTTTCAGTATCAGAGCATAGTGAGAGTACGGCTAGAGAGCATTTATGAGGTATGTAGATTATTTTTACCTCGTGTAACCAAAGCATGATCTTAACCTTCCCCCCTCTTCGTCACGCAACGTGACGCGGCGTGGAAGCCTTCACTCTCTCATAATGTGTGACAACACCTACGTGTACGGTGCGTGATATTTCGAGGGAGAAAAGGGGGTGTCGATGGAAAGCACTATCGTATGCGGAACCGGATGTGTGAGAAAACATAATCAGGAGAGTGATTACATACTCATTTGCTTACGCATCCTTCCGGAAACCATGTGTTCTCTCTTGCCATTGGACATTGTCCGTGAGAGCTCGTTTTCCGCAATGATGATCATCTACGAAATCAGCCGTTGACTAAACGAGCCATTCGTCAACTCCATTTCCTCCTGCCTTTCGCGGTCATTGCGTTCGCCTCACACGCGCCCAATGGAAACTATCTGAATGTGTGGGAATTTCTAACACGTTCCAATGCCATTGAAATAAATTAGCATCCAGCAAATTGCGCAGGTTAAGTGTATCCAAATCTACGGTGCCGAAGGTTTCAGAGCATAGTGCTTTGAAAAGAACACGTTTTATTTCTGGAATTTTTAATCGGAGATTCTCCACACACCAGAGAAAGATACCTTCCCTTAGAGTGCTGTAGTGTATATATGCCTACAATTAAAATCCAATAGCTCAGATTTTGTCTAATAACATAAAAAGAGCTAGGTATAAGCGAAAGTTGATGTTAGACCTCAAACGTAAATGTACCTACGAATGGGTTGGGAGTGACCATTTAGAATTAAAATTTAACAACTTACTGACCAAGGGTTACTTGGGTATGAATATGTGCTATCTATTCCTGATGGTTACGGTGAAAATAATACCCACAAAGCATTTCACCATAATTCTTCGTGGAAAGTTAGCGGGGAGTTAATTGTCTCAGTGTGGCTTCGTCCATGAGGAGAATGCCATTATGACATCAGTTTCTGGCCGATCGTAGATTAACAAACCATGCATAACGGCAATATTTTACCAACGCTAAATGTCATAACAAGACTTAATACGACTATATCATCAGTATGAAACTGAGGGAAAATCTCTCTAAGTCTTTAACGTCTGTCAATGCATGGGTTCCAGTCATTCTGCAGGCTAGATACCCTCGTCAGTATAAATGTAATACACGTAATTAGTTAGTTTAGAACATTTAAAAGTGCCAAAATATAATATTAATAAAAGCTTTTAGACAATGTTTTAAAAGAGCTCGTCATAAAAACTAACTTACATATGAGTTATCTTCACAGGAATAACTGGGATACCAAAAACTAAAGGCATCAGTTTTAGAGAATGGTTATGCTATTCTTGAAAAATTTAACTTGATATAAATTCCAATTATACTCAAATATGTCCAACATCACCGTGCATTCCTGGGCTATGGCATGAATTTAAATTTCTTAATTTTTTGTTTCAGTTGTGGACACAAACGTTTTGTTTCATTATTGAAATAGCCTTTGTATTTGTTTTCCTATGCTATTTACCCGTCGTCATATTCAATTGTCCTGGTTTATCTTCGCATATAATCAATAAACATCAAGTTTTGAGTTGTGCTTCATGTGTTTACGGGAATTCCCTTAAAATATATTGGACGCTATTGAGGGACTGCGGACGAGTAGATTCTGCTGAGTTTGCTCTCTCGCAGGCTTAAGTAGAGAAAGAGAGAATATTAAATTGAAACACTCTTAAAGATGAAGTTTATGAAATCATGTGAAGTACCCATGGGAATAATATGAGGCTTGATTATGCGTGGACGCACTAACAATTCTTCAAAAATCCCAAAGTCAGCTATAAATTACCCGCTACGAAGTGGCGAGTTAGACTATAAAGTATCACTTGCTGGCTATTGAATCTTCAAAGCTCATCTGCTCACGCATGAAAATTGTACCTTTTGACGAAAGCCTGATGACATGTGAGCAGCGCAACCCATAACTTACGGTTGAGCCTGAAGATACGTGTACATAATTTCTCCAGCTGCGTTTCAAACTTCATTAAAATGAGTTCAAACTGGTTTCAGAATGGGGGAATACGCCTGAAGCCATAGTGGTAATTAGACTATTAAAAGAAGGAATATAGATTATATCCAAGATGACTTGTTTGGCGTCGTGCATATCGAGAAAGCATTTGGCGCGTCAGAGTAGATAAAACCAATGGACATATAACAGAATGTAGGAGAAGACTGCACTGTTAGACAATTATTTAAAAGTTGACTCGGAGTGCACGCAAAAGTGCGGGAAAATTAGAATAAATATGAACATCGATAGGTTATGGAAGGTCTGTCCGCTAAACATGGAGGATCTATCCGCTTTCTTCAGTATTTTTTAGACTGTACGTAGAGTAACTTGCTGTAGAGCATGGAAAGTGCAGGAAATCGAAATGAAAAAAGGTGGACAGCTAATTAAGCGAACTAGATTTGCGAAAAATCAAGCTCTATTTAGTTACTAAAAGGATTGATTCAAAGAATCAGTGTGAAATGTATTGGATGGACGCATGAAACAAAGACTTAAATGAAAGATTATTGAAAACACTGATATCGGCCATTCAGAAACATAAACTAGTGAAAACGATGAGAGAACTCGAACGTGGCTTGTCGAATTTTGGGAGCAGGTTGTGACAAGTGACGAAGATAATAAAATTGATGGAACGGACGAAAATCAAAGAAAGTTGGGCAAGACGACAGAAGATCGAAATTTGTTATGATAATAAAAGGCAGGAAAAGTGTGTGGAAGATGAAATATTCAATGAGAATGAGATTTTAAAAGTTATAAATTTATAGAGCTTTGGGCAAGCAAGGCAAGGTATGTTATCAAGCAAGGCAGTAGTAATAGAAGATATGGATTTTTGAGAGGAATAGATGGAAATAGAAAGTTTTTTGGTATGAAAAAATATAATAAGCTCCTAAAATCTATACAATTATGTAAGATTATTCAGAGTTAATAATAGACAGTTAACAATAATAATTTGATACTGTACTTGAGGGAGTATTTAACGCTTCTGGAAAATAAAGAAGGTTAATCTCAGCATGTTCAAATCCTTGAATGGTAGCTTAAAGACATGACTCGAAGCCATACCGTAAAAGCACTGCAGGAAAGAAATCATGCCGCAGAAATGCACTGTCAAAATCATACTGTACATGAAAGTACACACTAATGAAATTTCATCTTTGAGTAGCTCCAAAGATATTCTTCGGCAAACGTCGAAATGAAGGATTGAAATTAAAAGTTACTACTTAATTTAGGTCTCAAATATTCAGGTATAGGTTACACGAAAACATGGAGTGGTACACTAATTGAAACATTATAGCTGCAAGTTTAATAATGTTCTTGCATGTAGATTTGCATTAACAATTATAGAATTTGATGTGAAATTTTAATTAAAATGTGGTATTGTTCTTTAATTTTCTGGAAATCATATCCCAATAATTTACCAGCATATTTGCCGCTGAAATAGATTTTTTCAGAGTTGTGACTTTTAAGGAAAGAATATCTTTTTTCAGGCAGCTATCGGCTTTGGTAAAATAGAAGAGCCAATGTGGTATTGCGGTGGTTCTCTCATCAGCAAAAACTTCATTTTGACAGCTGCTCATTGCCTGTATAGCTACGCTCAGTAAGTATTCCACCTGTATTATTCATATAATCATTTCACGTATCTTAGGTGATGCCAGATCAAAGGTAATCTTCAGCACTCCATCGTCAATCAAAATGCTCTGCACTCATTTCTTCTGCCTTCTTTAGATTACTTCCAAAAAATCCTCTTCTCCACCACCATACTTAGAACTTATTTGTTTTAATTTTCGTCCATTAAACTTTTTCCATCCTTCTTCATATCCACATCTCAAAAGCCACTAACCTCTGCCTATCACCTTGCTTCAACAACCAAGTTTACGAGACGCCCAATGCCACGCTCCAAACCAAAATGTTAACGAGTCTTTACTTACCATCTTTATCTAACGTCCATTTCATAAATTCCCACCTTCTTGTAAAAACGTCTTTGCCTTCTTCGCAATTCTTCGTCCTATCTCCTTACTACTCGGACCATTTTGGACCAGAACACTTCTAAACTGGCTGGTAAACTGTTTTACCCGCTCTAGTTTATGCCCTCATATTTTGATGTTCAACTTGGCTTTCCTCTTTCTCGCAAATCTAATAATCTCTGACTTGTTTGGATTGATTCTTATTCCATACGTATCACACTGGTTTTCCAATGGTCTTAGCAATGATTGTAACCCGTTGGCTAACAGCTGAGCTTTATCATTCGCAAATCTAACTGATTTCATTAATTCCCTATCCTGTCTCCAGTTATTCCTAGGCTACTTTTAACATTTCCTCCATGGGTACTGGAAAATACAGGTGATAATTTACAGCTCTATCCCGCGCCCCCTCTTACTGCCCATCCCGACTTCCCATCCACCTCAAACACCTTGGTAGTGTTTGACATGTGTAGTTTACGGATAAGTCGCCTAGCCCTTAAATCGACTCCTTTATTCTGTGATGCAATCATTAAATCTACATAATACCCCGCAAGCCAGTGAAAGTGCGTATGGCGGGGGGTGTTAGGTCACCACCAGTAAGAGAGAACAAAACCACATGCAAAATCAATATTTAATTTATAATAAATTAATAATTTAAATAAAATAAATTAATAATTTATTCTAACCTACATATATATACACTATTGACATATACATTCATACAAAAGCCTTTTTAACTTACATGCATGGAAATACATATACTATCAACTAACAAACACATGCACCTTTACTTTACATTAACTGTACCCAATTCACCCTATCCAACACTTTCTCGAAATCTATCATACTTACAAAAATGTACATCCTAATTGCATTCCACGTCCCTTTCAATCAGTGATCTCAACAATGAAACGTCATCACGCGTGCCTCTGTCCTCCCTGAAACCAAACTGATCATCCCCCAATAAATCTTTTATCTTGCTCTCCATCCTCTTATTAATGATCTGAGAATCTTGTTAAGCTGTGCGCGAATGTAAAACTTATTTTTCTGTAGTCCTAGCATACGGTTGCTTTTCTATGGAAACTAACGCTAATATTACAAAATATTTCGGCTGAATTCCTCCATCTTAAAAGCCATGAATGTCCATAAAAACTCTTCCTCACACAATTTTAGTCTCTCTAGTCTTCAGACTTCGACTTTATTAGTGATCTCATTTCTGCTTTGTCATTACATTGCATAAAATTTTATCTACAGGTAGCTTTTCAGTTAGAAATTCTGCAACATCATGCCGCTATGCGGATTGGGTCATTTTCCTGACGTAACTCCTTCACTGTGATGATTGTATTATTTTCCAGCCGACGCTCATGCGTGCCGTTACTCATTTAGGGGCCTCAAAGTAACAAAGCAATAATAGAAATATCTATGTCAAACATCAGTCAACCCCTGACGTGATTTTTACCGATTTCCCGTACAGTGGAGACCGAGGAGCCAATGGGTAGATTGAGGAGCAGGGAACAAAAGACCCCTACGTGTTTAGGGGTTTTCTGTTCAACTTTCAATATGGTATTTCCCCTAAATATTCTGCCTGAGACGCCACTCTAATCTTGAAATGGATCAATACTTGGATTAATTTCCGACATGAGAGCACACGCATTGCTAAGTATGATGTTGACCACCCGTGCTTTTTACAACTTTTGACGGTAGGACGCGATCCAGGACTCCAGGGACGGGAGGAATCTTAAATGTCTCATTCATAAGTATGCACTACAATTAACAAAAGAGGATGCTGTGTTGAACTTTCTATTGAGAGGGACAAAGTTCAAAACCTGGAGGTAGTAGAATTTTTTAGGGGTTCTCATCCCTACTTGGGTGCCATTAGGAGATCACCTCAAGTGGAGTACGCCAGATTAAATACTAAATGAGAAACCCTGGTCGGATTCAGCCGAGAGAACATACTAATACACTATCATTCGAGCCGTTGTAAGAACATGTGGCAGAGGATGTTAAGTCACCAGCCATTCTACTTCTACTCTGCTACTTCCACATGAAAAAAGCACCCCGAAATCCACCGAAAGAGCGATTGCAAGGCGGGCGAGCAACATCCGTTATACACATTACGAAACTTACACCGTGGTAACTACTTCACTGGTTACACTAAGAAAATAAATAAGGAAAACCATTAAATAGGACAGACTCACATTCAATACAGTCACTAATTACCAGTTTGAATTATTTGCATGCAGAACGTACAATTCAAAAAATATTATTTGTATTGACTTTATCTACACGATACCCCGCCACCGTACTCAAGGGAACATGGCGGGTGGTTTTAGAACGCCAGCCATGATGTGACTGATGCTGACAAGATTAGACTAGACTAATGCCGACGCCAGATTTCCATCCACCCTTCCCCGATTCCCTGAAAAGCCCACATCTATCAAATTATCTAACTATCACTGATGACCACAGGTGTCGGTCGCCTTCAATGACCAACAATTGAACGATAGACTTATAATTGCATTTTCTGAGCAACAGTAAAGGTAATGGCGCCTCTATGTACAGGTAACCTATCCATATGCTGACCTCATTAATTTCAACGAGGAAGTGAGAGATTTTTAATCGCAATTCAAAATCTAATGTAGAAAGAAATATGGGCGAAAGTATTTCTTCATCTGTTATAAAGGTGGATAAATAATCATTTCCAATTTAATGAGAGTATTAGGCCATCCTCCACGAAATTAATGGAAATAATGGTGTTAGTTTGGATAATGTTACCACCCACCAAGAGAAAGTGGATTTTTAGACCTATTATTATTTTCTAAGACTTCACTCAGGTGGAAAATTTAACGCTTGTATCTATTTTTTCGCCACACTTTCCAATATTCTTTAGGGAACCTGCCAGATGGGTTCGCTTGGCCACGGAGGAATTGGATAACTCGGTGAGAGGGCAAACACACCCCGTTATTCGCCGCATTCCACATCAAGATTACCGATACAGCTCCAAGTACAACGACGTGGCCCTCTTGGAAATAGGTCCGGCACTGGAGCCGCGCGCCCTGCCAACCGTCAGCAAACAGCTTCATCCAATCTGCCTGCCGTCGAAGGATAGATCGGCGCGCTCAATGAAAGCTATTGCGACCGGCTGGGGACAAACAGAGCCTAGTGAGTGGGCATACGGATCGTGGGAATACATTCACGGCATGATATTAACGTTAACAAATTATTGCCAAAACTTAACTATTCATGTGGAAGCGATTGCTGATAGATTGATAAAATAAAACCATCAAGGAAGTGGGGATAGTTGCCGATTCGGTTACTTCGGCCGGAGGGTGAGTACGGAGGAGAGAGTTTAATGTGTGTGGGTTGGCAGCAGGATGCCAGCTGCCATCCTTGGCGCAATTACGTCTCGATAATTGCCCGCCTCCCCTATCAAGCATACCTTTCCAACTCTAAATCCTTGAAGAGATTAGCAATTGGCTCTTAGGAGCATGCTTGAACCTTGCCCACTAGGGGGTACTCTCCCACTTTCCGAACTCACTCCTACCCTAAAACTCGCCCGACGCAATACCCCTCCTCCCTCATATTTCCCCATATTAGCCATCCCCTCCTGCCCTTTAGATCTGCTTTCAGACTTCTTCCTTCCGCTGAAAGAGGTGCTGGGTAATCTTGAGTATCAATTTTTTGTTTAGTTTACGTATTTTACGCCATACAGACCTGTAACAATTGTTATATTCACTTCCATGAATATATTCCGTGAGTGAATACCTAAATTAATACACAAACACATATTTGTGTATATATATATATATATATATATTTATATATATATATGTATTTATATATATATATATATATGCGTCCCAGGTTCAAATTATTATGTAAAAATGCTATCGCCCAAAAATGTCTAATATGCATTGTAATTGTTTCATTTTTATATTCAAATAATTAAGCCTTAGAATACACATTTTTGTTATTTAATTTTCAGGGTATATGCTACGCCATTTCCCTATTTTCCTTGATGCACTTTTCGTTATTACATGAGATGTGAGGCACACACTTTTCATTGCCTATTAAATGTTCTATTTGATGTTTAAATTTAATTCTGCAGATGGCGATACCAGTCCAATATTGTTGAAAGTCAGCTTAAAAATATTAAAAAGATTCCACTGCAACGAGACCTATCCTCAATTAATCAAACCTCAAGGCGCATTAGACCGAGGAGTCGACTCTACGATGGTTTGTGCTGGAAGGCTCTGCGGTGGTAAAGATACGTGTAAGGTATGTCTAAAGTGCTTAAACTGAATATGAGATATCACTGATTGAATTTTCTGAAATATAGTATGTGAAGAAATCAGTGAATATTGGGATGCCGTGTTTGCTTCATTGATTTCTATAGCCTAAATTAAGTTGTCCTGGCTATGGGCGGCTTCAGTATTTAGTTGCGAGAGCAAGTATTCAGTTGTTCAAATTAGTCTTTCTCAGATGATTAACGCCACCGGTAGTAGGTTCGGTTAATAGGTGTCTTGAAAATGGATTAGCTGTTGATATGAAAGGTAATCAATAAAACTAAACCAAAACCTATAACCTTTCAGAATTTTTCATCAATAAATTCTTCATAGCTGCTGAACGTGCAGGTATTTCGAATGCAAAATTACATTTGGATTATGAGATTATTTCATTTTCCGCAAGATTGGGGTAACTTTCATACAAGCGGTCTGCATACCTTTCGAAATAAATGTATAAGTAATTTTAAAAATTCCTTATCGTCAACCTCCTCGTTACTCTTCCAGAACATCCAGTGCAAACAGAAAACCGTCACTTGGGACATTTCTCCATCCCCATAAGCATCCTTAACCATGGTCATGGTCTCCGAACCCTCCCGAATTTAACACAAAATTTTATCGCATATCATTGCTCCATGGAAAGTAGCATCGTGAATTCGTGGCGTTACCGTCGAACAGGGGTTCAGTGTGGCAGCAATCCGCAGATACTAACGGCCCGCAGACTACCGAGACCGGTCTTGTTTATTTTCCAAGACCACTCACCATTTTTTTCACCTCAAATCGTCCTACTCCAGTCGTTTGCTTTGCCAGGAAAAATTATTTAGTTACTTTTTGGGACAGACCCTATATTGCTCTCGTGAGTGCTTCTATATTATTTATAAATTTCTCTTGTACAGTTTTTATGGAAGACAAAAACAAGGGAAAAGAATATTGTGCCAGTCACCAATGTTCCGGAGCTTGGAGGTTGCCGCATCATCAATAGAAAAATACGTCTTCTGCTCTTGTGCACAAGTTTTAAAATTTCATAAATATTCAAATATCCTTTTAACTCCTCCTCTTACCTTATCGTATAAGCCTAATTTGAAGATAATCCATGGCTTTACTTATATTAGTGGTGGATTTAACAAATAAAAACATGATTAACGATATTCAACATAACGTACCGATGAGGGTAGAAAAAGAAACTTTGCGCTTTCACATAAAGACTTAATACTTTACACGACCATGGTTTCGATGCTAGGCATCATCATCGGTCGTGTGAAGTATTAAATCTTTATGTGGAAGTGCAAAGTTTCTTTTTCTACCCTCATCATGAAGGAATTCCACAAAGCCATGCCTTAAAATGCTATGTTTGTAACGTACCAATAATCCAGAAGACATGAGAAAATCTGAGAGAAAAACCCATAATGAAGTAAACTGTTTTGCACAAAATAATTTCAGGATATCTCGTTTGCGGTACTTTCCGGAGAATGATTTTGAGGGACATGGGACGGGTCAAGGGAACCTTTGGTTCAAAAGATTTTGAATTGAACTCGAATGACAAATGTGAGAGACCATTATCATATGCACTATGGTCTTTGGTATACGACGTACAGACTGCCGTAAATGAAAGATTATTATGTGACCACGACACCCAGTAATGCATATAAGTTATGATGGAATGCATAGGTTTCACGGGGGCATGTATTTGTTCACTGGCAAAACGGGGAACGTTAAGTCGAGACTCATTCCGCTGCTTCATGTTTGTCATATTAGTTTCTCGTATCAGTTTATTGGAGAGTTCTGTGTAATATCATCACCTAAATTATTCTAGCTGATATCTTCCGGCATTTTTCGTGTCTACCTACGTTTACTGCGGTAAATAAACTAGTTGTTAATTACGCTGAATCTATTTCTCCCTCAAAATTCTCTAGTTTTCTACCCATGGTGACACATTTATCTTAAACCGCACTCAGGTACCTCACTTACGTTTCTAACTTCCCCTACCATCGCTAAACTATCCCCCATCACTCTCAAGTGTTTTTTCCTAGATATATTCGCAATAATTTTGCCTAAATAATAAAAAAATTATGTACTTGTTCCTTCATATGACTTACTGTCGGCATGTACATCTGGATTAACACATTATTGATCGATGCAGTTGTATTTCAAATAACAGTATTCTCTCATTCACTTTTTCCAAGTTAACTACCTTTTCCCCCAGTTTTCTATTCATTTAAATAAAATTTAAAAACATTTGGTTATCTTGTAGGAAATTGAGAAGCTTAGCTGGTAAATTGGATACATTCCACCTTCTGTATTCGGATTTAAATATTTTATGCCACTTACTCTTTTCGGGCTTCAATGGGGTGCATAAATTACCAGAGCTTCAAAAAATTTTCATTTCAAAATTTCATGAAATTTTTCAAATTTTAATTTCATATCATGCTTTTGTAATCAAAACATTACCGTATGCAAATATTGGTTCTGCTGATTTACTGTAGTCTTATACCTTTAATGCGAAAAAATGCAAATGATTAAAATCAAATTTTGCTGGGATTGTGCGGTATAGGTCATATATTGATAGTGATACTTCTTGGTCGTTGATTGACATATCCGTTAACTATATATGTAATTCCTTAATTTCTTACGTTGCAGGGTGATTCAGGCGGCCCATTGCAAATCCGGAGAAAACATTCTACAATGTACGAAATACTTGGAATCACTTCTTTTGGGAGTATATGTGGATGTAAAAACTCACCGGCAGTCTATACGAATGTTTTTAAGTATGTGGATTGGATAGAAAATATCGTTTGGCCTTGAAAAAACCTACTTGAACGGTTTAATATAAAAAATTATTTACAAAACAAAAAATCAATTTGGGTGCACGATATTTGGCGTGTTCCTTGAAAATCAAAGACCTATACTTAATTCTTCAATTTTCGGTTTCCAATCGTGCAAGAAAGAAGTCGATCGAGAAACTTAAGGAAACATCTTGATACGTGGCAAAAAGATTGGAAGAGTTTTCACGGCGAGACTAGACAGAAAAAATATACGATGTATTTATTTCTACCGTAAACATTCAGTGGCAACAATGATTCAGAAATAATATTTGTCATGTTTTTCATTCTTTCAATCTCTGACATTTGACATTCCAAATATTTCAGTCACGCCAAGTGCTCTGCTTCTATTATCTAGCTTTTGCGTTTGAGTTTTGGACATTCCCATCTGGTGGTAACATTTTTATCAACTAGTTATATTCTATAAATTAATTCCCAACCATTTAGCTATCCAATCGGCTTAATAATTCCTTAATATAGGCAGAGCAATAAAAAACCATCTCCTTATTATTTTACCTACACTCTTGAGACAACGCAAACAATTACAGTCAAAATGCGTTTTTTATCTGAGATATGACAGATGTACTAATGATTTCATGTCAGAAAGTTCAAGTACTTAAAGCATATTTTATTAAATTACCTACGACTGTGTGGGCAAGCAGAGACCTGGATTTAGATAGGAATAATGGACCATTTAATGGTAAATTTAAGGTTATATATTTTTTTTTTAAGTAATCTACCGGTTAAGGTAGGTTTTTGGACTGACACAACTACCAAACAAATATTTTATTACTCCTAACAAAACACAAAATCAATCATCCTACTCTACATCAGGTCCCTCTTCATCTCTGAGTACTTCCTTCCTCCCTTCATCCCGTCCAACATCCCTATCCTGTTCCTTCCCTTTCCTCTTTTGCCCAACATTCTACCCTCTATCACAGTCTTCAACATCCCACTGCCGGTCAACACCCCCTTCATCCACTTTTCCTGCCTCCATAGGATTGCTCCCAACAAACCCCTCTCTTCGCCCACCATACCAAGTACTTCCTCATTTGTTTTCTTCTCTGTCCATTTCACCTTCTCCATTCTTCTCCACACCCACATTTCAAAAGCCTCCAATCTACGTCTATCCTCCTGCTTCAATGACCACGTTTCCGCTCCGTACATAGCTACGCTCCATATCAAAGTTTTTACGAGTCTTTTCTTAACACGCTTACTCAGAGTCCCTGTCATCAACTCCCTCCTCCTTGTGAAAGCCTCTTTGCCAAGCGCAATTCTTCTCCTTACGTCCCTACTACTTTGACCGTGTTGGTCCAAAACACTACCGAGATACGTAAACTGTTCTACCTGCTCTAGCTTTTGCCCTCCTATTTTAATGTTAAGCTTGGCCTTTTTCTTTCTAGAAAATCGCATAACCTTTGTTTTATTAATATTGATTCTCATCCCATACCTGTCGCACTGAATTTCCAATTCACTAAGCAATGCTTGCAGCCCCTTGGCTGACTGACAAACTAAAGCTTGGTCATCAGCAAACCTAACTGATTTTACGAATTCCCCGCCCACTTTCATTCCTACCTCGAGTTCTTCCCATGCCTCTTTGATCATTTCTTCTGCATACAGGTTGAACAGCAACGGTGATAATGGGCAACCCTGCCTTACACCCCTTCCTAACACTGCCCATCCTGACTCCCCGTTTCCCACCCTCACCTGAGCAGTCTGAGACATGTACAGGTTGCGGATTAGCCTCCTTTCCCTCCAATCTATTCCTATTTTCTGCAATATACTCATTAGTTTTTCCCAATTTACTCTATCAAACGCTTTTTCGAAATCTACGAAACAGGCAAATACCTCCTGGTTGTGTTCTATATTCCTCTCGATTAATAATCTCATTACTGCAATGGCATCACGCGTACCTCTCCCCTTCCTAAACCCAAACTGATCATCCCCTAAGTAATCATTTGCCCTACTCTCTATCCTTTTGTTTATGATCCTGAGAACAACCTTAGCTGCGTGGGATATCAAACTAATTGTCCTATAGTCCTCACATGACGTGGCCTTTACCTTTTTCGGAATAGGAACTAAAACTGATCTCACAAAGTCTTCCGGCCAGATTCCCTCCTCATAAATACTACGGATCAGCCCATATAGCCTCTTCCTCCCACATTTTCCCAAGCATTTCAAAAGTTCCACGGGAATGTTATCTACCCCCACGGCCTTATTTAGTTTCATCTCCCTTAATGCCCTTTCTATCTCATTGTCTAGTATGCCTGGACCTAAGCTATCTTCCTCTACGTCATGTTCCTTTTCAATGTCTAACTTTGTTGGTCTAAGCTCTTTACTATACAGGTCTTCTACATATTCCTTCCATCTCTCTTGGATCTTTCCTGCGTCAACTATTACCTTACCGGCCTTATCTCTAACTGCTATCGTTGATCTCCCTTTCTTACTTCCCGATAAAGATTTAACTATGCTGTAAAGCGCACCGATTTCCCCCTTCCTCTGCAGACTTTCCATATTCTCGCACTGCGTCTTCCACCATGCTTCTTTGGCTTTATTTGTTGCCCGCCTCAATTTATTGTTCAATTCTTTGTACTTCATTTTGCCTAATTCTGTATTTATATTCTTCCATTTTCGCCGCTCATCCATTTTTGTAATCATCTCATCCGTGATCCATGGTTTACGAGTCCTTTTAGCGTTAACGGTTCCAATAGTGTCTTTTGCCGCTTTAGACAACCCTTTTTTGATACATTCCCATTTTTCTTCAATAGTACTTAGCTCTTTACCGTCCTCCATGATTTTCTCTACCGCCTGTTTGTATTCCTTTCTTTTCAACCCATTTAATGCTTCTACATTCCATTTTCTAACTCGCCGCCCCTGCCTTATCTTTTTAAAACGTACGCTACATTTCATAACAACTAAATTGTGGTCTGAGTCCGCATCCGCTCCCGGGAAGCTGTGGGAATTTATCACACTGTTCCTAAACCTGTGTCTAACCAGGATATAATCTAGCTGATATCTTCCCGAGTCACCTGGCATTTTCCATGTATACCTGCGTCTTTTGTGGTGTCTGAACCAAGTGTTGGTGATAACTAACCCCTGTCTCCTGCAGAACTCAACTGCTTTCTCCCCGCGGTCATTCCTCGTGCCTAAACCGTAGTCCCCCACCTCATCACCATCTTTTCCTTCGCCTACTGTCGCATTCCAATCCCCCATCACTATCAAATGTTTCCCTGCAGGAACACATGCAATCATGTCCTCTAACTGATCGTATATCCTATCGACCTCTTCTTCCTTATGGTTGCTCGGTGGCATGTATACCTGGATAATAACTAAGTTCGTCGGTTCTGCTTTTATCTCCACTAGTAGTATTCTATCCGTTACCTGCTCTATGTTGACGACGCTTCTTCCTACCTCTTCATTTAATACTATGGCGACCCCTCGTTGGCTCTCGTCCCCACCGCTGTATATTATTCTATACTTATCACTCCAGTAATCCCCGCTATCTTTCCATCTCACCTCGCATAGACCTAAAATATCTATATTTCCCCTTTCCATCTCTCGCTTAACATTCTCCAATTTCCCCGTCCTCATCATTGTCCTAACATTCCACGTTCCTATTCTAACTAATTTGGTCTTCTTCTCCTGCGTCTTCTGTCCTGCTGCTGCTGGTTTTCCCTTGCAAGGGTTTCGTGGGATGACGACCGCGGAAGCCTTGCCTCCCCCGCTGCCGGGCACGACACACGGCCGATTGGGCCGAGCCCCGTGGTTGCCAGGACTCAAAATATCTCTATTGTCCATCACATTGTTCTTGGGAATGATAATTGAGGTGGTTTCCCGTTGCCTTCCTCAATAGTGTTTTTAACGTGACACCATCACTTACTGGCCGCCCCACTGGGGTCAGACGCCATTGCAGCCGCCTCACTGAGGAACAGACGCTGCGTGGACTACCTTTCGTCTGGCTCCTAACCTTCGACCTATCTGGCATGGGTGACCCTACCAGGAGCAATTTTTATTACTCCCGCCAGTACAGCTCTAGGGGTCATCGGAACGCACAAGCCCTTCCACCACGTCAAGGTTGTAGTCCGGGGAGGGAAGGTTATATATATATATATATATATATATATATATATATACCATTATGTATTATTTATATATATATAAATGGTTTATTTTTTTGTAGTAGTATCTCGACCCGTACATACGAGAAACTCAGAGGAGTGGTATGAACATCCATATGTATAAAAAATTAGCTCTTTTTCTAAGGTTGATTGCATATGAATTAATTTTCATGCAATAATTGTTCAACCTTGTAAAATTTTTATATATATACCATATGCTCTCTACAATTATACAGAATTACACCAATAACCGTGTAATACAAGTTACATACCTTGTAAAATCATTTTACTAAGTAATTATTCTAGTCTCGCTCTGCTTTAATGTTTGAGTTTGGTTTTCTATAGCCGTTAAATGCGATGAGGATTCGACACGAATGGTAAGAAGTGTATCTGGTATTCTCTTCATAACTGAATTAAAGATGGATTTCCCCTAAAGTTGCAGAAACATATGCCTACAAGTACTTATCAAACGTTTTCTTGAAAAGTATGCATTGAATCAATTGTCAATCGAAAGATTCACTTTTATATCAAACTTTCGGATCCCGAGGCCATTTTTGGACATCTGCCCCAGGAAACAAGTTCCTAATAATTGGTGAAACCTTGTGTTAGACTTCCACATCTTGCATCTACGCCATTATCCACACAAAAAAGGTTGCGGACCTAACGGAATGAAACGGGCGCACGGGGAGGACGGGGGTAGTGCGCGACCCCATTTCTCTATTATTACAGCTCCATCTATTAGTTAAAAATTTTTACGTAAGTATGTAGAGGTACTGCTTTAAAAAGTTAAGAATGGAATTGTCATCATTGTAATTATTCCCTGTACTCATTATTTTCCCGCTTTCACATTATTTTTCATAAACCAAAATTGTAAGCAAAGCAGCCAAACTGGGACGATGATGAAAGTATATCCATTAAGTTAACTGAAGTGGAAGTTAATTAAAATTCTAATGACACATTATTCCAATTAAATTAAAGTCACTTTCATCAATGACAGTTTAATTATTGTTAAACGGGACTTATCAGCGTATCCACTCTCATGCTCTCCGCAAGCGTGTTTTCCGTAATCGAGAAGACATAAAAATATTCGCGAAGTACTTGCATTTAATATCGTGCAGTACGCGCTGTCCTTTCTCTAGTAGAACATGGTAGACATGCTATGGATAAATCGTATTACGAACCAGCTCTTAGGGAATGATCTGTTTTCAAAGAGAAAAGACACCAGTCCGTGAACAGGAGTCACACACTGGTTACAGGACCAGTGTTAAAGATATTAATTGAGAATCATTCGTTAGAAAACAATTATAATAATTTTATCAAGAAATAGGAAGACATACCTAAAAATTGAAATGAGAGGATCAAGTAGTACTAGACCAGGTAGAACAATGGATGCAAAGTATTTAGTAATTGTTTACGACGAAAACCAGTGAATTTATAAGACCATTAGTAGGAGACCTACATTTGGTAAAGATACATTGACAAAGAGGAGGGTAATGACTAAACAGTTTAAATAAAGATATTTGGTTAAAGAGGAATAGTGTCTGAATGGATGGCGTTGTAGATGTGGATGGAAAAAATCAGATGGACGGAAAGAAAATCAAACAAAGTGCTAGGAAGGTGAAAGGTGAAGGTCATTGGAGATATTTGAAGGACGAAGAACAAGTGGATGCATCTTATAAATTCAGACATAAGCATCTGAGTGTAAAATGTGAAGGTAAGATTTCGAGAGCAATCAAGAGGCAGAGGGAGAGAAAGATCATGCATTTTGGATGTACAGGGAATGGAAGCTATCCACAGTTTTAGAAATGATCAATTGCTATGTGTGCGGTAATTGACGTCATGTTAGGCGGATCTTTGATGGAAGCTGCCGCCAGCACATGCTTATTAGAATAATTGCTCATAAGACTTGTTTATGCGCGACGTGGTTCCGAGAATGCTCAGACAGGGGCAAGAGGTTATTTGAGAGCTGGTTTGTTTGCAGTTGAAGATGACATTGCACAAAGACGAGGAGTTTTTCTCGAAGGTTACCACAGTAGAAGAAACTTGTGAAAGTTATTTGGATTCTGAGAGGAAACGGCAAAGATCTATGTGGAAATATCGGAAATCATCAACGCCAAAATAATACAAATTAAGACAAATAAGACAATAAGACAAAATACGGCAAAGGTTTCTGCTAGGAAAGTTATGGTCAGTTACTCAAATTATTGGCCAACATTCAGGGAATCTACCATCACACGAAAGAGTCGATGAAGTATACCGTAGGAATGTACTGAAAATTCTCCTTAGCCGCACGAATTTCATGATTTTATGTTTAAAGGTAACAGGTTTGATGCTTCACCGCGGTAATGTACGGCGTACATCACAAATTTTGGTGAATATCACTGGAAAATCAATTTTAAGTGTTTTCCTTGTCCTCCCTGTAGTCCATACCTAGCCGCAAGGGACTTTTTGCTGTACTCTAATGCAAAGAAACTCTATGTGGAAAGCGTTTTTCATCGCTACAAGTAGTGGTGAAGATTGCTGTGGTGAGCAACATTCTGAGAATCTGTATTTGCTGGGAGACTATTTGTAGATAAAAAGTAATTAATCAATGTGCAATGACTTCTTTGTTTATTTATATTTTAAATTTTTAAATAAAAATAAATATTCAGTGTGTATTTAACAATACGTTACCTTCATCCCATTATCCTGTTTTAATTTCCTAGGGTTTTTTACAAACTAAAGTGGTAGGACTTTCACTTTTTAAATAACCATAGTAACATTTTATATATTTGAGAAAAAACAATTGTTTTCATCACTGAGTAATTATTTCCCATAGTACTTTAGCAATAAAGGGAAAAATTTTAATCAATTTCCACTGCATATGTTTAAATGGATTTCACTGCTTATAGTAGCACATGGGTAGAGAAAAAAAATGATTATTATTTCTCATTGTGAAAATGTTTGCGCCAACAGAATCATTAAATTTTTCCGCCAACTGGCCGGTCAAATTCTAGTACATGAAGTCATATCAATTGTGGTTAATCATGTACTTGCATTATCTTGGTCGTGGATATGTATAAGGTCAGTCGATGAGGAGAAAGATGAAAAGTCACATGCTCCTCTAGTGAACACAGAGGGATCACACGTTGAATTCGTGGTAAAGGCAGAAAAAATATAAATGGGTTGCCACGAAAAATCAAGCTCTGTTCAATTTTTCACTGATATTTCAAATCACCCACATCCATCAAGGTATGGTTCATGATTTTAAGAATCATCAACAAGCTGATATTAAAACAGCAATTACTGCTTAACTAAATAGACGCGTGTTAGATGAGTATTAACATATTTAAAGCTAGGAACATTGACGGTGGAAGATTTTATTAATAACTCCGAGAGAAAATTATAATTACAGGAATATGTAGTCAAAAAGGAGAAATGTTTTTTCACTCATCTAAGAAAGTATAACATTTAAAAAATAATAATACAGTAAACTTTAAACGATTAAAGAAAATAATCGAATGCAAACGAATGGGTAGGATTCCTTATCTCCCGGGTGATTGCAAGAGAGAATGATACGGAAGAAATCAGCCTAACACCGTAACTTTAATTATGGTATGCATCAAAAGTTGGTAACAATCAATTGATAGGAGTCTCTCTCACATTAAAGGAGGTCTTTCAAAATGCATGAGAAAATAAATTCAGAATTCCGATAGAAAATTCAATTTTCGAATTGGTGTGATTATCCTAATTTACCAATGTTATTCTTTCCGGTCTAGTCCACGAGATATTTTAGGTATTATGACAAGGAATTGAAATGAATTTAGGATTGGATTTGAATATTTCTCAATACTCTAAATTCTGCATGAGCTTTCTTCTATTATTTGGGAGGAACACGAAAAAACAACAAAGAAATTAAATTAATTTCTTTCGTTAAGGTTTTTTTGCTATTCGTTTTTTAAAGAAATCATGATACAATCGATCAAAGCATGATACTGGTTGGCGGTTTACCATAAAAACTCTACTCAGCATGTGCTGGAGTGTATTTATTGCACTCTTTGGAAGAACTTCCACCGTCGATGATATAGGGAAATGTGTGAGTACGTGAAACTGATATTAGATGCGAAGTTTCCTTCAAGGCTCACGGAGCCGTGATCACTACCAGTACTGAGGAAGATGACAGGTTCAACACACTTTCCTCCTCAGGAAAACCGGTTGGCGGAGGGAGAGAGGGAGAGGGAGGGGGAGAGAGAGAGAACATGAAGGAGTTATCCGCTTGCAATGATGACCTAGTCGAGGTCATAAGATGTGGTAAAGGAGAAGATTCCCATCTTTCCTCAGTGATCAACGAAGGACCGCTCACAAATGTAATGACAATGGTGGCTGCGAGAGTTTCAATTTTTGGCGTTTGTTTCCTTAGCTGGGTAGCTGTGTGCTATGCACAAACATATCCAGGTAAAGTGCTTATTTTTATTAAGCTACATCCCATAGTTTGCATAGCGTAATTATAATTTTTGATCAAATAATTTACGTCGTACGAATAAGTTATTATAACTTTATACTATGCTATGACGGAAATTATTCTTCTATTATCCCTGCCAAATATTTCTTTAAAGATTATCTGTGGAGCACCAAATTTAGGTGAACCTGAATGTGTGGAAACACACACACACACACAATGTGCACATTCAATTGCATAAGGACACCCACATTGAAGATAGTTTTGAGCTTTCGGCCTTCTCTTAGGCCTTCTTCAGGTCTTACGAGAGCCCGTCTACCTAAAGCTACAACACTAAACACTGATGGAATACAAGTATCCTGCCAAAGAATACATTGATGTTTTTAGTGAACAGCTGGACATGAATCTTATTTTGCATGTAATTTGTTTGGGACGATGAATTGCATCACAGTAGCTGGTCCCACTTTCCTAAAAATGTCTGACTAATTTCTCGTGCTTATAATGCAAAAGTGTTACGCATTGAAAGTAGAAAAATTATTATTTCATATATTTAACCAAAACCTGCTCTTTAGCTCACTTCATCGTTCAAGTGAGATTTTTACATTTATTTTCCTTTTGTACAAGATAAAAAATAATTCATAAAGCGAAGACTGCCAAAATGAAGCTGAGCATACATTTCAAAGAGGCCAGGGACAGGGAAAGTTAACATATTTCTGCATCGTATGTTTTGATTCGGTTGATCGAGAACCCTAAAATCTTTTTTATGCGATGAGAGAGCTTTTTATACCTGATGGAGCCTTTCCATGATACTTACATTATGCTTTAGCCTAACCGTCTTTTATGATCCAAACAAAAATGCATTATGTGGCAATGGGGATCCATCTGTCTGGCTCTTCTTTTCCAAATCGTACTCCATATTTTCGCTCGTTCCTTCACACCTCTGAATAAGTCCTCTCTTTTGATGAGCCTTGTGCCATTTTGATCTTTACCATCTGCCTCTAACTCCAGAATTCTAAAGATTCTTCTCTCTTCGGTCTGATTTTCCCATCATCGAATACAATACACCAAACCAGTGCTTTCACGCGTTTTTTTCCTGTCTATACGATAAATCCATCTATTAAGTGATGCTATACCCAACTTATGTCGTTCACTTAATCGCTCCTTATTATTGATTCTTCTCGGCATTGGTGTCTGTTTCTTATTTGCGCACACTCTTCAAAATCTTCCCATAATCTTCCACTCCTCTTTCCCTCCATACTACCGCGATGCAGAACTTTTGGCATCCCTGTCTCACTCGTCCACTCAACAGTCTAGCAAAGACATTCTTCAAAATTATCCAAATTTCTTCACATCTGAGAATTCTTTCTTCATTACCTCTCTCTTAGTTTTTAATCTGCAATCTTTCACACTCTATCGATTCTGTTATCCTCTCTGAAAAAAATAATCGTGATGCATTATCGTTTGCAATCGCGATATTTGAAATGATTATACATGTATTGTATAGACAACCTGAATCGTTAGAATACCAATACTATTGTGCCTAAAATTGTGAATAACTTAATTTTTGCTTGAACATGCTCGTTTTCCAATAATCTGTCACACACCAAAAGGATACCCCGTAGGGTACTACGAAGAAATACGAAATATATATATATATATATATATATATATATATATATATATATATATATATATATATATATATATATATATATATATTCTATTTATTCTTTACATTTTTATAGAGTAAACACAATTATCATAGAAAATAAATTTTAAATATTTCGTTGATATAAGGTGCATCGGATAAATGATGAATTGTAACATAGAGGAGAAACAAATCTGAAGTTGTTAGTCGAAAAGATTAAGTATAGAATTGCGTGATATCAATCCTTGGTTGGATGCTCAATAATAGCCAATACAATTGTCATTTAAGATTTTTTTATATAAAAACAGCAAAGAATATTTTTTGAAAAGTAAATACGCTGCATTATAGGAATGACGAAAATTAATTATTATAATATCGTTGATTAGGATTGCCAATACCTTGATAGCACTTTATACTACATTTAGGAAACCTAATTTGGTGTAGAAAATAACATTTGAAAATTTGAATTTGAGTTTGACATCGGTACATCAATAAAGTGTTTTGCCTCATAGGTGGTACAATCTTTAGATATAATAACCATTCTCCCATTATGACTCTTCTCAAGTAAGTAATATGGCTGTTCCTTTCAGTATTTTGCTGCAGGACATAATATTCTTTTTTCCACTTCACTCAACATAATTCTTCATGTGATCTCATGCTGACATGTTACAGCATCTAAATGCATGCTTATGCATATAATTACATAAAAATTTTAATGTTACTCTTCAGGTGATCGATGCACTGATTCACAACAACGAGCTGGCATCTGTCGGCGTTACGAGGATTGTCTTTCCTATACGGAGGAATTACCATGGCTTATAGTTCCTTCAATCTGTGGAATACCTGGTAGAAATCTCATTGTGTGCTGTCCGTATCAACCAATGACCACGCGTCCAACACTCTTCCCCCCTTTACCGTGGGATACATCTTCACCTCCGTTGACTGAAGTTACAACTCGTCCACAAATTTATCCCGAGTTGCCAATAGAAAATGAACCTTTCCCCTTTGAACTACCGGAAGACCCTCTACCTGAGTTCAAGAATCCAGGAGATAAAGCCAGCTATTGTGAGTAACTTTTGTAATTACGCTAATTGCTATTATTATCTGTAATTCACAACATTGTTAGTTTTTAGGCGAATTAAAAATACACTTTTCAGTTGCTTTTTTATTTTCCCCATCTATCGGTCTTTTACTTCTTTTGATACTTTTGGAGTAGGCACCTTGAGAATGGCACCCTACGCCGAAATTGAACCAGTGATTTTTATCTATTATGCTGAAAAGTCTTCTTCGAATTTCTCTCAGCAACTTTCACTCTCACTCCAAACATGTCTGGCGAGTCTTCGTTTCTTTTCTTTCCTGTCGATTTCGTTTTTCCTACTCTTCTACGCACCTGCATCTAAAAGGCCTTCCAATCTATGAAAATCCGCCTGAGACTAAACTGTCCCTTACTTATCCCAATCAGCTTTGTCTGAAAGAAATATAATTGACCATCAACCATTTTAAATCCCATTAACTTCAAAGCGATTTTCACTTAAAATCAAATTTATCTTAATAAGGCATCAGGGCAAGTAAAATAAAAATAATACCAATTCTTCTATTTGCAATATGTTTGTGTCGGAAGCAAATACCGAAAATTCGATGGTATTCATTTACCAATTAGAATATGAGCTCAGGTTTCGTGACTCTACTATCATGAATGGCTACAACGTGCTTTAAATTCTCTTTGCTAAAAGTATGAGCGGAGGGACGTATTTTCTGCCCATAGAAAGTTATCATTGTTTGTTGAAATTGAAAATAAACAACTTGGCTCTTCCACATAGAAAATTTTTTTATTTACGAGCTAGGTTTCGTTATGGTATAACATCGCCAGGTCTATGGTATGTATGGACCTGACGATGCTATACCTTAATGAAACCTATATCGTAAATTAAAAAAATTCTGCGAGGTAAAGCAAAGTTGTTTATTTTCAATTTCAATGTGAAACTTTTCCACCCAGTCACGCTAGAAACTGTTTTATTTATCATTGGATGAATTTGAGCAATGTGTCAAATGTCAAACAAAATGATGAAATAGAAGGTTAGTCCTGAGTATTTATGGCTTAACTTGATAGAATTGTATAATGTTTAAAAAGTTTTTATTTTTTTTATTTTCATCAATGATAATCAGATGAATTTTACGGAATTCAGGGTGCAGTCGATACAAACGGTTTTGTCCGTTACCCGTGGCTGGAGGGACACTTGTATTTCCAGACGAATTTCCACACATGGTAAGTTTTATTTGTTTTTTATAAAATAAGCTCACTTTGGCATGAATTTCGAACTCTATAAAATTAATTATTTAAATTTTAAGAAATTTAAAAATACGTTAAATATCCTTGATCAAAATGTTAATTGACAGGAAAGCTAAAAATGATTTTTGTAAGTTTATTCTGGTATCTGAGAGTAATATTTTCGTATCTTCCACCAGATCATAATATCCATTTCTGCATGAGTTTTGATTTTTGACCCGTATTCCGTCTAATAAAAGAAACTCCCCGGATTCTTAATAAGAAAAAATCCCTCTAAAAATTGGGCTCGAAGGCATGGTGATAGATGCGTTATTTTGAATAAGGTGTACCTGCTCAATACTTAAATGTTTTTAAGGGTGGGATAAATAGGTTTGGACGGCAAAATGACATGTTTTACGTATGATTTTCTGTGGGGAGGAAAGTGAGAGTTAGGCGTTATCTCTACGGTTGGGATCACACGTTCGTCCAAGTGCACCCTAAAGACCTTTTCCTTAACCTTACCAACCGCAAAATCACGGACAAACATACCACAAAAAATTCCCTTCCATCACTTTTAGATATCCCCCCAGCCTATCGGAAATTCTCAAATCCGTCAAGCCCCTATATAAAACATACACGACTCCAAAACTAAATTTTCAGTCGAGCTAGGTGCAAAACATGTCCCTGTTTTCCCTCTTGTATCTCAAGCAAGGTTTTCCATCAACAAGAATGACAAAAATCGTCCCTTTTTTTTGCTATTATAAAACACCTTTTTTTGTTTTTCACAGGCAGCAATTGGCTATGGAGCGCAAAACTATATCAAGTGGAAATGTGGAGGTACTCTCATTAGCGAAAACTTTATTCTAACAGCTGCCCATTGCCTTAACGGTGGTAAAGAGTAAGTGTTATTTTTATGTTTTCATTGAATTGAACTCCAACTGCATGCATCGAAAGTATATTTTACTAGATAGCAAGAGTTTTATTTGTTCCGTTTTTGCTGGCAGTACTTTATAATAAATATTCCATTTACTTAAATAGGTAATATATTTCCTACAATGGACAATCAAATTAGATCAGTGAAGAAAGAAATCAAGTACTAAATTATGCGGATTGCTTCTGCTAACTTCTTACAATTATCAGTAGAAAATTTTTAAAGGGGTCACTTGATGTGTTGCTGTTTTTGCGCCGAGTCTCAAACAGATGATGGTCTCTACTTTCATTGTTTGGCGTCATCAACTTCCAGTTAGTCCAGCAGTGAATTCAGAAATATGGCAGGTGACTTTTAGATACGAGAATTCGTATTTTACGCTGAATCACACCATTAATTCGAGACACCCTATCAGGAAGTTTTAAAAATTTTACTGAAAAAAACAAAATCGTAGGTGCAATAACAAGTGGAAAAATTATGCGGAAAATTCGTTTCAGAAATTTTAGGGATACATCAATGGAGTACCCAAGTTAGCAAATTTTGCTGTTTTCAGAAATTGAATTAAAGTTTGCATTAATTCACATGTATTTCCACTTAAAATATCTCATATAAACATTATTTATTTTATTATTACCGCTTAAAAACATTAATTGATTAATTTATTTTTCTGCTTCACTCAAAGGAAAAAATATTTGACGAGTTTCACTCATATGAATTAAATTCAAATTCAAATGCAAATTAAAGTGGAATTTTAAAAAACAAATTTTATAACCCAGTACGAATAAAATATGAAAATTATCAGCTTCTAGTATTGCATACAAATCACTACGTTTCATGCAATTTTGGTTGGTACATTAAGCATGGATCTTATTTAGAGTAATGTATAGGTAATTATATCTTTTGAATTTGATTTTTTATTTCAGGCTAGAAATAAATCATTCAGTCCTTCCAATTATGATATTGAGGAAGTACAGTCTGCCACCATATTTTGCTATGATGCATTTACCTAACTAAGGATTGCCAAGAGATGCCAACACAACTCCATAGGGACAAACTATAGAAGTGTTATTTTGTTTTACAGTGGTCCAGCAAAATGGGTTCTTTTGGGCACGGTGAAATTAGTGGAGAATGAGTCTCTTTTGGGTGACACGGGGCAAATCCATGCAGTCATTCGGAAGATCCGCCACCCTGGGTACAAGCCACCTACAAAATACAATGACGTTGCTCTATTGGAGATTGGACCAGCGTTAACTAGGAATGCTAGGCCTCTAACTAGCGAACATTTGCATCCAGCTTGCTTGAAAACGGACGATTCCGGAAAATCACCATCATACATTGCCACAGGATGGGGTCGCACAGGGCCACGTATGTGACATGCTTATTCTAACTATTACAGCTTCTAAGGTTATGAATAAATGAAAAGCACAGGAACCTACCTTCTAACTTTGTGTACTTAGCGTTAATATGTCAGAATTCTTAGTATTCTATTTTCATGACAAGGACGTAATGCCTCACTGTTTTTTCAAAGTATTTTGATTCTGACGTATTGTAATTTATTGGATTGATTACGATACTTTATGACTGTTGACTACGGATGGTCTTCTAAAGAACCTCTAAAATATTTAGAATCATAGACTTTTTAATATTGCCTTAATGTTATTCTCATTTTTTCGACGCATTTTCATGTCTTATAAATGTCTCTTATTTTGTTTCCTTCTTATCTTACACGCTCACCTCAGTGTTAATATTCGAAGTCCGCTGCTTCTTTCTGCCTGCTTTATCTTCACTTGTTTTTATCACCTACGAATTTCCAACCTTCTATCTTCTCCCGTCTACTACTTATTCCTGCCACCTTCCCATGCATCATCTGTTTCTATATTCTCAACCTTTCTTCAACGAACTTTTACATCGAATTTTGTAACTTAAAATGAACGCGTATCTTATTTCATTAAAGATAGTTTCCTCCCAGCTTCCGGGAAATAACTCTCCCTTCTTACCAGCTAACGAAATTTTCCTTGTACCTGGCCAACACTCTCATTTTTTCCCGAGGCATCACCACGCTTGTAGGTGTAATTTGCGATATTTTCAATCGGTTGGTCTGTAAGCATTATAACGTAATTAATATCACTAGTGGATGAAGGTACTCTGAAGTCATATATTTTATCTCAATTGACAAATAAAACATTGAAAATCCTGAAACAAGCATCCGATCATCTCAGTGGATTCACCATTTGTTCTCGTAAAAAAAACATTCTATCGCTGATTTTCTTAACTTTTATTAAAATTTCCATAGATGAAGACCAAAGTGATGATCTTCTGAAAGTGGAATTGGAGGTCTTCGACGAGGCCGCGTGTAACGAGACTTTCGAAGACGTAATCAGGACTACTAGTAAATTAAAGAGAGGCATTGACTCCACCATGATGTGTGCCGGAATACTGAAAGGCGGGAAAGACACTTGCCAGGTAACGCTTTTTATATTATCCGCATTTTGGATTGAGTATCACATCTATTTGTATGCAGCTAATGAATATTTTATCAATGGTATTCTACCTTTTAAGGTAGACTTTGAATGGACACGGACTATTCAACGGTAGCACGATGCATTCCCTTGCCTCTCCTATCAAAACACAACCTGGCGCTACATTAAGTTCCTCTTCAAATCCAAAAACATCCTTACACCCTTGGTAACGTCAGGCATGCCTATCCTATTTCTACTGCCACTGTAACTTTATGAAATCGATTCATTATGAAATTAATCATTAAACTCAGAGAGTAGAAGTAATTAAACTTTGTAACTATCACTCATCAGGGTATGCATAATGAGGTTTCTTTATTTTAGTCCTTCAATTTTCCTAAATAAATGCCGCCTTAAACACGGGTATCAGTTTTAGTAAAAATAAAAGGACTTTGACTAAAAGATTTTTTGCATGATTATGACATTTAGACCATACTTTTCTATTTTATCTTGGTAGCAATACAATCTTTGCACTGATCATTCCCCCTTTAAGAAAGGATCATTTGTAAGGTAAAGCATTTCGAAAATCTTTCCTTTTACAATCGAAATCTACTCAAAGAATAAACGTTTTTATGATACACGAATGTTACTTTTAATGTGCTACCATAAAATGAAGAAGATGTAAAAAATGATTGGACTTTATCGCGGGAATGAACAATAGAAATTGTTCCCTGACGTTACATAAACTCTCGTAGACTCGTATGTTATGTACATGTAAAGGTTTTTGTAACCATTGAATGTTCAATTTTAAATAACTATCTATCTTTTTACAGGGAGATTCCGGGGGACCACTACAAGTTCCAATACTTTTTAAGTGTATGTATGAAGTTTGGGGGGTAACATCATTTGGAAAGATTTGCTCTTTTGCAAATTCTCCGTCTATTTATATGAAAGTATCGGCATTCATTGGCTGGATCGAAGACCACGTGTGGCCTTCATAAACTGGCAAATTGGTTATTCTGCCTATAAAACTATCGAGAGAAGAGATCTTCACGTATCTATCAGAGGATCTATAAATAAGATCCTTGTAAGTAGGTTCAATCGGCAGAAAAATTACCTGGCGTTGAATAAACCTAACCCTAACTATTAAACCCATTTATTGAACTCGTTCAAGAGAGATTTTTTGCTATCCGTGGTGACAAAATTTGCGTGGAAATATTCCAGGTTTCTAATTTCCCACCTCAGCCCGGCTTTCAAAATGTTTCCAAGGAAAGCTTTCGACCACATTTTAGTGTCCACATTCCTATTGAATAATTTCACATGACACACGCTTTTGAAAAGTATTTCTGTGTTAGTAACATTTATAAAATGTATTTTTGTGTTTTTTAACATAAAACATTTTATTTTCCCTGCCGCTATACCAGTTAACAATGATAATGCTATTAGCTTACATATATGGGCTAACGAATGAATAATAATTGTGGTGAACGTATATACCTGTATGCTTGTAATATTTCGAATAAATGAGAGTAAGTTAATAAGTAGTGGTTATTTGAAGACTAACTCACCTGTCTGGATCATAAATGAAAGTAATTCAAAATATGAAGGTTTAAAATATAATATCAATAAATATAATAAAATAATAATTTTAAATAATGATCTAAAAATATTTTCGTGACAAAAAGAGATGCAACAGTCTTTTACAAAATTATGAAACAAATCTATAATATTGATAGGATTCTCTAATACGAGAGCTCCCGAGCAGGCCTAAGCTCGTGTTTGCCTAGTTATTGCTGAATATCTTATTTATGACAGAAGATTTGCAAAAAAGAGGCAGATAAAAAATAGTCAGATTTATTATTTCATACATCAATGATGGAAATTTGGCACAATGCCAAAGTAACAGAGGTTTAATAATGAGTCGTGGCAAATATGGGACTCGGTCCTCGTGGCTGGGCTATTTGCCATGCTTGGCAGAGGGAGAGGAGAGGCTTTTTTGCGGTTGCCATCTCATTAAATCCTTGGAGAGAAAAATGGACAGCAGCAGCATGGAAGACAAAAAGGAGGACATATATAGTCATAATAAGGACTTGGAATAATAGGACGATACTGAGAGCAGAGAAATCGGCAAATCTAAAGCCGGGGATGGAGAGATAAGTATATATATTTTAAGGGCTGTGCAAGGTGAGATGAAATGACCGCGAGGAATACTGGAGCGATAATTATAGAGTTATCTGGAGCGCAACAAAAGGGAGCTAACGAGGGGTGGCAATAGTATTGAACAAAAAGGTAGGAAGATACGTACTAAGCGTAGAGTAAGCGAGTGGTAGAATATTATTAGTAAAATTAAAGGCAGAACCGACTAACTTAGTGATTTTTCATCATAGGATCATCATAATCATAGGACGGAATAAGTCGATAATGCACACGATTAGATAGAGGACATAGGATAGTGTTCCTGAATGGAAGCATTGGACAAGGATAGGGGATTGGAAAGCAAAGATAAGCGAAGGGCGATGTGGAAGTGGAGTTAGGGAATACGGTTTAGGAATTAGGAATGACCGTGGGGAGAAAGCGAAGGACATTCATAACTGAGAAAAGCTCGGTGTTCCATATACTGATAATTAGAAATGAACGACTCCACTCATATTGTATTCCTCTAAGTATTTTTAAGAAATGACATAATACTACTGTTTAAGAATGTGAAAAATCATTTTTTTTAGGTTTCGACTCAGCGAAAACTCATTGTAGGGAACGTTGGACTTATCTAAAAGAACTAGTAGGTTTCTTTTTTGTTACATATATGTATTATTACTCGTGAACAAGTATCACTAAGTTGTAAATGAGCATATGGTTTGTGCTATGTTCTCGGAAATGAATAATATTTAACTACCACCTTTCTTGGAATAATGCAGACAATATAAATCTGGTCATCCCTTTTCGTTTCGAGAATAAATCATAATGTCCCTTAACCGGGTTATATTATTACATAGATGATTTGGACTTAATATTGCGCTCTCTTAAAAATTATATACAATTTAATTTTTTATGGGCTGTACATTTAAGCCACATTTCAATAAGTTAACTTCGAACTTTCAGGCACTAATATTAAATGACTAGAATGTTTTAAACCCTTGCAATTAGTTGTGCCACCCTATCGCTGTCGATAAAGAATGCGGAATTGTATGCAAAAGATGGACTATGGCATTTGAATAAATCGGTGGAAACAAAACGGACTATTAAAATAAATATGGCTCATAATTTCGAGAAACCCTTTAATTTCAGTAGAAGACATTATCTTTTTCATTAAACAGCTAAGACAGTGAACGTTCACCTTCGAACTGACCGTCAGAATTAAAATAATTGTTGGGTAGATGACCTTCAGAGGTTGTACAAACTGGTATTACGCGGCCTCGCTCCCACTTCCAGGTTGTTCATGGAAAGCATTTTCATTGTTCACTGTGAAATGTCAACATGATACACGTATATTGCGTAAAACCAAAATCTCAATGCCGCAGCCGGACAACTAGGCATTTTGCAATTTTTCTACAGAAAACAAAACTCTCTACTGTAAGGAAAGCGTTTGTTAACCTCAATATTCCTTTATATTTTTTGTTAAGTGTAGGCAACCTTTTCGAATTATATGTGAACTGTATAATGTGCATTACTGACAGAGGTTTAAAAGAGGTGTTATGAATACTAATTATTAATATACTTTACGACGGTACTGAGTGTCAGTGTGAACTATTTAAGATGTTGTTACTTGGGGGGGTAAAAATAAAAGCTCATGTTTTCAAACAAAATGCCTACGTTTGACCTATTTTTTTATGATCAGCGAAATATTTGTTGAAACAACAAGTAATATGAGATATCATTTCCGATATCCGCTTCTCTAATTTTATTTGAGTGGTTTGACAGTTGTTATAATCAGTGGTTTGAACCATTCCATTCGCACTGACAGTGTCTAACAATACCAGGTGTCATGTAATGGAGGCGATCCCTCTCTAGTTTTTCTATTGAAGTTTTTATTCACATCTTCTCTTAATGATACTGCTAATACACAATACTTTCAGTTAAAATTTGTTGTCTCAGACGTAACTTTATGGAATTTGCATAGCATATTGAAAAAAGAAATGAAATAATTGTGGATTTGTTTTTGGGGACTTAGTCTTAAGTGTAAGAGATCAGGTTCTTAGGGCATGAACCACTGTAAAAGGCTCATTTCATTTTTTCTTTAGGTAAAATTTGAATTTCATTCGACAAATAGAAAATAAAATAATATTTCTCAAAAAGCAAAGAAAGTAATTAAAATTTTACTTAAAGAAACAATTAAATGAGCCTTATACAGTGGTTCATGCCTTAAGAACCTGATCTCTCACACTAAAGACGAAGTCCCCAAAAACGAGAGGAGTGGAGTGTATGAATTAAAGTGCTCAGAATGTAACACAAAGTATGTTGGGCAAACATGACGGAAATTTAAAGAAAGAATTAAAGAACACCAAACATTTGTAAAAAAAATAAGAACATAACATCCCTCTTTGCAAAGCACCTCATCGAACGTGACCACAAAAGTGACTTTGTGACTACAATTATTAATTTTGAAAATAAAGGTTAAAGGCTCGATGCTTTGAAGCAGTTGGAAAGTTTGAAATGTGTCCGTTACAAAGATGAACTCGCCAACGAAATGTTGTGTCCCTCCCACTCCCTTGTCATTGACCTACCACTCTTCCAAGTCAACGATTGACACCGAAAGATGTAATTCTCTTTTCATCCCAGCTACATCGTAACCTTTTTATCCCTCCACCCTCCCTCTCTGACCAATCCCCCTCCCTTCATCAGAAGGTTTACCTGTATATACCAAGTTTGCTTCTATGAGGACCACCTGATGATGATGTTCAACGTCGAAACCTGGGTCGTGTTTTTTTTTAAATAAAGTGTGTGTAATTACAAAGTCAATTATTTCATTTCATTTCAACTTTCAGTTAATTTTGGGTAACATGGTAATTCGTAGTTGTCAGTCATCTTTCAAGTTACGGCATGTTTCCATTCCCTAATTTAGCGCATTGCGTCAACGGCAGTAGGTTTAACATGCAATGAAAGTGGAATTTAAACCCCTACACGGAGACTGCTTGGCCGATGATCCCAGGAGAGACCGGTCGCTTGCTTCAACTTGCTTGAGTCGACTGCAGAATTACTAGAAACAGGTTCAAGTTCATTACCGAGTCAAGTGGCACTAGGGGAACGATCCGCTACAAGGTTCTAACGGATATCTTCTTTCTTTAACAAAACAGAATATTATTTTATATTTGCTTAAAGTAAAAATATAGCACTTGTTTTTGTATACTTATTTTAATAACATTGCCTGAGTAGAAAACTTTTCTGCCTTTATACCTTTGAAAATCTTTTAATGTTGCTAAGCCGATTAAATTTCGGAAGTTCTTTTAGATTAGATGGCCGTTACTGATGTGGCGTGTTTACGATATTTTATGCGGTAGTAAAAACCCTTTTAATATTATTTTATTAATAGTAGTATCCTCCTTCAACATTTTGATGGAATTGAAAAATTAACATAGAGAAAATAATGAGAAGTACTACGGAATTTGACACTTATAATTAGTTTGATATTTAAATCGACACATCATTTATCTCTAAAGCTATATAAAACTAAATACATAGACACAATATCTACACACGCTATTATTCTATAATTACACTCACGAATTTCAACAGATAATAATCACAAAACAACCAACATACCAACATTAATGCTGGGTACGCTATGAACCTTACTCAAAACGAAGGTTATGAGAGAAGGAGAAAAGGTAAGTTAAATATTTGAATAAGAGGGCAAAAACATGAGCAAGTGATGCAGTTTATGTACCTCGCCGGTTTTTGGGATCCAAATGGTAAAAATAGTCTGAATATAATACGGATTTCTTCAGGAAAATAATCATATGCAATAAGGAGGGAGTTGGCAAGGGTAAACGGTTAGGTGGTTAGGAAAATATAAACGAAAACTTTGATATTGAGCATGATTTTCTGCGGAGGATACTTGGTGACTGAAAAATATTGACCAACATTGATTTGAGACTTTTGAGATGTGTGTGTGTGTGAAGAAGGTTGGAAAAGATTAAAAGCTCAGGAAGGATATCAAACGAGTATGTGTAAGGTATGTTGATAGAAGAGAGGGGACTCTTGGTAGGAATACGAAAGAGGGAGAAAGGATGTAGCCAGAGCGCTTTGATTGTCGATGTTATGCTGAAGACCCTTTTAGAAGGAAGAATGCTAGGCAAGCGAGGAAAGAGTGAGCAAAGAATAGGTGTTTTGGACGTTATGAAGGGAAGAAGGAAGTATACGGAATCAAAGACGGGTTTATTATATTGTTGGATGTCAGGCTGTGTTCTATTAGGAAATGTATCATGTTACAATTATACAGCCATCAAAACCTACCTTAACCTATCCCCTATCATAGGATCAAAATTCTGCGACAAATCTGGATCGTGAAGCAGCAATTAAACAGGCAATCAGACGAGAGTTAAGAAAAAGGAAAATATGAGGATTACCAACATGAAGTCGGTGGCTTTCGAAGGTAGTTTGGACAGAGTATTTCTTCGTAATACTACACTGCCATTTTATACTTTCAAAAGAGTAAAAGCTTTGTCGTTTATTTCTTGAATTAAAAAATTTTTTTATTTAAAAATTAACATAAAAATCTAAATAGCGGCCTCAATTCGAATCAAAAATTAAAATCCTACCTATGCTACTCAAATGTTAATTGCTGTGCCGGATCCGAAAAAATCAGCTATCAGACAATGGAACTAATTTGCTCAAAAATAATCAATCACAATATTTATTAGTGTTATATTATTGTAATACCTATGTTAACTTCTGTACGCGGAGGTATTTCAATTTCAGAGGTCGTTTTGATAACATATTTACAGCTACTGTAGATTACTTTCAAGATCGTATCATTATATTTATTAAAGTTTGATTGGGATGAGAGGAACATGAAAAAGAAGGGTTTAATAAACTCGATTTATCAAATCTCCTTGTCGCTGTAAAATGGGTATCGTCGACGTAAGGACGATTTATGAATCACGGACAACAGCCTATGATTTCCTTTGCCGATCCATATCCCGACTCCATAGGGTGAGCCCGGAGTGGCAGAAACGAGAGGGAAGGGTGTAATAGGATATTTTATTCTGAATTCAAGAGGGCCAAAACTCACGTTCAGATAAAAACTGAAAAATGATCGGGTGAGTCAGATGTTCAGGATATTCTTAGTTACCTCTATAGTTGCGGTCACTAGTCGGGAGCACAGGTCAATTCATCCAACGATTGTCATCTTTGGAAGGGTACCATTTTCTTGTTGTCCACTAATAAACTTGCATTGGCCATTCCTTTTTTCGACCGTCTTCCCTGCAGACAGATGTTGTCTTCCTTCGAACCCCTAAAAATGTTATAATTCTATCGGCGCGCTGGTAAGACGATCACCGCCTCTAGTTCCAACATTTTGTACGGGTTTGGGGTAGCGCCTTTGACACACAAATAAGGAAAATAACATTCTTGGAGGTAGGACAAGGGTGGTGGAGGGGAGAGAGATGGGATAGGGGGAAAGTGTCTTGTAGTGGGACAAGTCGAGGCCAATTTAAGGTCGTTAGCTGGGTATGGGATGGGAGGGAGTGGGAGTAGGTGGTGTATATGTGAATATGGGTGAGGGGAGGATAGAAAGCGCTGGAATAAACCGCAGACATTGCTGTTGATGGATACATAATCGACCTGTATAATTTTTGATTTTCACATCCAGGCGCTCTGCTTCCAGTGATACACTCTTCGTAGATAGTGGGTTAACCTCCACACACGCCGACACTCCCCAAGAATCCGCAGAAGTCACGTCATACACGCTTACGGTCAGGAGTTATTACACAATTTATACCGAAATAAATACTGCAAAAAATTCTTTGGCCATGTTTAGGTTTTTGCTAAATTTTTTATCGCACTTTAATTTATGAAATAAAATGTAATTATGAATTTAGTGTAAATAAATATTAATTGAGCAGAAATTCGGAAAAAGGGCGACTTAGCAAAAAAAAATTAAAACATAATAAGTTTGCATTGAACATTGATTGGCAATTTTAATCAGAGGTTTGAAAACTAAATTTTATGGAATTTACTCAAACAAATGAGTAATTTCTCAGAAAACGTTGCCGAAATTCCGTCGCCATTTTATTTTCCTCGAAACAACATTGATCACCTTAATATCGTGAGGTAAGTGATGTTTTTTTCGTGCAAAGAGAATAATAGACGAAAAAAGTGAATAAAAGTTGCTTCTTGCTTCAGCGAGGGAGAGAAACAGACATGTTGATATTTTTATTTTTTGGAAAAAAATGATCATGATCTTTTCATTCTCGACGCAAAAGTTGGGCACAATTGTATTCTTGAGATTAGTTACATTTAATATAATATTCTTGGCCACGAAATTATTCAAGTGTTACATAAAGGTATGTAATAACCATTGAATGGATGCACGCGAATTAGACGTCTTTCAACATCAGTTATTTACTCTCATTCGCTAATATGAAATAGATTTGTAAGCCTATTGTTTATGGTTTACGAGGTTGGTTGGTGGCTGTAGAAGTCGAAGTACGAAGTTAATTAAGTACTCGTATCATATTAGTTCACGAAAGATGAAATTAATGAAAAATCCATTCATCCGTATTTCATCAAGAGAGAAATGATGTGGCCCAAAAATATTTGGTTTTATCGCCATTATTTGATAGAATACATTTACGGTTACATACTGATGAAATTTTATCAAAATGACGTCTCGATGCCACCTCTCCAACAAATAAATACTGATTTTAAATAATGCAACGAATTACCTTTCATGCTACTCGATTTCTCAACAGATAGACCATTCGCGAAATCTTTCGCAGCAAGACATGCATAGGGAAAATAGTGAGATGATTTCCTTCGTATGATAGCATCAAATAATAAAGTCTTTTTACACAACGTATATTTTATGATTTAAATTGCTAATCTTGGTGTAAATATTTCAGAAGAGCTCAAAAAAATATGCTCCTAACCTGAATATGTTTATGAATAGCACAGAGATAGTATAGGTGACAAACGTTAAGTTTCAGAATTCTTGCAGACCTCATTTGGCAATATATTGGAGTGGGGTTCTTTGTTGATCAATGAGGACAGATTGAGACTTTGCCTTCTTTTCCTCATCACTTGACCTAAATCTTGCGCACCAAAGTAGGCATCGAATGCCTATCGAATACCAGCCTCATGCTTAATCCCTCTCATTCTGGTCCTCGGACAACCGGTTTTCGTAAAAAGGAAGACAGGGTTGCTCATTTATTCCTCGCACTGGAATAACTGATACTGACGTGGACTTTAACATGCGTCCATTTTTCCCTTCTCTTGAAATTATAGTGAGGATTTGAATTATCGATACCAATTTTAGGTTAGATTCATCTTTAGACCCATACCTATTCCTTGAATTGATTAATTTGGCACCTTTTCATGCCAAAAAAGTAAATTATAATTAATATTTAATTGTATATGTATTCCGGAATTGATATAATTTGAAATCGTTGAATTTAGATGCTGGATATTTTGCTTATATTGCTTTTGAAATGAAAATAGACAGCGTTTGCACTCGTCCCGTCGTGTTTTTATGTCCACTTGTCAATGTGAATAAGTGAATGCTCTATGAAACTATTGCACAAAAAGTCACATCAAAAAGACGAAAGTTGAAAGTTTCAGTTTGTCTTATTCTAATTGAATGGATTGACTATATGTGCAGCATTAGATCACTTGCAAATACTTAAATTTTAGACGATGAGAATAAAAATATTATACCGCTTCCTTTTCCACTATTTCAAATAATTAAAGGATCTGTGTCAATTATTTTTGGTTTAATGGTACAGATGTCACATTCCAAAAGGAGTAGCAACTTTGCCTTCCGGCACCTGAAACTGCCGGGTGGGAGTTGCAAGTGCGGAAAACTAATCATATTGCAAAAATTTCAGAGTGTAGAGGAACGCATCTGTAGCTTAACTTTCCAAAGAACTCGACCTAATATCGAAGGATCCAGGTTCTAATCCCGATTAAGGCGAATGAATTTTACACCATGAAATGGTTGTATTTTAATACGGATTAGCGGATTGATCTGTTAAAAGTTACAGTCACGGTATCTTACTCCGTTTATTTGAATTTTGTCTAATAATAACAATGGAAATGAAATAATAATTTTATTCCTGGAGTGCAACGATTATTCAGTTACATATGTAACGTGAACACCCGTGTCTTATCAATACCTATGCGTATTACGGGTTACGATTAAATATTCTTATGAGAGGCTTGGGAAGGGTTGAAGGAATGAATGAAAGTAGGTGGAGGATTCATTATATCGGATTTGCAGATGATAATCCTTAATCAACCGGCATGTCATGGAGTTGCAAGCATTGCTGAACTCATTGGAAAGTTATTTTGCAGCGCATTGTGTTTCAAGCATGGCATACTATGTGTTTGTTTTTCCGCTCAGAATTTTTTTGAGGAATATTCAAGTTATTCATTTATTCTCCATACCCCTAAGCAAAATTAGATAATCTTCCTTGTATCTCGACAGCTCTCTTGTTTCTCCTACTGCACAAGTGTAAATTCTCCTTTTCATCGTATCTTCCACTTGTCCTTCATTTCCCTTCTTTCTGACCAACTTATTTTCTCTATTTTTCTCTCACCCACGTCTCCAAAACCTCCAACCTACGCTCATTCTCTTGTCTCAACCACCAGATTACACATCCATTCGGCAATAAGTTCCATGATGATGATCTTACTTTATAAAACCTTATACATTTGTTCCACGGTGATCACTCGATGCATGCATTATTCTGTTTAAATACCAATTGTAAACTCCTATTTGTTTTCGTCACATAAGCGGTAATTAAGTTATGTAAGCAGACACATCTAACACAATTTATTATCAGTATACATTCGCCTATAAACCATGCTCCACAACCAGGTGCAAAACCAAAATATATCATATATGCATGATACAAACTATTTATATCTGAATATATTATGTTGTATGTTTCTGTACTTGTGCTGAATACTGCGAAAATATGTCTTAATTGTACTTGAAGTGCCTAAATTCTAATGTTCTGTGAATTCTGTAAATGGTCAAGTGGTGTAAATGGATACTCGAGAGCTTATGTAAATAACTGGTATACAATCTCATATCAGATAACTTAGGCGATTAAAGACATAAAGGGGAATTTAAGCGTGAGCAGTCATCCCCTCAATCTACATATAACAGTGTTGTATTACTATGTATGTTGCTACTTGAATAAACAAGGAAGGGTTGGTTAGGATGTCTGTACTCCTACCACACCCTTTTTTTTAACCTTAAGATATCTTCAAGCGAGAAGAACCTTTGAATTTTAACTTAAAGTCAGATTAATACAAATTAAAAGGATATCGATAAAAAGAGTTAATATTAGGATTGTCTAAATGGGCCCAAGAATTTCCAAAACTTAAATATAAAATTATTCCAAAGGTGTAAAATGCTTCACTGATGATATTTTCATTCAATTTTTTATTTAAAAGTCTGTCGGGCTTCTCTCCGTATGTTTGAGTTTGTTTTTAATTTATAATAATTTATTTTATAGTATAATCAATCAACAATGTACAAATTTTCAATGATTGTAGCTACGATTCCTTTGCGATCTGTTTGTGGATATGATGCACTGGAAATAAAATAGCTGAATTAAATGTTCAGTGATGTTAAGACTCATGTAAAATGATGACTTTCGAAATAATCTCTCAATTCCGGGGCGCAGAGGTCCCGTAGACCTCTTAGCTACTGATTGGAGGCCCTGTGTTCCAAGTGACGCCGCTAGACACCGACACAGTATATCTATCTATATATTTACTACCCGCCAATGCTAGGGGGTAAGGAAGGGGTGATTACACAGAAAGAATGAGGCATAAAAAAAGAAACCATATTAATTTTAGCTACAAAATATTTCTGAAAAATTATTTGTTTATTTGTACCGCGCGGACACATTGTCATTGAATCAAAATGATAGACATAGATTTGAGACTTTCAAAATGTGGAAGTGGAGAAGAGTGGGTATGGTGAAGTGGACAGAAAGAAAAACAAATGGGATAGTGCTGGGAATGGCGGGGAAGGAGAGGGAATGCTGAGACAAATCCAACAAGGGCAGGAAAAATGGATTTAAAGGTCTCCGCATTCGACTTGCATTTGTCGAAAGCATCTGCATAATCACGTAGTCACAGACTACTCTGTGACTAAGACTCTGCACGCGTACATTAAAAGACCTTCAATCACAGTTATAGCCAGTTAAACTGCAGTGATGAATAGGTCCGGTAATTCCGGGCATTTCCGCTAGTATATATACGAGGTAAAAATTAAAACTCTATTTTGCAAAATTTAGTCTACAATAAATAAATACAGTCTTAGTCTACAATAAAATTTTGTCCCCTTCAAAGTACTCTCCATTCGTTGCAATGCACGTATTCCATCTTCTTTTTCACAGTTTAAAGCACCCTTGGAAGTCCTCGGCAGTAAGGCTTTTTAGTTTTCTCGTCGTTTCTTGCTTTATTGTGCCCACAACTTCCCAGTGATGTCCCCTAATCACATTTTTGCATCTTGGGACTAGGAAAAAGTCGCAGGGGGTAGGGAGATCTGGCGAATGAGAATGATCAAGGATGGTGATTGAATTTTTTGCCAGAAACTGACGAATAATCAATGCTGAATGTGCAGGTGCATTGTCATGGTGGTGGTCATCCATCCATTATTTTCGGTTAAAATAGTGTGCACTGTTGATTTTCCTAAATTTAGTTCATCAGCTATCATTGGGACAGTTTTTCGACTATCGGTAAGGACAAGGGACCGCACAGGATCAATGTTGTCGTCAACACAGGTGGTTGAAGATCGTTCCAGTCTGGCATCTTCCGTGTGTCTTAACATTTTAGCCATCTTTAAAACGCTTAATCCACTTGAAAACGGATGTTTTCCCCAGATCATCATCACCGTAAACAGCTGTCAACATTTCAGTATCTTCTTGATAACTTTTACTGAACTTCACCAAAAACTTCATGTGATTCGTTGCTACGTGATTTCGTCAATTTCAATTTTCGACAAGCATTAAAACAAGGAAAACAGAAACTAACATAACTGGCGCCACACGCACAGCTCGATGATCCGCCATGCACAGACAGCGGGGCTATAGTTCGCGTCATGGCCGCCAGATTGCACCAGTTCGCGCATTTATTGCATAGACTGCGTATAGACAGGGTGCGGTAACAATACTTCCTTTTTTCGAACGCTATAAAAAAAAGAAGTTAGGTTGCCGTACCCTTGATATATATAATAAACATTCAAGGCCTGTCCCAAAATAGTAGGGGTGAGTCGATAAAAAAAAATGTATTGCCAGAATTGATACACCCACTCAAAAGTCTTGGGAGTAGCACCCCTGAGCTTCCACCCTGTGGGTTACAGCCAGTGGGTTTCCCAGGCCTCGTAAGCCTGCCGGAAGGTGCCAGGAATGCTGCTAAGCCCCCTCGTCATGGCCCGTGGTAACGCCTCCATCCAACCCTGGTGACGTCCTTTCAGCCTGAATTGGAGGCGGGGGAAGAAGAAGAAGCCTGGTGGGGCACTGTCTAAAAAATTGGATCCTAATTCACATAGTCGAGATACTCTTCGCGGATCCACTTCCTTTGGTTCGTCCGAGAGCCCTCGCGGCACCGACTTCACATACACCATTCTTTTATCTATATTTTCGGTCACAAGTCGATACACATCACATTTAGCGATCCAAAGTTCATCAGAAACCATGTAAACACTTCATCTGCGATTCCTGTGCAACGAAGCCTTCACTCTTGCCAGGTTTATGCCAGTTTTGAAGCCAAGAGCGTCCTGAACCTTCGGCGTCTTCAAAATCTTCTTTATCCTCCTAAAATAACTTGTGCCTCTCCAAAACACCCGATCTACCCATGAAATTTTCATCATTAGCTGCTTTGTGCATGCCATGAGTCTCTTTCCCAGTTTCACGCAAAATTTGATGGCATACTGCTGTTTCAATAACCAGTTTAAGACGGAGCGTGGTGAGGTCATGTTATAGAGGCATCGCAAACGAACGATCTGAACTCCAGAAAGGCTTGGATTCAACTGCCAACGGCCTCCGGCTTTTCCTGAGAATTCCCTCCCTCGAACCCGACTGGAGAAACCTCCACCTATCCGACCATTAATCCGGGACAAATAGGTCATACTACTTTTTTGACAGATCTTGTATAGATATGAAAATTAATTTTTTCGTTTGTTTGCTTCGAGACAAATCACGTCAAGGTGTAGGGGGTTTAATTTTTTTTGCGTGAAAATTCCGAATTTGACATAGGCTAGTTCCTATTTAAATATATTATTCTGGGAATTTTTGAGATGGAAAAACCATTGTTTTGGATGATGAACTTCAATGTTTTTTCTCATAGATGGCAACACAGGTTTTACTCAGAGTTGAAATTCCAGTTCATTAACTTCGATGAGGTCCAATGCTGATGCTGCCTGAGCTGACTTGATGGCCATCCGAACACCATGGCGGCTATGTTCCCCTTGGCAAGCGTGTCACTGGAATTCACTCACATCCGCACATTCTACTCCAAATATTGGAGAAAAATTAATGGTTAAAGGAATAGTAAGTAATTAGTGCAGATCGTAACGGACTTTATTTTACCTACCTTTGTTAGCTGATCAACTTCGATGATGAGGTAAGGCACGTGAAGCGTTATATTCATTCTTTATTTAATAAGTTTATATTCGAAGTCGAAATTAATACGTAGCAAAGGACAGCAATATGGGTATCAATTATTATCTTTTATATATATTTATTTATTTATTTATATATACACACATTTATACGTGTATGTGTGTGTGCATAATATAATAATTTTATATTTGATAATAAGATACATATATTGATTTTAAAGATAATACCTATTGACTCTGATTTCCAAAATCTAAATTTCACGTTTTCAAAACGTTAATTTGTTAACATCCCTAATTTATAGCAAACTAAATTTATGGGAAGGCATTCAAAGCGTTCAACGCTTGGTCCAAGAACTGTTAGCAGAGAGAAAAGAAAATTAAGATTTTGAAAAAGATTTATTAGATCAAAATTTAGAAATTAGATCACACGTATGAACTGTTATAACGATTGATATAAAGAAATAGTTTTAATTTAGTCTAGAAAAATTAGGGTTCAAAACTTAATTTTAACTCTATGGACACCCTTCAGGTACTTTATAATTTTTATTACAAATGTTATAATTAATGTATTGTGTATATGGCCTATATTTCACGAGTTTATTTTGTTTCCTTTATATCGGTAGGGGTTTACTCACCTAAGAAATACTGACCATAGTACCTCAAACACTCCTGTTGTCATTTATGAAATAAATAATGCTTTGAAGTGATTTACGTAGTATTTTTGACGTAAGAAATTGATTATGCTAATGAAATAGATGATCTCATTTTTGCATTTATGCAGGCCAGACAATGTCCTCAATCCACTCTATGTACGCCGAAACTTTCATGTACACGGACGGAGAATTTGCAAAGGAGCAAATCTTTCCAAATGATGTGATCCCCCATATTTGAAATTGGCATGCTCCAGTTCTAGCAACTTGTAGAGGTCCTCCAGAGTCTCCCTGAAAAAAGGATGGGCTTATATTGACAAAAGTTTTGTATTTACAGCTGTAAAATATATGCTTAACGAAACATAGTAAAATACCTTAAGATAGTTTTATTTGTATTATTGTGTCACTCATAAAGAATTTTGCGTCGATAAAATGGAGAAATAATTGATAAAAAGGAATAAATATGGATTGTTCAAACTTAACTCCCTAACCCCTACAACACTGACTTCCCGCCTTAGAATCTGCAGCATGAAAATGGAATATCTGAGTAGGAAAACATAATGGGTACAATCCCAAGATTCAAAAAATATAACTGCTAACTTTCGGGAATAATACCGTTCCTCAGCAAAAGATATTAATAACCGATCTACATGGTATTAATCCGTGAGTAAAAAAAAAAAGATCAATCATGTCTCCCCATTTGAAAAAAATTTATTATTTCAAATATACTTCAATGCACATTTTAGAAGCACGATATAGTCAATGATGGCAAAAATACAAATGTAGTGAATAAATGATCAAACCTCATCTCTACTTCATTTCTCTTCCTACCTGTCATCCCTTTCATCAAAAGACCCCTCCTTTTCCTTCACACATGTTCATACATTGAGATGCATGCTTCAAAATGTTGCCAGAAGATTTTGCTATCCAATGTTAAGGTGAATTTGGTCGCATGATTTTGAATAAAAAATTTAGAAAAACAAAATACCTCTCCCTTCTTTGAAAAAAACATCACTTCTCCAAATATACGCATGAAAATCCTTACCTAAGTTTATAAAACTACCGAAAAAGATAAATAGAGAACAGACACTTAGAAGAGTATCTCGTAATGTGATAAGTTAAAGAGGTAACTGGTCGGCGAGGAGTATTAATAGCGTCGAAGTTACCTGACACGTGTCCTTCCCACCACTCAGTATTCCGGCACACAGCATGGTGGAGTCGATGCCTCTTCTCAACTGATTAGTTTTTGTTATTACGTCCTCGAATGTCTGGTTGCACTTAGTTTCGTCAAAGACATCCAATTCCACTTTTAATAACTCCATGCTTGGATCCTCACCTGAAAGATATTTAACTACTTGTAGAGCATGCAACACGGACAAGCTGAAAGCCAATACTTCAGCGGAGCATTTTGAATCTGGAATGAATTTCGCAAATATCAACATTTACTCTGGCCTTCAATATATGATTTAATATTTGATAATTAAATCCAGCTTAATGATCAATATATGCCATTAAAATTACACGAACGTGCACCTTTAAGCTATAGATGAATGGTAATTTTCAAATAATCTTTGATAGGTTTTAAAGATGCTACCTTAAGATAAATTTGGCAATTTTCTTCAATATTTTTCTGATGGTAAGTTCTTGTATTAAAGTGAGGCCTGCTGTTTAGTGATTCAAAAATGACGTCTTCGTTTTAGTGCCCTATTTTGTTTCCAATAGCTTAAAAAGGCTTCTGAAAACTTATTTGCCTATAAGATCATTTCTTACCATGCCTGGCCTGAGTTTGTGTCCAATAAGGATAGCTCGCATGGGAGGTGGACTTACCCAAGTACTTTCTAGTTCTAGTCCCCAAATAATTCCTCTAATACGTGCTAGCGGGTTCTTTGGTTTCCGGTCGTGAGCGAGAAGTATAGAAGAATGTTTTTTTTAATGTGTCAAATTTTTCATATTGAATGCAAAAACTAGATCATATTCACACATATATGAATAAAATCTTAAAATTTTATTATTCATGCACATGTACATATATTTCTTCTTGGTTAGTATCATTTCAGGAGGCAATTGAGAAACATTAATAATGAAAATTCCTTCTGGTGGTAAATTTCTTTCATGATTACGTGTAGTATAGCCTGTATTTGGTATCCGTCATGAGTGAAGTTTAAATGGAAAGCTCAACAGTGGAATTATTAATTAGAACGCGGGTCTTTTTGTCATCACTCCATTTTGATATTCCTGATTCTCTACCTAATAACTAAAGAATTGAAAGTCACAACACGTTTTTTTCGCGATCCATGCCTAAAATTTGATGTTATTTTACTCCTCACATTTCACTCTGCATTTTATTCTCATCAAATTATACTAATCTCGCATACTTAAACCAGGAAATAGAAGAGGGGTTGGGAAATCGGTAACTATGACCTGCCAAATCTGGTTTTGGAACGTCATGGTTAATATGCAGTTTCCCGGGAGCGGATGCGGACTCATATCACAATTTAGTGAGGACGAAGTGTAAAAAGATAAAACAGGGAATACGAATTGAAAAATGGAGTGTGGAAGCATTAACTGGAACGACAATAAAGGAGTATAAGCAGATTGTAGGGAACAATATAAGTGTGTACAAGGAGCCAATTATTATAAAAGAAAAACGAGAATATATAAAAAAGGAACATCGATAGACACAAACAAAACAATAGACACTATTAATAGGAAATGCGCACGGAAACCATGGATTTTAAACGAAGTGATCAGAAAGAGAGACGGGAGAAGGAAACGAAATATTATAAACACAGTGCTAAAAGAAGGAAGTATAAAGAGTCCAAAGTTGAACTTAGGCGAAAAACAAATAGGGTGAAAGAAGTGTGTTTTGGGACGCAGTGCGAGAATATGGAAAATTTACAAACGAAGGGTCAAGTTGGTGAGCTGTACCTGAAGAAAGGCACTGTCAGAAAGTAAGAAGGAAAAATCCGTGCAAAGAATCAAATATATGTCAGTGCAATTATTAAATGAATTAGAGAAGATTGAGGAGAGATGTAATGAATATACAACGTATAGAGGAAATATAAGGCGGAGAAATTAGGCCACTAAGCTTAGACGTAGGAAGATAATATCACATAGATTAGCGTAGCTTAGGTCCAGACTTAATCGAAGGCGATATATAAAAGGTAAAGTAATGGGGAAAGGGAGCATTGAAGAAGGGCTTATTTTAGAGAAAATTGTCAGGTTGCATTCTGCGGTAGAAGCTAAGGAAATCTCGTTTTAATATTGTGTAGTGTGTATCTATCCAATACCTACCATAAACACGCAACACAAACATACATATATATGGATAATGGTTTTCTACAAATGTGTGGCTTGAATGATAGCGGTAGCCGAGGAAATATGATTGCAAGTGATGCAAATGCATGGCTACAGAAGAATGGCTGGAGTAAAATGAATTAATTACTTTGAAGAGTGTTTGAAGGGCTAATCCTGTGGACACATGAAGGAAGAGGTATATAAATGGACACATCCCGAAGCACGATAGCTTACTGAAATGATAAAAAAACTTAATTCAGAGAAAAATAATTGCAGAGGGAGGTCCTTTATAAACTAGAGAAGCGAAGTATTAAAAAAATACCGTGCTAGAATATTTTAGTCAATTCAAATTATAAGTCAATAAGGCAATGAAAAAACGGTATTAGTAAAGAAATCAATTAATCGACCCTCCTAACAGATATCCCGTAGTGAACGCTCCATGTGCGCCTGAACTAGAATATGTCTAGTCCTGTAGTCATACTTATCGAAGGCATATGTAGAAGAATGAAGAATGTAAACATACATAACGAAGGTCGTGTAGTTAAAATATTTGGCAAAAACAAATTTTAACACCTACAAATCAAGAATATGACTAAATATATTCTTCACAATGAAAAAATAAACCATGTATTGAAAAATATCTTATTTGTACATGCAAGTAAGCAGTTTTTTGCGCCAACTAATCGATAAGTATTTCAGTTATCTCCCTGTAATTGGTTTAAATTAAGATATATTTTGAAAAACCTTTCTGGAGGAATGTGCATGAAAATTATCAATTGCTGTTGTTGACCTTAAAATGACTTGAATTTGGATACTTGATGAAGTCGTCATTCGATGATACTTCACAGAAATATCATGACAATGGAAATATATCTATGACAAAATTATCACATTAAGCTGTATATATAGGCTAGAAAGGTGTGATTTAGCTTATCTAAAGGCTAGAAATCTTTAAAATAAAAAATTATAATAAAAAATATTCAGCTAAAATGTTGATTTCAAAGTGACATTTATGATTAAAATGGAAATATTTGGTGATAATACCGAATCCGACCCGTCCCCATCCTGTTGCAATGAATCTGCCGTACGATGGTGAATCGATCGTTTTCAAGCAAGCAGGATGTAATTCCTTGGTGATTAGAGGCTTGTGATTCCTTGTAAAAGCCGGCCCAATCTCTAAAAGAGCTACGTCGTCGTATTTTGCGGGAGGCCTGTAACCAGGATGACGGATTCTCCGAATGACCTCGTGGATCTGGCCGGCTTCTCCCAGGTACGACTCGTTCAATGCCAAATTCACCGTTCCAAGTAGAATCCACCTTGCCGGACCACTAAAAAAGAGAATTTTATTTAACACAAAATCCTTGCATAGCCAAAAAAAATGGTGACCGAAAAGAAAACACAGAAGAGTAGTGCAATTGGAGTGATCAGTTCAGCTCTACACAGTTCAACTAAGTAATTATTTTAATTCTTCCTGAGTAAATAAGGGCATAATTGAGTGAAAAACCTTCATTATATATTTTAATTAATTTTACTTGTAAGTATTTGAACTTAACTCTCTTAATTAAGTCTTAGAGCTGTAAGTTGGCTTTTATGTTTTGAGGAAAATAAGTTAGGATGGCTTTGTGTAGGTTTTCTATTGCCAGAATGAAAAACTCTGGTAATTGCGCAGCTCTTAGTATCACCGTGTGGAAGATGATGTTACCATAGCTCCAATCCGAGATCGACGGCGGCTTCTCCCAAGGCGGATGAGGCACAGGGTGGGATGTGAAAGCCCGCCGTGCCCATGGGACTGCACGTGATCTCCCGAATGTTAAAATTGGCTGGGTGACCTACCTCTTGAAATGCCCCAACGAAAGATAGTCGTCTCTCCGTAGATCAGACAATCGAAGGGACGTTTCTCGTGTCCCCCTTACGATGTAGGGACCTACAATGCATACCATGGGGTAGGATTCCCCAGGTGACTTAGGCAGTGGCACTTGTACGAACACCCGAAAGAGCGGGAACTCTCGCCCTTCCACCTTGCCTTCTCACCACCTTCAAGAGTCAGTCCCTTCCTAGCTTGTGTCCAAGCTAGTTACTTTTCCTATTTTCGATGGTTTTTGACAATATTTTCCCACTCTTTTCAACACTTTTTCATTCCTCACCCGGTATGTTCATTTTTCACTCACAATTCTCCTTCACATTCATATCCCAAACGCCTTCAGTTTCACAGCCATATAAAATAACACTCATTATAAAACGCCTGACTAGTCTTTTTCTCAACACAATATCATTTCTGCTACATAACACCTTTACCTTCCTGCCGAATGCTTCCTTAGCCATCGCTATCCTAATTTAAATTTTTTCTTCCCTCCTCCAGCATTTTGTTACCTCCGCACCCAGATACTTGCACCTCTCCACTTTTCCAGCTTTTCTCCTTCCATCCCAATGTTTATTTAATTATCTGCATACAACATCACGTTTATCATCAAGCTGTACTCCTCTTTCATACCATTCAGAAGTTGCATCTAACTGCAACTGCAACCATCTAACTCCATCTAACTGTTTTTATTCCTCGGCAAAAAGGATCATGTCATCAGCAAACCTGATGTACACAGTCCTTCTTCCTCCAATCGACACCTCTGCATCTTCTCTCCAGCACGTACTGGTCATGTCCTCCACATAAAGGTTGAAGAGAGCGGGGAGAGACAGCAATCCTGCGTAACTTTTCTCCTAATATCGAACCAACCCGTCATCTTTTCATCAACTCTAATTCACACCTCCTGATGTACAGGACCCCCTGTAAGTACAAATTTCCAATCAGTTTTCTTTCTCTCCAGTTCATACCATTTTCTTTTAGAATTTTCAAAAGTTTTTCTCATCGCCCATAGTTCAAAGTCTTCATCAAATCAACAAAACACACACAGAATCCTTTCCTATTCTCCAGGCATCGTTCTTCAATGATGTGCAGTCCTCTTATAGCATCTCTTGTGCCCATTCCCCTTCTAAAGTCGTACTATTTCACCATTTCGTTCTGCACCATGAATTTTTTCAGTCTTCCAAATCAGTAGTCTCAACAATAACTTTGCTGCATGAGTGCTGAAACTTAAACAGAAATATGTAGGCACTTGTAAAAATTGTCTGGAACGGAAAGGTTACATTACCCCTCAATTCACTTCCTCCCTCTGCATCGCCCTAATAAGGAAGTGGCTCTGCGCGCCATAAACTTATTTGATGATAACACTGAGTCGCATTTTTATAAAATTTGGAAGCGTCTACCAAACAAATGAATCTAGAGAGCTTTCTAGCCGAAATAAATTAAGTATGTGTCTTGAATAATAAACTATATATTTCTATTCTTTTTTGTTTTTACAAATCGAGTTCATATTCCCATTGCTTCATTTCTCGATAGAAGAGAATGTGAGCATGATTCACGATCCCTAAACAATGTATGCATCATTTTCATCCAATATATCTTGTGCATCATTTTTTTTCGGGTTGGAACGCATTCTCGTATTCTATATTATTTATGTGCGAAAAATTGTTTCAATAACGAGTGTTTCGCTTACTGGGAAAGATCGCGGAACGAATTATGCTCTTTGTACGAGATTCCACTATAGTAGTTAATAAGATCATCTTTTTGCACAACCTTGAGCTCATATCGTCTGGATGAAATGTTGTTATCACCTAAAATTATAATGTATGGATTACTTCCATTGTGATATTTCAATGGAAATGATCAATGATAAGGTTTACTTACGCTGATCCACCGCGAAGACAGTGTGCAGCTGTCAGGATGAAGTTCTCACTGATTAAAGTGCCTCCACACAGCCATTGAATATTGTTTCGTGCTCCATAACCTACAGCCGCCTGCAAGATTCAGCGATTAAACTGGCACGTGAGATGCAAGTTTTTAAATTTCAAACAAGCTTAAACAAGCTATGGTTAGTACTCGACAAATAAATAAATATTGATTATATTGAATAGTAACGAAAATATGGTTGGGAAGGTAATGGCGTCCGATAGGAGTGAAATCATAGCTACAAAATACTGGGCGGTAAGCCTTTGAAATTTTGATAAGAGACAACATTTTATTCATTCCATTTGAGATTTAATTGAATAATTTACTTAATTTTCAACGTCAAAGAGCTTTCATTTATAGTCACGTATCATCCATCAGATTTATAGAGCAATATAATCCTCAAATTTAATTTGAATGAATCAAAGAGGCTGGATCGATATATCAAGTAAATATGTAATTTTGAAACATTTTTAAATCAATAGAAAGCTCTATGAAATGACAATGAGCCCAGAGGTCGCGGGTTTGATTCCCTTCTAGGTGGGTTTTCTTCCACCGAGGGCTTGAGTGTTTATAATTGTATTTAAGTAGTAGTAGTAGTATTTAGGGGAGGCGACCGACAGCTGAGGTCATTTGCGCCACTAGGGATGGGCAGGAAAGGATGGAGGGTGGAGAGAAACCCGGCGTCGGCATTAGCCTACTCTTTACGAAAGGCGCCAAGGGGTCCGCAGCTTAACGTCCCATCCGACGGACGGCGTACTCACTTAAAGTGCCCTCCACAAAGTACCTCAAGTAGGGATCGAGATACCACTGAAAAATATTCAACAACACCGGGATTTGAACCCAGGCCCTCTGGGTGGGAAGCCAGTACGATAGCCACCGCAACATCTCGATCCCCAATTGTATTTAATTTATGTATAAGGGTTAGGTAGAAGAATAGACTATTAAGTCTCAATCTTGCCCCAAAAAAAGTCGTAAAAGAATAAATAATACGGAGATCATTCCCTATTGGTTCTTATAAATATTAACAAGGAAAATCCAAGATTTTAACACGCTCTTACGGCAATGGAGACTACCACCAGAAGAATTGAGGTGCTGAAATATATGTCATTCTCGCGAAAAACTGATATCATGCGCGGTATTATATAAGAGTTGTAATAGCTCCAACATAATCTACCCACCTTCGTTTAAAGGATAACCAGGAAGTTGTTTGAAAATGTGTATTACATTACTTTTCCTCATTCGTCAATTATACGTGATCTTAGGTAACACATTGACTCAGGCAGTCACTTCTCTGAGAAATACGATGTGATACTAAAATATCATCTGCTCAAGAAATTTTCTGCTCTCTCACGAATGTGCGTCAGGCATCAAATTCATACAAAAGTTATTGAGAGGAGCGAAAGAAATTTGATAATTTTAATCTTGAATTGGCGTCAGAAAGGGAAGGATGGGGGGCTGCAGTCAACCAATCTTAGGATTGAACGACCAATTATGATAATGATGATGATAATCTTAAAAAATATAATGGACCAAAAAGATATAACTAAAAAGGAGGAGATATTCTTTATCACGAAGTAAAGGTTTGCATGAACATTTTTTCAAAGAAAATTTAAGAAATAATAAATTAACCAAAAAAATATGCTCCCATTATACTGCAGTACTTCAGACGTACGTATGATAAAAAAATTATTGGGCGTTTTGTTTAAAAATCATGAATCGCCAATGTACCCAATTAATGCAGGTCAATTCTTATTTTTAATACAAGGGCGATTCGAAAATTAAGGTCTCCTATTTTTTTCATGAAAAATCAAATTTACTCTCAACTTTGCGTGCATCGTTGGAAAGGTTGGGCATTTAGCTATTTTTCTACATAGTTGCTTTGACGATCGGCCAGCTCCGACACCTCGTGCCGGAGCTGGTCGATGGGAAAGAAATTTCTGTAGAACCCTTTAATTGCATTTACTTTTTTGAAAATATCATGAATTAGTTCCACGATATTTCGTCTGATAACATTAAATATTTAACAACTTCAACGTTAAGACCTAAAATTCAGTTCCTACGAAGGATAAAACCTTACCATGTGAGGATATTCATTTGGTAGAGCAGGAACCCCTCCAGCAACTGCAGTCACATATGGACAGGGTTCGCTGTATTTCATACACCCTAAAATCCAAGAAATACTGCTTAAATCTCACTGAGAAATCAGAGTGCGATAATGCAGCCGTCATATTAACTTAAGTTTAAGACTGTAAATCATTCATACATGTGATAATTTCATTTAAACTTGATTACGAAAAGTATTCATAAAATAACATTAGAGAAAACCCTGATGGATAGTTATGCTAGACCTCAAAAAATGGTCGTTGCTGTAAGACGATGGCATTAACTTTTGATAATACGAGTAATACGAAGGCGGGAAGTAGTAGATGTAGGAGAAACCCAGTCCCAATGGGATGCTGAAAGCGGTAATAGAGGGGAAAATATTGGGAAAGTGAGGTAGAGTGATAAAAAGAGCATGCATTTGTGATGGAAAGATCGACGAATGGAATAAAGACGATAGAATCGACGAATGGAATATTTGTAACGTGCTGTAAAAAGCTTTTCCTGGTGTTTTCAGATAGGGGTCCTTCTATATAAATTAAAGTGTATAAAATTTCCTCCTTCCGTCATACAAAATCGTACCCAATTAAATCCTAAAGCATTATTGTAGAATATTTCAGAAATCTTTACGTTTTTTGAAGTGATATAGAATTTATACTTGCATTCTTCAGCTCTCTCTCCTGGTTGTCTGGAGGAAGGTGAGGTGGTCATTGGTGGCGGCTGAGGTGTTGACATCAGCCTTGAATTTCCGTCGGGGCAGCAAACAACGGGATGATTACCTTGAAAGCCACAGTTAGTTGGTCTAATACCCATCTTCAGGTTCATCAGGGCAATTTGACACTGACGAATCGGAGTGCACTTGCCTCTGATACCTCTTGAGTCTATGCAAGCCTGCCCTGAAACGTCGAAAGCAAAGTAGACATTGAAATGAAGCATTCCTCGCAAATATTATACGTACGTAAATGACTTATTTTTTAATCAACCTCAATTTATTTATACTCCTGATGGAACAATTATATTTTTTGTATTTTAAGTTTTATTATTTCAATTCTCGCGAAGCTACCGACATCCAACATGACGTTTTAGCTCTGAAATCTTAGTGAAATATTTTCCTTTGAAGCGGTGACTTGTGTATATATTAATATGCCAACGATTAACATATATACTCTAAGTAGGATGGCAGTTTCTTTCAGTGGTGCTTAGGCCAAACCATGAGGAATTTTCAGAATGCTCTGAAATGTTACGCCAGCGTTCAATCCCGCATTGTTGAATATAATACATATCTATGAAGGAAATCTGTTTGAAAAGAAGGCTATTTCAATAAATCTTTTTACTCAATTTCATATAATATCACTTAAGTATTCCTTCTTCTACCAATAATTGGCATTATGTAAAGCTTAGGTTTAGCAATTATATCTTTATATAGCAAACATATTAGGTATTTGATTTACGTTTGGTATTGATATTAGTTCAAACGCGTAATGAGAAGAGTTGAGGAAAAAAGGGAAAAAGGAAGGTAACGTTCAAGGTTCGTTGACCTGTATCTAGCCCCTTCTTTAACTATGATTTCTGCGGCTTGGCGAGAACAAAAACATTTACTGTAGGGTTTCCATTCGTTGAACGACTTTAAATTATAACTCTTTTATCAGTATTAGTAAAGTATTATATAGTCTCTCTCATTTTTTAAGGGTCATGAATGCACTTAGTAGGATAACTCAAGAGAAGAATATTTTAGCATAACACTGTTATAGAAATTGAAAATTGGAACATATTTAGTATCATTTTTTCCGTAAATGCTTTTGTACAAATTTATACTTATGTTTTTCACTCAAACCTTTAGTTGGAAAGTATATTTTGTTCAATCGCAAACGACTTCATGTTAAAACAGACGAATGCGTGTTCGCCAGATTACTTTAGATGGTTATTTTTTCTATCGATGATATTTCTACAGTTCGTATTTTCCTTAACTCAGTAAATATAGAGTTAAATAGTTAAATCGCATTTCACTTGCGTACTAAGCACTACGCCAATCTCCTAATGAAATATTAATGGATTGGATATCCGAATCCTAAAGAACTTTCTCTTAAACATATAAACAATATTCATTAAAAGATAAAGATAGACGATAGTCCAAAAATAAATGCAAACAAAAGAAAACTTTTCCAAATAATGTCCACCTGTAAAAAAGGACAAAGTATCAGTGATTACAGAACAAACTTGGTAATTCTATAATTTACCCCTTTATGTGTACCTAGTACAGTGATATTAACACATGATAATATTATTCTTTGGGAATTTAACCGTTGCAATTAGTATGCCATGATTTATTTGTATATTGATAGTAAAGCATTCCAGAAATACTAAGGAAGAAGGAGAAAGAGGGCGGTGGAAGTCGAATGAATTCAGCTCTCTCGATAAGATTCCCGAGGCAGTATAATGTGAGTAAGGAGATCTGAGAACGGGGGGCCACGATGGAGGGTCAGTTGGCAGTAAGTTAGATTTTATGCATCCATGTGGGTAGGATCTGGAACAAGATGACTTGAGCATGTGAATACTGATTCCCAGTGCATGAGGCGGCTCTCCTCGGCTTCTCCTTGGACCCTGGCGATCATAATTCTGAACTCGGTTGCCTTACAATATGTACATATACACTCACAAGCACGGACACGCAAATATAAATTCGTTTGTGTGTGCGCGCTCGTGCAAAAGCATTTAAAAGTGAAGGATATACATATTAATAAATAAATATATATAAAGGTATGTGTGCGTACATATGTATCTGTGTTCGTGTGTACGGCTTGGGTTGGTGAGGGTTAATGCCACTTACCTGGATATTTTTGTCCGGAGCATGCAGCGATTAGGGAAAATATACAGACGCCATAGATAAGATTCTTCTGTTGCCGAGTCATGCTGGGCTTCTTCACCGCGTGGTGGTCCGTTGCTTACTGCCGGAGGAATAATTTTCCTTTTTCCTCGTATCACGTGGCTGACAACTTCGCCAACTACCTGGGATTCCTCTCCGGTCGCCATTAGGCCTTCTCCGTCTTCCCAAGGTCAGGAGAAAGGTTGACGGTCGGGCGGTAGGGTATCAATTATCTGAAAGCGATTAACTAAGTTCTTTTAAATTGGTGCTACCTGGTATCAATTTAACACGATATATGTACTTCCCCAGACGCAAGCACAATCGTAATGGGATAAAACTAAATGACAATAACTATGTTTATTCCTTGCTGTTTTCAATTAACGGTGCACTGTAATTAGTAAAGTCATTTCATAATGAAGTAAAATTGTGTACTTGCTACAATATAACCGATTTCCTGCGTGATTTTGAATTATTTATTGATTGGTTTAATAGTTTGTACTTAATTCATGACTTTTAGTAAAAAGCTCACCGAGTATCTACGGCCAATGTACCAGAAATCGTTCCTCGGGTAAAAAATTTGTCTGCCCAGTTATTCCTATGCAATTGTTGGCAGTTGATTAATGACTTGATTTCATATGATGGAAGTATTTTATTTGAGCTCAGGGGCGAAGGAAGGAACAATAAATTCCGAGAATCTGATAAAATAAATGAAGAGATAAAGAAGGGATGAATTATGACTAATGTAATCAACTAAGAATGTGTCACTGATTAAATATTTCAATGAAAGTTATAACACTGCTTTTACAAATTCAGTACAGACACAAAAATGTAATAATACTAGATGCTTAAAGAACTAGGACAGGTAATGCATTGGCGGAATCAATATCCTACATTTTTTCAAACCAATCTTCCCATTTAGTACGGTTTATAGTTTTTTATATTCAAGTTCTGATTGTCCTCAAGATTTTGAAAATCTCTTGGCTTACCCATGTTTTTGAATTTTCGCCGAACTTAGCGGACAAACATTTTAGAAACTCTCCAGTTCAAATTATTAAAACAAGTCTATTGATTTCACTACATTTTTCTAAAACAATTCGAAATCGTACGTGAAAAACTTAAAATCTTAATAGAAATTTAAGGTTTATTGCCTGGGCGTGTGCCTACTTCTGTTTTTTTCACTTTCTTCTAAAAATCTCGCCTTGTCTAGATCAAACCCAGTAACCACAAATTTCCATTGTTGTATTATTTTACAGTAGAAAAAATATTTTGCTCTCTCGAAGTCGTATCAAATATCCCTCTTCCGTTCGGTGTCGATTCTGGGTGGACAGTAGATTAAAAATCGACTTCTTATTCAGTGAATGCAGAGAATTCGAACTCTCGGTGTCTTCACAACATTTAATAACTCGCGTGCAAGTTGGAGTGGCTGGGAGTTGTTTCTCATCATTCTCACGGATTGCATTTACCCGGGGACGTTCTCTTTCGGTAGTTTTTCATAGTTTTCTTTGCTCAAGGGTCCTCCCTTCCTACATCACAGTGTCTTGCCGCGGTACTTTTGCATCGCGAAGTTGTTGAATATGACTTTCAATCGAAAATTTGTACTGACTCATAATAAGGGGATAGGTCTTCCGATATTTTTCCGCTTCTCTACTTGCAAAAGATCTCTTAAAGGTCGAAGCAAACTATTATTGGTAGAATTTTCTGATCACCTACCCGTCATGTTTATTTATTTGGTACTTCTTAGAGTTCCTTTAACAGTTGACGAAAAGTTAATCCGAGCTAAATAACTTTCACTGATAACTAAAGGTTAAATAAAAGGAATGGCAAGGGTGAAACATTAAGGATGGGCCTCATGTTAACGCCGATTACCTTCCCTTCTGGTTATTTCATGTTTTGGTGAGCTGCTGGTAAATTATTCCGAGGAATCGGGCTCAAATCGCGATAGGGGCGGAATTTTCATTTGAATGCCATTTGATTTGCGGTGTCTTGCTCCACTTGGGTGCTGAAGGACGCCGGATTTCCCCACTCCCTTCCCCCATCCCAAAATAATCCCGCCTCTACCAAACAACCGGTGCAAATGACCTCAATTGTTACTTGCCTCATACAACCCCTATCACTTGGTTCTGTATTGAAAATTTAATGGGCTTAATATAGGTGGAATGTGGAAGCCAGCAAGGACGTGTGGCAGGAGGTGTTAGAACACCAGCCATACTATCTCTTTTCCAATACTTCCTCAAACACTTGACAACCCGCAATCCACCGACAGGGCAAGTGGAAGGGGTCCGAACGGACATCATTCATGCGACATCTGTTGTACATATTATGCATATAAACTGTTTGTATCTATTCCACTGACTATCGTATATTAAGAACACAAATAAGTAAACCCGTTAAATATGGCGGGTTAACATGCAACACAGTCACTGATCATCAGAAAGCATTCTGTTTATGCAGGAATGATATTTAACAAATGTATTAGATCAACAATTTTATTTACACAACACCACACCACTAGGCCCAAGGGAGCGTAGACATTTGTGATTGGTGTACATTTGAAAGAGAGGAACTTGTGAATTAATTAACTATCTTAGTAAATGTAAATGTATAAACCTTTCTCTTTAGATTTACCTGTAAGCAAAAGCAAAACAAAATATTGAAATACAGGCCAATTTACAGACAATAAATAATTATATTACATGAACACAGCTTTTTTTTCCATAACTTTCTTCTGACGGCATCAGCAATTAATTGAATTTATTTATTTTTTTAAAAACGTTGAGACCGGGCGTTGTTTTGTAAATTGCGGTCGATTTCACGGGAGGAAATTCATGTATCTAATAAATTTTTGTATGGACTATTCATTGGAAACCAATTATGGGACGGTTCATCTTCCACATTCATCAGATTTATTGCTGGAATCATGACCATAATTTTTCGAATCGATGTCACTGCGCGTCTAGAACACGATTTAACTGGTAGTAGGTATACTGTACCCACAATTGAGAGGTTTTGTTAAAACCTAGTTTCGATCATTATAGGACCCTGTGGGTGCGTAAATTGATTTGAACCTTACTGCACCTTTGGTAAAAATGGATAATATCGGCCTAACAGGAAGTATCAATGCGAGTACAAGTCGTCATACATCTGTATCTGTTTTTGCCAAGTTGAAAAAAAAGTTTTAGCATGGACAGTATTATATAGGGTGACATGAAATAAATCTATTTGTAGTGTATCCATGGGATATGTTTAATAAAATGTTGTGAGCAGAACGACATATGTTCAGCACTCCTCTTACCTGAATAATTTTGCGCCGAACAAGTGGTTAGGTGGGTACAATGTGTAGATTCCGTAATTATTAATCCCCAGTTTGCATCGATCTTCATGGAGGAGTGGACCGTTGAACACTGAGGTAGGAGACAAGGAAAAAGGGAAACCTCCCTCCTTTTCCTCGTGTCACGTGACTTGACCTCGAGCAATCCCTGACCTCAGTTTTCTTCATGGTCGTATAAATTATTTCCATTCTTCCATTGTTTCTCAATGGGTAGAGGCAAAGTAACGCGATTCGTGTAACACGATTGGTGAACATTAACGTCAAGCAATACTTAGATCGGAACTTGTTCTCCAAAGCACGTTTTCAAAATTCATTATTTATTCACCACCATCATGAGCATTGCCTTGGAGTACACGTATTATATCATTACACACATTTATTATATTATTGCTTTCATTGACTCAACTGGCAGTAATTATCGGTCACAAAGAAAATATTTTGACCATCGCAAAGTTTTACATGCGGATTAAGTGTCCCTAATTAGACTGTTTCTCGAGTTACCTGTGTAAGGTGTGTTTTTTTATTTTAAAGCGGTCTTTTTTATTCGAAGAGCCCTGATAATTCTTAATTTATGATATCAGAATAGCAATTATGGAAAAAACCTATGTCCTATAAAATGAACTATCATCAAAAGTTTGGAAAAGATATTAGGAGAGGATTCCCATTTATCCCGATACCGTCCAAGACGTCTGCAGACGGAGAATCGGCAAAGAAGAGAATCTTTGGAAATGAAGTAATGACCCAAATTTACTTGCGACAGATTCCGAATTCGACAGAATACAATTAAATTGGTCCTCCTGAATCCTAATGTAAAAAGAAGGCTACCGATACATTATTAGCTATCACAAAATTTACGTGGAAAACAGTACGAATACACTTTTTCACACAAATGTGTGAAAAAAAGCGTCACCATTTCTTGCTATTATTATTTTACGTTACTGTATTTCTTTCATCTCGCCCTCATCGAAGGATATTGCCACAATCTCATGTCATTGTTATAAACCTGGCTCACTAATTTTGCCAACAGATAAATTCTTCATTGCAATCATTCTTTCTCCTTCATTCACATCTACATCAATATCCTGCGAGCCACCAAAAAGGTGTGTGGCAGGGGGTGCAGCACCAGGAGGAAAGGGAAAGGGATAAGGGGGTTAGGGTTTTTCAAATGGGTTGGGGAAGGTAGGGGGACTAACTCTGTTTCCGAATCTTTCGCCACTAACTCTGTTTTCTTATGATTACTGGTCTTCAGAACCCTCTATAATTAATCTGCAGTGTTAATCCTCATTATCTAAGATAAATTGCAACTCATTATGCAACTAATAGGAAAGAATAATCGGGAGAAATCAATATTGGAAAAGGATTTTGTATGAAAATAGATCAAAAGGAAAGTTTAAGTATTTTAATGGCTGAGAACACTTTTTTGAAAATAGATTTCAATGCAGCAGTTAAAAATCTGTGCCTATGTAAGACCCTCGGAGTTATTACTATGATCTATCTTAGTAGTTCATTTAAACGCCGGAGAAAATACTTGACTTAAACTTGAGACAATAGTAACCTGTGGCAAATTCTCAGTTGAAAATATCGGTGGTCATCCTGGAGAATATTGGTACCAATATCCATGAAGTGTATGACGAATAAACATGAAAACTATGCAAACTATCGTCTACCTAGTATGATATGAATTAATGTGGTTAGATACCCTCCCACTACTATGAAATACCTCAAATTTAATTTCGGTTTTATGTTCTTAGACCGTCGTGGATGGCGTTAGGTTAACAAAATAATGATTTATATGAGTGCCTTAATAAACTCAGAATGTCTGTAGGTCAACTTCAATGATATTGTTTTGAAAGCAAGATGATTGTTTACTTCCCGCGCTAGACTGATTGTTTCCCCAAGGCCGCTTCTAACAATGCTTCCAAAGCTATACAAAAGAAATATTTGTTCTATGGTGTCATTTCGCAAATCTTACCTCCTTCTGGGTGCAGTTCAATGACCTAAGCTAATATATTGACCAAAAATTCTACTTTCCTTTGATGTAAGAAAAGCTTTACATTTTGTGATTTGAGTGGTCGCTCGTTTCAGATTGATAATGAAAATTAAATCTTACAAAAAATGTATCAGCAATGCAATGCATAATTTCTTTTGAACGACAGTGGTCATTCCCACGCGTCAGATAACAATTAAAATAATGGAATAAGTCTCCCAATTTGAATCCAACATAATGAATTTTGCATCATATCTATTGTTAGGTTTTTAACCTAGGTCCTTTTGGCATGACCATAAGACAAATAACATAATCACAATAAAAGACCACGAGAATTTTTCACTAAAGCGCACTGCAATTCTCAACGCGCAGTGTCACATTCAGATAACAGTTACATCCTAGGATATAAAGCAAATTTCCTATTAAATACTTTACTTAGTAGTTATGCCGTTTGGAACTGTATTCCTTTCGCATTACATTAAAAAATAACCAGAAAAAAATAAAAGATACTTGTATTTTCTCTGAGCTGAATGGATGCCAAGAGGGTCTTTGACCTCCTGGAGACGATCAAATCAAAACATATGATACATGTTCATATATTATCTCTTTATGACGACCTATGTATAAAATGGATGTTCGTTTGGGATAAGTCTGACAGTGACGTGATCAGTAGTGGATCGGAAAAATATTCCTGAAGTAAAAATACCAATGTATCTTTCCACTCAATTTTACTCGGTACAACTAGTTTAGACTCATCGGCGTCATCCTCCGGTACAGAGTTACACATGTATAGGTTATATACAAGGTTAGGTTATATATAGGTTATATACATGTATAAATATGGTGGAAGTGAAGAGAGAAAATAGTTCGTATTTTCCCCTCTTTATCAGCCTGAAAACATTGAATATAGCAAAATATCCGTTTAAGGAATGATAAAATTTCGAGGCCACGCGAATTATATTGGTAAAAATTCGATGGGATACTGCCAGGGAGAAGGAGACTAACCAAACCTAATCAACCAGTCATTAACTACAGTATGTATTCCACCTGAATACAATTACGCCACGTTATACAAGGCACTATGTGAAAAGCGTAGTGTAAAACTTCATACTTCGGGCGTCCATCCTTCGATTCCGAGTCCTCTCGCCCGGTGTACGTCTGCTTGATACTCCCACTGAAGGAACATGCGTACCTCCCTCCCCCTTGTGTCACGTGGCAGAGTTTTGACCTCGTCTGGCTGTTGGAGAGTATCTGCCCCTGATGTCACTAGTAACCATCACTTCATCCCTTTCCTCGCTTTATGCTGCAAAATATTCATGCTACCATGGTACGAGGATTTACTAGCGGTAAATCCATTGATTTCGTCGGAAGTCGATGCTAATTGTGTCTCATCTGATGTACTTTCAGAAAAGTGATGTACATACAGTAATGGTTTCAAATATATTCAGTAGTTTCAGGCATAATGTGGTGGAATTCAGTTATAATAAAGAAGAGATAGTCACAATTTTCCACTGGATAATTTTAATAGTACGACCGGGTTTCGATGTTACGTCATCTTCAGGTGACCTGAAGATGATGTAATACATCCTAACCCGGACGTACTATTAAACACATCTGGTGAAAAATTGTTTCCATATTTTCATTATTGGCTTCAAATAAGCATTATGTTTTAACCCCAACAGCTGAAGGGTTATAGTAATTTGTTTAAATACATTTTCTTTTCCACAATAATTATTATGGCAGACAGGGAAGGTTAACATTTTTTTCTTCGACTCTATTTAGCTATTAAAAATGAACATATTTCAATTTTTTAGGACTGGTGAAACTATTTTTCAACTTCTTTTTTAAACAGCTTTAATGATGTTATTCATTGGAGGATTTCACCGTTTTAATTCGCTGTTATCCACCATGACTATGCGGAATCGACTCATGATGGAATATCACAGAAACTTGCTTATTCCATATTGAAATCTCTTAAAAAAAACTCACATCACACCAAAATCGATTTGCGAGCGTTTCCGTCAGTCTTTTCACGCAACAAAATTAAGGGAGTAATTCAGGCGCCGTGAGAAAATACAATGAAGAACGCAAGGCTACTCTATTCTAAATGATATAGCTAAAGGCAATTAAAATTCATCTTTGTAATGTTAAATTTATTTTACGAAATATAAAACGTTAGCTTTATTGGTATTTTTTTCTTTTCCACATCTTTGCGTCTTAAGAATAGCTTACGCCATTGATAGTGTCTTGTTTTGGGTGAGGCCAAACATTATCCTCTATCCACTCGATGTACGATGACACCCTCATGAACACCGAAGGAGAATTTACAAATGTGCAATTTTGACCAAAGGAAATAATTCCTGATATTTCATGTTGACATTCTCCGCTTACAGGAAACTGAAGAGGACCTCCATAATCTCCCTGAAAGATAAGAAAGAAAAGTTATTGGGCGTGAAAATTTTGCAATATTGATGAGTAATGAAGGTAGTGGGAAGAGGGAAGCATAAATCAATATTTTTTGCCATATACAACTAGGGATTATGAGTCGTTTGATTTTTTTCAAAGTTCTCAACAAAAAATGCGGGATATCAATCCAATGGTAATACTAAAAGTGTAAAATTAACCAAGGTTATCGTTATTTTTGTGTAGATGGTAAATTAAACGCATCTGGAATAAGCAATTTAAACGTTTATACATATAAGAAAACGGATGAGATTCAGAGGTATTATTAGGGATTGAGACGAGGTTCAGAGGGATTATTAGGGATTATCTGCTATTTATTTTCTAATGATTTGAACAGCATCTCAAAATAGGGCAATTTAAAATGAAAACAGAGGTAACTATAATTGAGTTATTGACTGAATGAATCCTGATTGTGATGTTGATGAGAATGAACCAGTTCGATACTCAAAAGCAAATATTACTGAGAATTTACAACAAAATTTCCATATAATTTTTGCATATAATTCGAAAATGTATTCTTTCCATGGCAAGCTGAGAGAATTTAAGTTAAGTAACACAAATAATTTCCATATACGATTTTAAGAGACGCATATGATATGATATTAAACTTGACATCACAAGTTTAAAAAATTAATTAATAAAAATGCGTATGTTATTGAAAAAATAATTTCATTTGACCACTGTGTACGGTACTAAATGAGCATACGCCGCATATGTTTTCGCAAAAAAATTTTTAATCTGTATGGGAAAAATTTGAAAATTGAAAATCTTTGACACATTAGCCCACCAAAAATATGAAAATATTTGCACAAAAAGTATCGGTAAAAATTTTTTCCTGACGTTTGCGTGTTGAACTCAGACCTTGGGTTAAGTGTGATAGCAGATCGTATTTTCATTGATAATATAACAGTGCATACCGTCATTATTGATAATTTGGCGGCGCGAAGGATCTGCGCTAAACTCGCCTCGAAGGTCTAGAAGGACAACCAAGAGCAAAGCAGAGTCGTTGGTCTACTTGCGAAGACCTTCTGCCATTGTATCGTGAAGAAGATTCCCCAACCCCTTTAAAGACCTAACTTGGCTCCAGGGGACTATTTTTTATTTCCAAAAGTGAAATCCTCCTCAACGGATTCCACCATGGGGCCCTAAGTGTCATCAAAGAAGTTTGCACGCGTACCCTTAAAGACCTTCCGGAATCCTCCTATCAGGGAGCCTTAGAGTCTTAGAACAGCTACTAACAAAAGTATGTCGACGCTCCAGGGATATGAGACTTTGAAGAATTTTGAGGTATTACATTAATATCTGAAATAAATCTATTTTTCCCGAAACTTATACCGATACTTTATATACAAACCATACATGTCACCGTTTTTCGTTTGGTAAATGTTCTTACCTGACAAATATCCTTCCCACCTTTCAGTATTTCAGCACACATAGTGTTGAAGTCGAATCCTCTTGGTAATAGACCGGTTGCTTTTATATCGTTCTCAAAGGTATCATTGCACTTAGCCTCGTCCAAGACTTTTAGAGCCACTCTCAATAATTCCAGCTTCGGATCGTCACCTAGGGATGTTGAAATAATCCTCGAATTACCAAAATCTATTCATCTACGCTTGATTATTATAATTTATTAATATTTTGTCAATGTTGTTTTATTAAGACTTTGTTCTACAATTATCGGTATAGTAGTTAACGTTAGAGCATCGTAATTATGGTTATTATCTAAGCAAATGATGCATTTTCTAGATTATCGCATATACGAGTGTGTAAAAGGAAAAGGTAGGTATAATCAAAATATGCTATAAAGCAGTAATTGGGAGGTAATTTACCTGTTTTTTATCACGAATTATATGAAGAAAAAATAACTACTGTAACATATGACTTGGAATGGCTATTTTTTATTTTATGCTGATTGTCTATTATTATTCCAGCAATTCTTATATCTCGATACAGTTTGGCTTCTTATTGCTTAATCCTAACACACAGTCAACACTCGAGAGTTCAGTACCTTTCAAAAAGTTTCATAATCTACCTTTTTCTCTTTTGATCCGAAGTGATTACAAGTTCCTCCAACGAAAACGCTTTGACATACGTATGTATATGGCGTATACTTCTCGTATAGTAAATACTCGTATTTTATAAACTTGTAATTTTCTAAACCTGTTTCCTAATACTCGTAAGGAAATTTTGTTGCATTTAATTTTAAGAAAGTTGTTCTAATAAACCAGCATTCCAGAGAACAAAAAGGACGTGTTTTATTTTTATCTCGATATTGAGGCTATTAATAAAGCATTCTTTCCATTGCCTAGTAGCGTGCTAATATTTTTAGTGAGATTAAAATTTTCCAATATTAGATAATCGGCAATACTAATTTTGAACGTATACTGTTAATAAATATGCCAACTATCGTCTTATTTCATGATTTTTACTTGATTTTGAATATCATTAAATGGATAAAAATTTTAAAATGCAATTTTTTCCATATATTTCAATGGAAATTCAAAGATGAAGTGCCTGTAGTACGTGTATTTGAGTTTAAATAAACAAATCACTAAAATGTAAATAATTTGAAGAATAACCTTGGTCATTGAGTATTTAATATAAGCCACCATGATACAATGTTGCATTTCTTGATGGATAAGAAGATAATAAGGAATATTTCTTTTCGCATTGTGACGATTCTGACTTTATTTGGCCCCTGATAAGTTTAGTTTTATTCAGTATTGTTCATTTGGGATTCAACTTTAACATTGGAATAACGATGCCTTCAGTCGATTTTCGAGCAGATGAGAATACAAATATTCTTTAATTCAGGTAATTATGGGAGAGCAAAAAGTATAATTTCATTTTCAGTTGAACTTCGTAAGTCAGAAAGTAGATAATTAAAATCACTTACCAAATCCGGCACCACTCCACCGTGAGACTATATTATACACGTATCCTACATCAGAATCTGGGCGCAAACACGCCGGATGAAGCTCTTTGCTCAGAAGTGATAAAGGATTTTTTGTTACGGATGGTCCAATTTTTAAAAGGGCAATGTCATCATATTTTGCGGGTGGGCTATATCCTGGGTGAGCGATGCTGTGGACAACTTCATGAATTTGACCTCTCTTGTCCAAGGATTTACCCTCAATGGGTGGGTTTATTTGAGTGCCAAGTAACACCCAATGTACAGGTCCGCTGGAAAGAAGAAGCAAGCATTTTTCGTGAAAAGGCTATGAGCCATGATGAAGTATGACTCAAGCCATGATGACTGTGCATTTAAGGTAATTAAAATAAAAATAGGTACATTTCGTGCGGTGGCATATTTAATACCGTCTTTAGCTCAAATTAACTCGAAGAAATTTAGTTTTAATCGTCTTTGCCAATCTACTACATCCATACTGAATAAAACCGTCGAACGTCTTAGCGAAAATAAACCAGCAACTGTTAAAAAAGTCTTCATAAGGAGATTTTTACTTATTCAGCGATTTCAAATGAAAATGCAAGCAAATATGTGTACTCACTCCGATAAAACCTTACCATACCACTAGGTTACTGAGAAAAATTTAATGTCTTCGAAATAGGCGGTATTTATTCTAATAAAAAAATTAGGATTTATTTGAAGAGTACTTGGTAAATGTGATGAAAAAGTCAAAGAGAAATGTTATCTCTCTCTGGTTAGGCCTCTTTTAGAATACGCTGCGAGTATATCGGTTCCTCACGAAGTTGGATTAAGTGCCGCATTGGATGGGAAGCAGTGTAGAGGAGCTCGATTTGTAAAACGTTGTTACGATAAACTTAGTAGCGTATCTAAAATATTAGAGCAGCTAGGCTGGGGATCATTCACGGAGCGATGGTTAAATTACAGATTGAAGCTCTTGAATAAACTGGAAGGACGTCAATTTAACAGTGATGTGGAAATGTATTACTACCCCCATCGTACTACCACAGGAGACAGCATGAGCGAGATGAAGTGTAGATTAGATTGATTTCAGATTTCATTTCTCCCACGAACGATAAGATATTATAATAATAACATTGTCCGACCGCGGCAGGGTTATGTTCTGGTAAAATTTAGACTGGTGTGTATTAAATCTGCCACGCACCATAGCGGTGGCTTGCAGGGTACATAAATTAATAAATAAATGACATTTTTACCTTGACACGCTCAAAATAAATCCTTGACAAAATATAAAATTTTGTAAGCGAATCAGGAAATTTTTCAATCTGATATTAGCATGTGATAATAGCAATAATAAAGAAAACATTGTTTTTACTACTTATACATTTGAACTTTGCGATTCATAATAGCATTTCAAAAGTTCTCTTCATTAAGTTTTGAAACGTAAGATCCTGGAAATATTGGACTGGAAGGGATATTCTACAGCTTTTTATCTTTTGTTCCTGCTCCGAAGCTTCGCATTTTATGACATGACTAAGCCCAACCTGAGTTCTTTGGGTCCACGGATGTGGCTAAACTGCTCAAATTACAGAAAGTAACGTAAAGCGCATATATGCATATATATATATATATATATATATATATATATATATATATATATATATATATATATATATACATACCTGTATATGTGCTTTACGTTACTTTTTGTATTTATATATTATGTATATATATATATATATATTATGTATATATATATATATATATATATATATATATATATATATATATATATATATATATATATAACATTTGGATGGCACAATAGAACAAAAAATAAAATAGATAACACGTAAAAGGACACTCACATTGTAGATTGTCTGAGCTTTCGGCCTTCGTTGAGTCTGACCTGAAGAACGCCTCAGAGAAGGCCGAATGCTCAAACAATCTACCATGTGAGTGTCCTTTTACGTGTTATCTACTTTATTTTGTGTTCTATTGTGCCGTCCAAATAGTTGTAACATTAGTAACATATTAAGATATCTTACTGTTCTTTTTCTTCGATACAGTGTGCAGCTGTCAGAACGAACTTGTCACTGATAAGCGACCCGCCGCATTTCCAATGAATGCTATCTCTTGGCCCATATCCTACTGCCGCCTGTAATTATCACAGTGCATGAGTTTGCATAGGAGCATTACAATTTGTTCCAGACCTTCACTTAAGTTAGGTAAAAATGTTTCAAATCACCTTCCATTAGCTGGAGAATAAAATTGAGGCCTAATCGGGCTGAAAATAAAATCATTATTGACTTAAATCTATCTAACTATTGTAGCAAAAAACCAATAATGATAACAGCTTGGGAAAATTATTTTTTTTATCTTAAATATCAATGCTGCAGCTGATTTCAGAATATTTTATTTTCATCAAATAAACTTTAGTGACCATAATTTTTAGTTTATTTCATATCTGGAAGCGTGTTGAAAATTGATCCCTAGATTGGAATGGAAGAAGTAACAGATAGATCTAATAAATAAATTTTAGATAAGTGATTTTAGCCACCTACTTTTTTTCACTATTCCTTTTCATTCGCCAATAAAAGAAAATTTATGTTTGAAAGTTGTATTGAAAAGTCAGACAAAACAGTGAGAGATAATGAAAACAAACAACAAGATATCAAAGAGAGACGCCAATTTTTTAAATTTTAGTTCTATATAGTAAGAGAGCTAATTTTAATGAATTTCTTTATAAAATAAGAGGGTTATAAAAGTTTTATTAGGAAATGTTTAAGTGTAAGCGTTTACATGCCATTAATTTCTAAAATAAAAAATAATTCTCCGGAAATTTTAACCCTTAGAAAAGCCAACTCTAAGAAAAATAACCTTAAGGACTCATAAAGGATCATGATCGTCGTAGCTCTGGAGTTAATATTATCCCCTGCGATGACTTTCCCAACTTCAAAACTTTCTGCACCGTATTCGCTCTAGTTATTTGCAGTGATGACCACGATTTAATGCCCGAATGTAAATATTGAATTATGCCACTGACAGGGAAGGTAATTGACTATGCTGCTGCCCATCTCTGGTATCTTTCGCCAGCACAATGCTCCACGGCAGGCTATATATTTGCTCACTCACATTCAAGAATCAGCCTAACCAGTCGAGTAGCCATAGTGGACTCTTCTCCTCATCTTTCCCCATAAAGTGTTATTTTGTATCAACTGGTCAGCAATTTGGACACCACTTATGCTTAATTTGTTCACGAGAGACTCTTATACGGCTCATTTACTGGAAGTAAACTGAATTTTTCAAATATAATCATAAAAATTTTAAAAAATAAAAAAAAAGAAGTGACCTTGCATTTGACCATAATCTTGCATTAGTTATCAACAAATCTACACCAAGATCAAATTTGATTTCTCTAATATACAGATGCATAGTTTCTGTTTCAATAATGATAATGCAGCATCGTACACAAATATTTTCAATTTGAATTAAAAGCAGTACTGTTTGGCTATAAATTTATTGCCGTCTTTCTTTGCAACCAGTCCCTAGTGCCCTCCCTACTATGTCCAAACCTTACTGATACCGTTACCAATCATGGTGACACATGAGGACAATACCTGTATGTTCAAATACAAGCTCGACAAATGATGTCGGACCACGCCCGAAATCTCCCTTGTCCATTCTCTGAAATCTTACTTGCATGGGTCAAATGGGTCTCGACAGAAATCAAGGAGGGCATGAAAAAACGAGAACAGAAAACGAAAATGAAGCAACTGTGTACTTCTTCCTTTTATTATAAGATTTCACAATTCAGAGCGACCTTGACAAAGGCGGAAGTGAGATTTGGGATCTGGCCATTAAAAAAATTATGACTTCAATGGAATTAATGTGACACCAAAGTCTATAATTAATTGAAATCGTGAAAAGGGAAAAAATTTCTGCTGTCACGTTTTAAGTTGGAAAAGTTTGTTTCAATCGACTCACAGTGACACTTTTGTTGCACGTAGTAGTAATGAAAGCTATTAGCTTTCAAGAATGTGCTTCAGAGTAAGAAGTTCGGGAACTGAGCATCGGGTATCGCCTAAGATTACCTTTGATGAAGCAGAAATGACAAACATGTAAAAACTGACCGTCGACAAAGCTAAGCGCCTTTATTAATTGTTTTTCCTTTTATTCCGTTAGACGTACCTTATATTTCCTGCTCGGGATTTTGACCGAGGATTTACTTGTAGGCATTTCTTTTACTCCTTAACTTTTTATTATTTCATTTACGACCCAGTTTAGACCTTCCATAGGTAATAGACCTTCAAATATAATCCATTAAATACAAACCAGAAGAGAAATTAAAATTTGCTTTCCAGTAATCAGAAAAAGTGCTAGTATTTAATTCATGACAGCAGTATAAATTCATACTAAAGAAAGACAAAGAGAAAACCTACCATATGAGATACTACTTGAGGTAGTCTCGGTGTAACTCCAGTATTTTCATAGATTTTTGGACAGTGTTTGCTATACTCCTTACACCCTAAAATCCAATAAATGCACACATTCTATGTATTAGGTAATTTCAAAATAGATTAAAAATATAAAACACGTATTTCAGCTTAAATCAATATTTGGTACATGCTGAGTACGATATAGCAATTTTAAATGCTTAAATTTCATGTAAAGTGAAGTCTCGTGAACTTGTGTTATGTATATGAATCATTCACAAAAACATCATTGTACCAATAATGGCAAAGGCAATGATCATTCAAAAAGAATTTTGATTTGCAAATTATACCGATTCCACTTGAAAATATTCTAAAACTATGATTTGTTTCTCACCACCACACTGTAACTTTAAAAGAAATTCTTTCATCATCGCTGAAAACGTTGAGTTTAAAATTTTAAACTTGATGATCCTTTATCATAGCTTTGAACACCATGATTTCATAAAAATTTTGTAAATTTTTAAGAACAGAGGTATGAGACCACTGTCTCGCCCTTCTACACAAAGAGTAAATTGTGACCACAATATATCTTCTACCATCCTACATTTATTGTAGTACCACCTCCGCTTAATGGTTTCATTTGAATATTTCTTCATGAATAAAATTTTAAAAAATTTGAACCTGCATCGTCATCTTACTATTCGTGCATCTGGCTTATGTTATTTTTTATTTATTATTTCAATTTGCAGTGATGAATATGTATGTTCTGTAAATAACAAAATCGCGATATTTTCCCAGACAATTTAGCATTTTCTAAAAGTCGATGATTCCTTCTTTTCTCTGAAAACGTCGTCAGGGCCTAACTAAAGAGTCAGGGTTTTTTATAAAATTATAAATGTAATTATTTAAGGAATAACAATATATTTGGAAAAAATTAAGAGGAAGTTCTATTTTCAAACTTGATTTTTCGGTTAAGTGCTCCTCAAGTGTGTTAATCCCACAATAACAAGCAGTAGAATGTATGTAAAATGTTAACAGTATTTATAAAACTCTCCCCTCAGGGCAACATAGCAATTTAAAGTTTGCATTAAGCATGCAATACAGTTACGTGTAAAATGAATAAACTATTTGGAGGGAAATATATTATTACGTTACACTCAAAACCGATCGGTATTACTTGCAATATTTTGATCGGTCCCCTGGTTCACTGAACGTGGATGCTGTGGTAATGGGAGGTGAGTATGTTGTAGTCGTAGGGTCTATACCTGGGCAGCAAACTACAGGAAGTCCTCTCGAAAATCCACAACTCGTGGGTCTTATTCCCATATTTAATTCCTGTTGGATAATTATGCACTCTCTTAAGAGAGCACACGACCCATTGCGATGACTAGAGTCTGTGCATCCGTCTCCTGAAATAGGAGAGAGTACACATGAATGAGTAAATCCGTGGTCATTTACGTGGTGACAGTTTAATGTACTCCTATGTAAATCATCTTTGTACTACTGCAGACAATGCATGAAGCAATCAAGCTCTAATGTCTTTAAAGTTTTTTTTCCAGAAGGGAAACAAATAAAAAAATGGGAATAGTTTTTAAAGATTAGGATTTTTTTGATACGATAGATGGCCGTATCTTAGGTGTCGTAGAACGCTCATGTTGCCACCTGCCTGGTGAAGGTTGTCTGCTACTAAAGAGGGCGAGATTTTGGGCGTAGTACAGCGTATCATTATTAGTAGTTTTCCACTTAGTTTGGATTAACAATCACGGAGATTCATTGTTAGCTAAATGATTCATTTGAAAAAGGTGTCGATGGCGTGAATAACCTACCTTTTTGAGTGAGAAAGTTAAACGGTCGGGAATCGTGTAAGAACTTACCGAAGCTACTCAACCAGAGTGCCTAGAAAATGATGATATCCATCTCTTGAGGCAGTAAGGTTGTTATTCTCACCTACTGGGCCTTCAAGGGCGTGAAAGTCACGGATATGCCCTATCAAGATCTTTTGCGAAAGGTAATCTTTCCATCATTGCCGAAAAAACAGCGGTAGATGTTTGTGCCAGTGCTGACGACAACTCTCAGTGCCCAGACATCACCACAACACTCCCTAAAGGAAATTCATTCAAATTCAGTAGTTTTTCCGGGGCAACTATTTTTCGCGTTCCCTAGTCACTTGAGTAGAAAACATGAAAAGGGCAGTATCACTAGTAATTATTAACTTTTACCTACTCTGAAGAACACCTTTGTTTTCCATTCACGCTGTCCTGCATCTACATCGATTTTTCAGCACACTAAACATATCCAAAAAGAGAAGTTTGCAGTGCAGCCGTGGTGTAAACAATAAAATAATATACAATTACAGGAAAACTATGTTAACGACTAATGGAAGTTTCAGCTGTCTAGTTTTTATTCATTTTGAGACAAAAAATAGGATCCCTTCAAACTTGAATCCACCTCGTAAAAGTGAAAGGTTCTCGATTTTATAGTACCTTCTCCAATAAAGGAAAAAGGTTAAAAACGGGCCTTTGGGCAATTAATTTCGCTTGTATCAGATACAATGCAGCATGTATCAGAAATTCTGGAACAATACAACCTATGGCAGTGGGCATATTTGATCTGAGGTACTTGTAGTATGTTATCGAAGTAATGCCGGTGTTGCAAAATATGATGAATAGTCTTTTCATAACACTCCTAAAGCAGTATGATAGAATAAATTATCTGAGATAAAGCTTTTTCTTTGGCAAGGATGTAAGAATTTTGCGTAATACTGAGGATTAGGTTGATTGCTGTCCATAAACAATGCACAGGTGTGGAAAGATAGCGCAACTAGGTGAAACAACAAATTATTTTTCTATCAGTAAAACTGATAAAAACTGAAACTCATACCGTGCATATAAGTAAATATATTGTGAAATTTTACGTAGTAGTAGTATCTTTTCACATTTAAGATGAAGTTTCAACAAGCCAGGGCTTCTACTGTATAACGATAAATAAACCTTTCTTAATAATATTCAACCAACTGTCATCCTACCTGGATGTTTTTGAAGAGAGCTAGCTGTCATGAGGATCCATAGGTAGAGACCCAAAATTATACTCAACAGGCACCCCAAATCCATGGCGCCAATTACACGGGAACCACTCTCACACTTCGGGCATTCGCCGGTCACTAATGACAGACAGGCAGGCTCTTCTCCTACTCTGCGCGTCACGTGATCACTGAAAGCCTTGAATAGAGGTCGCTACTGTCCATACGGAAGCGACCATTAGAACCCCATTGAAAACAGACAGGTTTCTCATCAGAGAGCGCATCGTTAAGGTCAGTAAATTCCTGGGGCCAAAAAAAGAGTCATGGGGTACTTTTTATATATGTTACTAAATTAACTTCACTTTTCTTTAAATTAAAAAGTTCTATAAATGCTTTAAGTAAGTAAGAACTGCCTTTTTGCAATACAAAATTTTTAAACGAATATTGTGCCATGTAAAAATCATTTCGTCAACAATTTAATTTGGGAGTTTTTATAGGAGGAACATTCATAATTAAGATTAAGTTGGCAAAGGAAAGAAAGGGGAAAATCGTCAGTCATTCAATAGAATTAAATGGTTAGCCTTGCGCTCCAAAGTCCTTTCCTGACTTACCTTGAGGTGCATCGGTGGAGATGCATGACCAATTATGCAGAAGTGTCATGTACTTGCATGCATATTAATATTTTTATTTATCATACATGCATTACTACATGGTGTTGGCCTGGTGAAATACATGAATGGAATAAACAGAAATGGAAAAATCAACAGTGAGAAGAATATTAAAATAAAAATAGTTTAGGTAAGGGTTGATTCCTTACAATTTTTTCAACTCTTATTAAACCGATGTACTTTTCTCGGAAGTTCACTTTCTTTCGTGGCTCTTTTCATCAAGAAATAATTTACTGTCCATTTATTTGTACAAAATACACATATATCGTGTGCCACGCTAATTTACAGGTATATGTCTTGGAGCCATGATCGTGACTGCTGGTAATTCGTCATATCATCTTGCTCATTTAAGATTCCCCAAATTTTAGTCTTCGATCGGACGCCTCAGTAAATTGTATTTTTACAAGGCCGGTGGAAATGCAATATGTAGACACACCGAACTCTTTCCAAACCAATAGTCGTTTATTTTGGTGGACATCAAGGGATTCGGGTTCCAATCCCTGTCAAGGCGAATGATTTTTACACTTTGAAATCGTTGCAAAGTAAATTTTTCTTTTGAGCTTCCTATTTCGGATTCCACACAAGGGAAACTTAGACTTTACAGCTCTGTGATCACTATTTAATTTAATAGTTTCTATGGTTCTATGCTTCAGACTTTTTCGCGTAGCTCCGCTGGTAACAAATCAAGAATATTATCCCCCATTGTTGGTGAAGTGACAAGTTGATTCATGGAGTTCAATGCGAAAGAATATAATGGCGACTCACAGTTATCTTCTTTTTCATCCCTCTGAAAACTTTATTTGCTTCGATCAATAGATAGGGCATTGAAATCTCCACCGATTATGATGTCTCGATTATTGTTTTGGGATAAAAACTTTTGATTTGCAAGACTAATTCCAATATCAAATGATCTTTGTCCTCCTGCGGCCTCTAAAAAGGGCACATACACAAGGTGTGATCAAAAAAAGACAGGACTGATTTTATAACTTGTTTATTTCGACGAATACAGCTTAATCGAACTTGTCGCCCTTGCCTTTGCTGACGCCATACTTTTGCCAACGTTTCTTCCAGCTCTCAAACCCTGCCTGGTAAGCCGCCTTAGGGATCCTCTTCAGGTCCGCTGTACAATTAGTTTTTATTTCCGCAATAGAGTCGAATCGGCGACCTTTCAAGGTTGATTTCAGCTTTGGAAACAAAAAAAAGTCTGATGGAGTCACGTCTGGAGAGTAGGGTGGCTGCGGGATCTCGGAAGTTCCGGTTCTGGCGAAAAACTCTGTCACGATCAGCGCCATGTGAGCCGGCGCGTTATCTATCAAAATGTCTGTAAAAATTGTCTGGCAGGATCCAAAACTAATGTCCACTTCCTCGGCTATCTCCCTAACAGTTAAACGGCGATTTTCCTGCACCAAATCGTTCACCAATTTGACAAGGTTGGGGTCTGTCGAAGTGGAAGGCCGCCCCGATTGCGAATCTTCATCTGTCGAGGTTCTGCCCGATTAAAAACAACTGTTCCCCTCAAAACACTGGCTTCGACTAATAGCTTCATTAACGTAGGCTTGCTGAATCATTCTTAATGTCTCCGTAGCACTTTTTCCAAGTTTGAAACGAAATTTCACGGACACACGCTGTTCCTCTAGCTCTTTCATTGCTGCCATTGCACGCGGGGACGAACAGGTTAAGACACTTACCGCTGCTGTTGTGTAACAACTCGACGTAAACAAACGCAACACCTCTTGTTTTAGTCGTCAGATGTGTTGCTAAATGACGCACCGTTTCTCGTTTGAATCCGTTGAACGGTTTGCGCAGAATAAAATCAGTCCGGTCATTATTTTGATCACACCTTATAGATTATTTTGGATTCAGGACTTTTAATTGAACACATAACACTTTCCAAATCGTTATCGGGAATTAACTCATTACTACTAACATAAGAGTTTTTAGTACATTTAAGACACCACCCCCTATGCTATTTATCCTGTCATGTCTGTAAAGGGGTAAGGATATTGAGAAATATTTACTATCGGCGATATCAATTAATAACCGGCTTTCAGTTCCAGTAATTATATCTGCGCCTGTCCTTTGAATAATAAGATGATATTCGGTGACTTTATTTTTTTTAATTCAACAATTTACTACTAAT